>NC_143013.1:82151954-82451954 GCF_055824585.1 Amblyomma mixtum
TCATTACCGCGGTGGTTTGTGTCTGACCGCGAAAAAGTAGCTCAGCGGGCGGCTGCCGCCAAAAGGCGTGATGGTCTTGTGGCACGCGATTGCCTCGCTGTTCGCGCGCAGTGTGCTTATATGTGCAGTCCGTGCGCATCCTATATATGCATGCGCGCACTGAATCTACGGCAGCGCTGAAGCTGCATGCGTAGTAAGCATGTATAGAAGAAGCCCCCTCTACCCCACACCCCGCAGCCTCCTTGCTCCGGTAGCGAGAAATAGTCCGCTCACGAAACCTGCATTTTGACGTCTCGCGCGACATGCATGGCGTCGGAAATCATCTTGCTACCGATTGTAGTCTTTGATGTCGGCCGTGTTGTTATCGCCATTCTTGCTTTTTCTTCTCATTTTTTTTTCCTTTCTGTACAGATGTTACCGTGTCTTGTAATGGTTTCGGTTCCCGATTACAGACCGAAGACAAAGTCCTGAATTCTTATAGCCACGCCAGTCAGTTGTCGAGGATCACTGCCCAATAGCAAAACAGGCTTGTGTATACTGTACATATACACATAGATTCAGGCTAAACTCTAGCCAGATCACACCGTTTCAGTCATTGGTCAGACACTGCTTTTCAATAATACTAATCACGTGTTCCAGACAAGCGGTCACCTGCTTGGGAAATGCGTAGTCGTTGGTCGACTAAACTTTACTAAGCTAACGGTACGACTTAAGACTGCGGGAGAGGGAGTGAAAGTCAGTTTTGTCGAGGATTGATTGCACTGAAATAAACCAGAGCCGTAACCGTCATTGGTTAAACTCAGTGACACGCAGGCGTCTTTTTTTTTTTTGCTTTGGTTACTTTTTTTTCAGGTCTTACGCCGGGCTAACTCTGTTGCAATGATTGTTTGTCATAACGAGTCATACTCACAAAACTAAAATAGTTACGAAGTACAGGAAGTTCAGTGTACTCACTGGCTGCAGTCAGTGAAAAATTTGCTCTTGGCAGGCTTGACTTTCTGCACGAGAGAGGAGAAGGAAGAATGTCAAATATTTTACACAATAACACGAAAAATGTCTTTCTACATTTCAGTCATTGCGAAGCGAAAATCACAACACAGCGTCAAGTTTAAATCATCAGAGCCAGAGCGTCGTTATACATGCCATCACCCTAAAGTTTTGTGAAAACAGAATAATCCGATATTACAATTAACACTGTCATTAAATACGTGAAAGGTGATCGCACACATGAAGCGCTAGTTATATACTCCCTTCTATTGACACTTTTGCTAAGACCATGAGAAGACTAAAAAGTATCAAGAGATGAAATCAAAGCCGTACTGGAACAAAGTCCCCGAGTTCACAAAACCACAGAAGGCTGAGATTCAGCGTAGAAGTTCACGAATTTCTGTGCCGTTCTTAGAGTGAAGACTGAACTGATGACATCGTGTTCCAGTTGAAAAAGACGTGCGAATTACTTCAGTCGAGTTTTTTCTTTAGAACTATGGATAGATTATATAATTTTGTGCACATGTTGCGCCATTAGGCCCGAGCACATCGTCTTAGAAGATCATGCAACACAAAACCGTGTGGTCAAAATGTCGGAACTTCTACATTTATATTTGAGCATTTCTTGTAATGGTACCCGCGGCCACGAAGAGCGCCCAGTAATAGTAACGGGACTATAAACGGTGCTATAAGCAATCAAGTATACTACTGCTGAGTGCAGCTTCGCACAGAACGTTCCCGCGTTCAGATAAAATTTCTGCGTTATTAACTAGGCCACTGCTTGATTCGCACCAACGAAGAATAACATCCTAGAAGAGGCTAACCCATTCTTCTACCACTCGTCGCTCAACTTCTCAAGTAACCAACCCTGCGTCGCAAGCATTAAAGGTTTGGTTTCGTTTGGTTTATTGGTGTTTAAGGTCCCAAAGCAACTCAGGCTATGAGGGACGCCGTAGTGAAGGGCTCCGGAAATTTCAACCAACTGGGGTTCTTTAACGTGCACTGACATCGCACAGCACACGGGGCTCTAGAATTTCGCCTTCATCGAAATTCAGCCGCCGCGGTCGGGATCGAACCCGGGTCTTTCGGGTCAGCAGCCGAGCGCCGTAACCACTGAGCCACCGTGGCGGGGCGCAAGCATTAAAGAAAACGTCACCTATTCTGTAGTACCCATAAGGCGACAGCAAATTCTTTTCCCCGCAGATATTAGTTCGTGGCGTTAAGCAATTCTTAACCTGTGCTTCTACGATCTCTCTCCCAGAGTTCAGCGTGAGTTGCCGGACGTAAAGGTCGAAGATATAGTTAAAGCCGTCAGCTGCGAGCCGACTGAACCAGAATGAGACAAATTTCCTGATACAACAGGGTGAATTTGTAAGCCCTGTAAATAAAGGTGCAGAATCGGATAAATATAGAATGAAGAATACAAAACTTTCTGATTCGCCTCATTGTCAAACTAAACTGAGACAAAGAATGTCAGCACAGTTAGGTTAAGCTTGTTTAGTGATACATTTAAAACCAGTTTAGACCGTATAAACCACGCCCATATCTACGCCCTTTAGAATGAATAACGCCGTATTAGCATTAACGAACGCCTTAACATACATATCAGACTATGCGCATCGGTTTACTGTAGCCGCTCAATGTATAAAAGAAAATGAAAAGCAAGTCCTAACCAGTGCCCCTCTTTGCGCACTCTGCTCACGCATAGGGCGTGTGGACGCATAAAACGACGAACTTAGAAGCGAACGTTCGTTTTCAAGGCTGCGCTGCTCGAAAAACCAACAACAACAAAAAAAGCGACACAAGCGAACGCAATGCCGTTGGCGAAAAGCACAACACTCGCATTGTGGTGTCTCGCACATTTCGCATCTAAACTCGGCATTCCCCGCCGCACCGTTTCGAACGCCGAACGCGCCGAGTCGATTCGGCCTCGCTTCCATGCAGACAACGGACTCGTGAATAAACGCGCTGCTTGCTATAGCTCCGGAAAACGAAATGGCGCAAGCCACGTGTGGAAGAGAGAATAAGTGGGAAATTGTGGATTAAAAAAAAAAACAAAAACAGAAAACACTTTCGGAGAAAGCGGGAGAAGGAGTATTTCGAGTGTTTTCATGCCGCTTTCGATTGCCCGACACACCCAGAGGCGCGAGCGGTGACAGGCACACGCAACACCCCACTATCTGCTTTGTTTCCTTCGCCCTTATCTCCCTCCTCCTCGTTCGTTTCCCTCCACTCGAACTGTGAAGAAAGAACCACAAAGTCTGTCTTGACCGCAAACTCAGCCTACTGCTTTCCCCCTTTCTCTTATTTCCTCCTCGCCACTTCTGGTTTACCCTCGGTAACCTCGTCGTCGCTTGACGAATGCCACCCCCGTCAAGGAAGGGGGGGGGCTGGAAAATTATCGGTGTGCGGCCGAGTATAAAAGCGAGAGGCACGCCCACAGTTTCAGCTTCGGCTTCTAGCTTGCTCGCTTATATCGGGTATGACTCGGGCGGTAAATATAACGCCGAACGGGAATTCCATGGGCGTACTTTCTCCCCAGGGTCCGCTCGCTTTCCCTTCTATCAGCGCCTGTACTTTGTGCTACGGTGCGCGAGCACCTCTTTCATTTCGCCGTTTGTTCAGCCAGCCCTGTCGCTTTCACTCCTTGTATACTTCTTGCTTCTTCTTTGTGTTTCTTTTTTCTTCTTTCTCTCGCACTTGACAGTCGTGGTCGCCGCTGTCAACCTGGCGCAGTGAGCTGTGCTCGTGTGCAGCTACAAGCGACCTTCGCTGGAATTCCGACATGCAGCGAGAAAAAGGGAGGAGGGTGCACGGAGAGGCAAGGAGCTAGGCGAAGGAAGAGAGAGGGAATAGAGAGAAAGGGATGGCCTTCGCAAATTGGTCGCTGCCGTTATGCAATTATGGTGGGGCAACGGACGTGACCAATCCGCCCCTCTCACGAGACGCGTGCGTGTGAACCTCTCGGCGTGTTTTCAACGTATAAGTACGGCATTCTTTCTTTTTTTCTGCAGTAGTAAGCAAAAAATGATCCGCATTCTCGGCTATAACAATCGATTCGAGGAACACAGCAAACTACGCAGCACCAACTACAAAGACACGGGTAATTGTGATTGATTCGCAAAATCTGTTTTCATTTTCGAAAGTCTTGCCTTCACACCACAAATGCAGCGAGACGCAGAGAAATTTCAAAGCGGTCGTTGGAATGGGTGCGAGCTTTAACTACGTGCCAGGACGGTTTCGAAGGGGGGGTGCGTTCGACGCCCAATAATAATGCCTCGCGTGAGTGAGCAATGAGGCCAAGTTGCCGAGCCAAGCCCATTAATAAGTATCGCTAATCGGCTGAACGGCCTCTCGAAAACATCACTGGCGTATGCCAAAAGAAACCGAAAGCCTCGCTTGTGCCGTCGGGACGGAGGCAGTGGTATGCATCCGCGTCCCAGGGGTGGGATATTGCGCGTAAAGGTGAAACAATGACGACGACCGGCAATCATCCAAGTCCTGATAGTCTGGCAACGGACTGTGCGATGTTGAGACAAGGCTCGAATTATGATGGGGTTCATTATGGCCGACCAATAAAATAATGTCCGGGCTGCCTTAATAGAGACCTTTTCCAGCGGTTCACCACTGGCATGGCCTGTCGATACCTTCAGGTATTCATGCGCCTTTGGCATGTGGCAGACCACCTCAGTGTTCTCTATGACCTTTGCCATAGGCAGTAGGTGGCGGGTCAGCTCACGTAATAGATTTAGTGAGTGAGTGAGTGAGTGAGTGAGTGAGTGAGTGAGTGAGTGAGTGAGTGAGTGAGTGAGTGAGTGAGTGAGTGAGTGAGTGAGTGAGTGAGTGAGTGAGTGAGTGAGTGAGTGAGTGAGTGAGTGAGTGAGTGAGTGAGTGAGTCATGTGAGCATGCCATGTGATATCACACACACAAACAGCGACGGCGAGATTTTTGGAAGGTGGGGAGTGCACATTTGAGATGATATATAGCAAGAAATTATGAAAGATACGATAGATGTACAGTCTTTTTCAAAAATGTTCAGCCCAGGGGATTTTCTTCCAAGTCGTGTAGCAGGGCTCTTTAGCATTGTTGACAGTCTTAAGCTTTACAGGGTTGAGGACTTAAGTTCCTCCTGCTTTCTTGAAATTAAGGCCCCTGAATATGCAAGAGGAGCCGCGCTGCGGGGATCAGAAGGAGACCCCTTGGGCTGTATACTTTTGACAAAGACTCTACACTCGAACCTCATTATAACGAAGCGGTTTATAAAGAAATAGTGGATATAATGAAGGAATGACAATTATCCTTACAAGGTCGATAAACACGGACTATAAAGAAGCTACGGCTATAAAGAAGTAATCACCGAATCCCTTCAACTTCGTTATAAAGAGGCTCAGCTGTAGTTCATTTGTATTCGGCTCTGGATTTACTGCGTAGCCGTGCGCATAGCATATTTAGGCGTTGGTAATTTTTGCAGCTACTACCCGTACACACTCCTTGAAAGTGAGGCATCATTCAGTGACTGAGTGAAGGCACAAGTCATTAAACACGCTGTGTTATCGACGAACTATTGCGCTAAATGAACTAACTAATTTTTTGGACATTTACTTCGCGAATATGCTTCAAGAGGTCAAATAGCCTGACAAGTATATCTCTCCTTAACTTGTCTCTGTGGCCGTAGTGCAATTACTTACTCGTACATATAATACAATGCCTAAGCAACTATATATCTCGAGGCGAAGCCTTACACGTGGTTCTTTTGGCACCTGTCAAAATTTGGTGATGGAGAAAACTCAGTGTCAGACCTCATTAAAGGCACGGTGCATTCGAGCCAGGAAAACAACCTTAGTACGCTTCTAACGCTTTTACGGATCCAAAACAGCACGCGATATTCTGTGTTGCGATCAGAGTTCATGATTTTGGACCCATGCCCATGCCGCCCTAACTTGCTTTATTACGGCTTCCTAAGCCAACTGCCGAGCCGCTGTAATCGTATCGAGATCAACCCTAGACGATCGCATCTCATGGTCGAACAAGCAAACCGGGTCATGGTGGAAAAGTATGATGCAGGTATCAATCAGGCATTACGCACGTGTTACGAACTCTGTTTATTCTTGGACTCTTGAATTAGTTTTGCCTTCTACTTTCTTCTACTTTCTTCCAGTTTCTTACTTAATTATTATGTCGCTCTCAAGGACACCTCGTTGTTCGCAAGTGGTTTCTTTGGAGTTGTTCCATAGCATGCCACCTCCATCGTTTACCCGAAGGTTCTCAGTGGTCACGCCGGCTTTGGGGACGGACCGAAGCAACGTTTTATGCGAAGGTAGGCCTAAGAAAAGAAAAAAGAGCAAACAAAGCACAGATGGAAGAGATAAGCAGAAGTTAAATAACGGGCCTTACCTCCGATCTTATCAATGCCTCCAACCCGTACAACGACCTCGAGAAGGGTCAGCCGATTGACAAAGGACGCCGAGGAACCGATTCAAGACATCGTCCTGGAAGGTTTATTGGTTATAACTGATAAGAGTTTCCGCGCGGTGAAAAGTTTGTTCTGCTGTCTGTTCGGTGCAGTACAATGAGATTCGTTTACGCGATAACTATCACTATTTGTTGTGCGTGGTCGCTGGTGTCCTGCCTTTTTTTTCTTAGTCATTTTTTTTTTCACCCGGTGCGGTACGTTCCCATCGACGGGTCAAGAAGTGAAGGCTGTTTTATTTTCGCGTTTTATACTCCACCCGTTTTATTGGCCACAGTTTTACAGAGCAGCAATACTGTGAACAAGATCTCTTTCGCACACATTGTTAGATCATCGATATACTGAATCTCACTGCCTTTTTCAAGTTACGCTCGTTTCGTTCTAGAGCTAGAACACCCTTCAAACGAGTTCTGCCCTTTGTCTGAACTGTCTGCGGCTTATTGGATGTCCCGTCATGCGTTATCATTCGCGTCAGAGGGGATTAATTAACGTCAAGTACAGTTTAATGCAAGAAATACAAACAAGAAAACTTGTATGAGTGTAATAAGAGGCCATGTTCGATGCTCGCAGATCAAGCGACCCATCTTGCAGACCTCTGACGAAAGCGAGCAGCTTATTTAAACACATTCATGGTAGAGGTAGTGCGGTTAAAGTGTTTAGCTTGATTTTACAAACAATAGCGCGGCGGCCTTGGTATGGCATAAAGTAGATACAAGCCAAAACCGCAATACTTCACGTCGAGATACTTAAGGTACCGCATGCCAGCAAGTAACACATAAGGCATCCGTCGCATGGCTTAAGTATTGCATTTATTCACTGTTGCTGCTTCATCAGATGTCATGCTGATAATGCCATTACTATTCAGCCTTCCTTAGTCTGACTCTACCGAATATCATAGTCTCTTCTCGTTTCAAATGCTCGCTGAAATACCTCGCGATTGCCTCAGTATATTGCGTGAAATGCCTACGGTGTCCAAAGCGATGCACGCATGCGCTGTTTCTGTTCAATCAGATGCCACGCTAATACTTTCATTGTTATTCAGCCTTCCTTTGTTTCACTCGGCCCGCCATCCGGGTATCTTCACACTGCAACTTCGCCCAGCGCTCGCTCAACTCGTATCGCGAGCCGGCAGCAGCCGCCGCTGTCCTTCTTTCAACTTCGTCTGGGTGTCCTGGGAAGGTCGCTCGTAATGTGCATTCCTTGGCCGCCGCGCAAGTCTGCCCTTGTGCGTTGCTTTTTCGCCTTTATTTTCTTTCTTTTTTTTTGCGTCCCCTCCGACCGCCAGGGTTGGAGCTGCTGCAATGCTTCATGGTTTCGAAAGAGCCGCACTGTTCCTCGCGTCGGCCGTATTTTTACGCACATACACACGCATAGAGACACCGCGCCTCGAGTTTATTGAGGCGCGACGGAGGGGTTACCGAGCCGCGAAGCCCTGTCTTTTCATGTCTTTTTTTTTTCTTTTTTTTTACCTTTTCCGCTCTTACGTAAAGGTCCGTGGCTCTTACGTAAAGGCTGAAAATGCGTGTCACAAGCGATTGACGAATATGCTAGAAATATTTGCGTGATTTTTTTTTCTCGAGCCGCGAGCTTACTTGTGTAGGCTCCACGGCAAGGCTGTCGCTTACTCTATAGTTGTGAATGACCCGAGTTTTTCAGTGTTTTGCTGCGCTTTTTGGCTGCCTCCGTAGAAGGTATTGGCTCCTCTCAGCGATAGGGTGAGGAGCTGTGAGATTCCAACAGCACATGCATAGACACAAGCGCATACGCATGTGTATACGCATGTGCACCGATCCCCACCAATCTCACAGCAACTCAAAACCATTCCCGCCACTAGTGAGAAGACTATACGTAGGATGTTAAATTTATTTAGTACAGATGTTTAATAATGATGTTACAAGAGCCGTGGAACACAGCGCTCGAGGTTGTCTTATGCGGCCATGCACACACAAACCCCATTCAATCATGCTTGCCGATATTAATCTATTAATGATTTAATACCTTCCGACTAATTTCTGGTCAATTTATTCTAATCTATATATTGTAGTCTATTCTGTTGAATAAAATGAACTCGCCTATTGAAATACTTCTTTTTGTTTATTTTTCTTTCTTGAAAACAAATTATATTATTGATTCGTGTACATCTATCAAAGTATCAATCTAGCGACGCATTACTGAATTCCTTTCGCCTCCCAAGTGCGGTTCGCCCTGACAATGTGCGGTAACATACCACCAGCGTCGAATGAAACCGAAACGTTATAAGTGAAACGTGAACATAAGAGCACAAAAATATTAGGTTCTGCAGAATAAAATACCGGCCTAATTGATCGAAACGTCCGCGCTATCGCCTTCTCACCATCTCTAGTATTCATTCTCCTTCAGCTAAAATCTCGTTTAACTATTTTCATTTTCATTGCCTTGTTTGCTTTTCATTTGACACTGACTGTAGATACGCCTTTTTTTTGTGCTGATTGCGACACCGCAGTCAGGCGGCGTGCCCCACATTACGCAGAGCTCAAACTTCCCAGTACAGCTTCCTTCACTTTTATGACGCAAGCATTCCCGTTACATTGCTTCTCTAAGCCGCAAAGTACGAAGGAAGTTAATTGTTTCTATGCCTTGTTTGAAATGCACACAGGGAGTATTCGAAGTAACAACCAAGAAGTGCGGACATTTCTGCGTTTGTTCATGACCGGTTTGCCAATTTCAGTTATTTTTGCTGTGTTATACCAATCGACATCAACCTTGTTCTGCACTTTGTTAAAGTTCACTCAGAGTTTAGCTAAGATATGATAGCAATCGGCCCGGTTTGTTGGCATCTTTCCACCTTCTTTTCTCTCTCTCTCTCTCTCCCCCCCCCCCCCCCCCCCCCCCCCCAACGATCCTTCCCTTCTTCCAGTGTGGGTTCACCTGCCGGAATCCTCTTAATGGTTAGCCTCTCCACCTTTCATTTTCTCTTACACACTCTCTTTCCACTCTAATAATGCACACATTATTATTCTTCACGCTTTTAAAACAGCAAAAAAGAAAGAAAGGAAAGCTATAGGTTCTAGCGAAACTCTGTCGTCACACCAGTGGGTTTATTTCGGGACAAGTGAATCAACGCGGAAACTAAGATATCGAGGAAAGGGCACACCTATCGGCCCCACTCCCTTTCCCGTTATCTTCATCTCCGAGGGCGCGTTCTTATCTCTGACTAAGAGCGGGGCCTCGGCTCCTTGGCCTCATCGGCGTCATTGAGTGACGAAGGTGAGCAACATGAGACTTTGCCAGGGTCTGACAGAGCAACATGAGAGTCTGCCAGGGTCTGCCACTTAAGGTCGACCGTCCCGTATCCTTGCCCTATTCTCCAGCGCGGCAGTGGCAATGACGATACACCGCAGCGGCGGCTTATATCACTGCATCTCATCTATCGCTCTCTCTCTCGTCTCCTGTTCTGCTTTCTTATTACGCGCGATTTATCGCCTCCTTGCTTTCGCTTAGCGAATGCCACGTAATATACGCTGCCTTACGGGGTGGGAAAGAGTGCAACGCACCGGGGTGCAGCGGCCAACATCTCCTAAGGGAATGGAGGAGCCTAAAGAAACAAAAAGGTTTGATTTGGTTTGGTTTGGTTTATTGGGGTTTAACGTCCCAAAGCAACTCAGGCTATGAGGGACGCCGTAGTGAAGGGCTCCGGAAATTTCGACCACCTGGAGTTCTTTAACGTGCACTGACATCGCACAGTACACGGGCCTCTAGAATTTCGCCTCCATCGAAATTCGGCCGCCGCGGCCGGGATCGAACCCGCGTCTTTCGGGCCAGTAGCCGAGCGCCATAACCACTGAGCCACCGCGGCGGGGGAAACAAAAAGGAAAGACAAAGGAAGGAAGGAAGGAAGGAAGGAAGGAAGGAAGGAAGGAAGGAAGGAATGAATGAATGAATGAATGAATGAATGAATGAATGAATGAATGAATGAATGAAGGAATGAATGAAGGAAGGAAGGAAGGAAGGAAGGAATGAAGGAATGAAGGAAGGAAGGAAGGAAGGAAGGAAGGAAGGAAGGAAGGAAGGAAGGAAGGAAGGAAGGAAGGAAGGAAGGAAGGAAGGAAGGAAGGAAGGAAGGAAGGAAGGTAGGTGCGGGGGACCGAAAAATGGATGGAGGAAGTGAATTGAACTTATTGACAAGGGGTCTCCAAACTTTTCGGTTAGAGGGCTAGATTATACATCTGTCGAAGAGACGAGGGCTGGAAAATAAACAAACAGATATAAATAAAACCATGCAATAATATTCAGTAATGACTGGTATCAGGTATAAATGTTTATTCTTTTTTAGTTTTAACAGTTGCATTCAACTTATCATGGCAGTATGCTCAATTATGGCACCGATGGAACTCTCTGCATAATTCTGCAAATTATATTGGATATATTATCAAACAAATAGAAATGAAACGTTCAGATATGCACGGTGAACTATGCTTAAAAGTGCCATAGGAAATTGATTATATTGATTGTTTCTAATATACATTAACGACCTGCCAATTTCTATTAACTCCACAATTAGGCTTTTCGCAGATGATTGCGTTATTTATCGAGTAATCAAATCCGCTTCAGACTCATCCATACTTCAAAGTGACCTAAATAAGGTATCTAATTGGTGTAATAATTGGCTCATGAGACTGAATACTAACAAGTGTAAGGTCATGCGTATTTCACACCGATCTGCTAACGAAAGTCTTATTCCCTACAATATTTCAGGTACTCTCCTTGAGCAAGTTACCGCATATAAATATTTAGGGGTTCATATAACTTCTAACCTTTCATGGCAGGCACATGTTGATTATGTTGTTAACAATGCTAACCGCATGCTTGGCTACTTGCGTCGTAATTTTTCCATGGCTCCATCTTCTTTAAAACTGCTACTTTATAAAACCTTAGTTAGATCTAAATTAGAATATGCGTGCTCTGTGTGGGACCCGGGACATGAAACTCTTACTAATCAGTTAGAGTCAGTACAGAATCGTAGCGCCAGATTTATTTTGTCTAACTTTTCCCGCACTGCTAGTGTAACTGCAATGAAAAATACTTTGAACCTTCCTAGCCTTTCCCTTCGTAGAAAACTCGCGCGAATGCTAACTTTTCACAAGATTTACTACCACAATCATCAGCTAAAACGGGATCTTTTATCTGAACCATCATTCATATCACCTCGCACGGATCATCGCCACAAGGTACGCATTCCATACTGCCGAAGCAATCCATACTTCAACTCATTTATACCCAAGACGGCGAGCGATTGGAACCACCTGCCCACCTTGGTTGCCGATATTTCTGACACCTGTTTATTTAAAAATGCCGCGGAAAACTATGTGTTTGACTAGGCTGTTTTGTTACCTAATCTGATTTGTATTTTGTTCAAGCTTACGTTTTTTTCTTTCTTTGCTGTATTACATTACATTTTGCATTTACTTTTTCTTTTCATTTTGCTGCATTGTTTATACTTTTTTTAACCACTCCCTTCTGTAACGCCCCACTGGGGCCCTGAAGGTATTGTAATAAATAAATAAATAAATAAATAAATAAATAAATAAATAAATACAGTTGTCGCCTTTATGGGAGGCAGGGAAACGTGAACTAGAAGGCTAATGCGAATGGTGCAGCTGATGTTTGGATTTAGCTATTTCGGTGAATTTCGGTGAAAGTTTATATCTTTTTAAAACGTCAAAACAACTGTGTGTTGTGATTTTGGGCACACCCTCACAACGTCCATAGGCGCAAAATCAGATTAGTGTTTCCCTGTATCGCGCCAACTTCTCGTGTTGTCCGATATGCCGCCGCGTGCGCTACATTCCCTGGAAGATAGAGTCGTTCAAACTATAGAGAGTCTAGACAACTCTACATGAAAACCAGTTCTTAAACGTCGTGATAAGCGAACCGCGGAAGCAGACGGCGTCGTCGATAACCCGCGACCAATCATAAATTTAACTGCCGTCCGCGACGGTGGACAGTTTGCTCACATTCGGTTGGGCAGGTTGTGATGACACAGGGTCGCGTGGCCTAGGTAGGCCACCGGCCACTTTTGTTAGCCTCTGGTAGGGCAACCCGATAACCTCTGACGAGTGTGAGCGTCCTCTATATTTGTAAAGATGGTGTCGGTCTATACTAACCATAACACACGCGACACCGCGTATAGGCGTAAGGCTCTGGATTAATACAGGCGTTACCTGGGGTTCCTTAAAGCGCGCAGCCAAAATCACGCTATACTCTACCGGCCGCCACGGCACTATGAAAAAAACTCTCCGTGGCTGCACTGTGCTAGTGTGGTTTCCACAGTGGAGTGCTTGCCGTCATTCCGCAAACCTGAGAACTGCAATACCTCCTTTGATTTTTTTTTCGCTGGTGGACGCTCCGAAAGTTAGTTTATCAAATCGTGTTTTCTTGTTTGCTGACCTTCGGGGACTAGATAGCGCAGCATTTCTGGTTGCACTTCTGAGCTTGACGCATGAGCTAAAATATCCCAGTGTTAGCAACACAGAGGCACTCACTGATATATAGCGGCACTTTTATTGTTTCTTTCATGGCATGACATGAAAGTGAACGGCGACCTGTCTCAACGAGTGTTATATACCCGAGTGCTGTCGTTCCTGCACTAAATAACAGAAAAACAGAGTGGCATAGTGTGACTAAATAAAGCGAAGTTTTAGGTAAAAAGTTAAGAAAATTTTTCTTCGTGTTGCCCACAGCGTGGTAAACTTTATACCTATATGACTGACAGCATGGGTTTCCCATAAAGGCTTCCCTGAAGCTTTCATGCTCACTAAGCTGCATTCATTAGTTGCTCAATAAGCTAAGTTCGTGATATCTGTCGCTCTTCACTCTAAGCGCGGGTGGTAACACATTATATTCTTCACAAACACTGTTTACGAATCATTCTTGTCGAAAAACGAACGTCACCATCCGCGCTTCGCACATCAACGAGCTATATAGCTCGAAAGCACCTAGTCCAAAGTCGACTGATGAGCCTCGTTTCTGATGCGCACTCGTACACTTCCCGAAAACTTTCATCGTTAAAAGTGCAACTCCTATACTTCTCGCGCTGAGATAGAACAGAAGTCTATGAGCAAGGCCCGTAACTCAATTCATTAGGCGAAGCTGCAAAAAACTACGCCTACGAGAGCGTTTTACATTTTTACGCGGCTGTCGTTGGCGTAACAGGAACGCAGTTGTAGAAATCCAAAAGCTGAAAGCGAGGGATAAAAAAAAAATTAAATTATAGACTCCACGATGGGGCTGTTTGCATAAGGTCGTCGTCGTGAAGTCGTTACGCAACTACTGTAGTACTCCTTCCTCCATCCTTTTCCTCACCACCCTTTATTCCGTTTTTATTTATAGTAAGCAGTGGGTGCTCCCGCGATTAAGTGCAAAAAGAATAACCGAAGAAACGGCCGTATAATTCGCTTTGACAACAGCAACAGCAGTGCCGAAAAGAACAAGAAGGCCCTCAGTTGCTTCTGCTGCATCTGCCGCTGTTACAGCCTCTTCATCGCAGCCTACGCGCTCGTTTGAGCTCGTTATACGTTTGGATGGCGAACGAATGCAAATGCTCTACGCATACGCAGCCGTGCCCGCTTTTGCTTCTCTTTCTTTGGACGCCCTCTTTCCTTTCACAGGGAGGCTTCTTCTTTCTATTCGGCGTAACTGAAGCGAGCAGAGAGATGGAGAGAAGGGAAAAGCTTGGCCATTTCCTCCTCTCCACTTCCTGTCGCGTGAATCCCAGGGCGGTCATCAATTTCTGCAGCGCCCCGGAGACGACATGATTATTGCCTACTATATACGCCTCTTTGCGCCCTCTGTGTCTTCTTTCTATCCGGGGTATACTTCTCTTCTTTCTATCTTCTCCAAGCTTGTGTACAGTTGATCAAGTGGTTTCCCGCCGTGTGCGAGAGGCATGTCGCTTCTGGTGATTTGAATGCGACTGCGAAAGCAGCTATGTCAGTTTGCGACGGGCATTCCTTTCCAAGCATTTCGCTAGTGTCGACGGCCACTGCTGTATTGCTTCGAAGAAGCGACGCTCCGAGCGCAAAATAAGGCGACGAATGAAACGGCATTGCACGGGAAAACGTTTCTTTTGGTTGCTTTTTTTTTTTTCCTGGATCGCACTCGAGCGTGCCCGGTGTGCCGTTATCTTTAATGATAGGCAAAACAACTCAGGACCCTGGGGAGCTGTTTTTACCCGGGCTATCACGTCGAGATAGATATTTGTTTTTGTTTTGCGTACAGTGCGTCCCTAGGTCCTTCTGCGTCCCTAGTTAGTGTGCTCCGTAAGCAGGAGCCATATGACACTTTACGACGGACGCATCTCTGTGTGTCTCGCCGTCAGTGATAACAAAAGAAATGGGGCTCTCTTTTAAATGCTGTGCAGTTTTCATTCTTCTTTCTCTTCCGTTCTTCTGCCACCCGAATATTTTAGGCTTGATTACTATGCTCTAAGCGTTGCTTCGTTTATGACGCGTGATGGAGAGGTTGGTTTCCGAGACTGTAAACCGTTTGGCCAAGGCTGTTGACAGTAGCTGCTTAATCGATTAGGGTGTTCACTACATGTGTAGGCTTTCTGCACGTCAATAAACAAAACTAAAAGCTTCGTTGAATATATTTGTTATGAACATTTCAAGAGTAGTTGAACTTAAGTAGACACTGTGAGAGCAACCACATCGAACTTTTGTGTTTGGTAAACATCGACTGTACGGTTCTGTCTGGGTTGTGTCGATGTTTGTCTGGCACCAAAAGAAGCGTTTACTGCTCAGAAAATTGGATTTAAAATAAATAATCAGGATTTTTTTCCCCTAGCTCGATTCAAACCTCCTCATGGTCATGACCGAACTCGACTCCATGATGGCAGACTGGAAGTGAATTGGCGGCTTAGCCTGGCCTTACGAATCCGCACAAAACCTGCTTTATCCTAACAGCGCTTAGCTATAGCGAAAACCGCCGGTGGTAGCGATGCCTGTGTTTAACTTTTTCTTCGTCTTTTCTAGATTATAAATCATCATCATCGTCAGCCTGACTACACCCACTCCAGGGCAAAGGCCTCTCCCATGTCTCTCCAATTAACCCTGTCCTTTGTCAGTTGCCGCCACTGTATCCCCGCAAACTTCTTAATCTCATCCGCCCACCTAACTTTCTGCCGCCCCCTGCTACGTTTGCTTTCTCTTGTAATCCACTCCGTTACCTACAAGGACCAGCGGTTATCTATAAATGCATCGCCTTAAGTGAAGGTAGAGTCCTTCTTATTAGAACGTACCAATACAATCAATTAACACAATAAAATCGATGAATTACAATTAGAACCTATACAGTCAAACTTATATTTGTCCTCAGTGTCCCTTTAATTTCTTCGCATTGTGTTATGCGCAACGTTTGCTACTGATTGGACGCATTTGCATTCCGGAAATGGCAGATTTTAAGCTGGGCGTATACATTAATGTGCTTGTTTAAAAATTACGAAGAGCTGCTTGCGAAAAATACTTATTCATTTTGGCCTGCCGTCAGTTTTGCAATTAAACCGCTGATTGTGCGAGCTCTTACCTTAGCTGTCCGCGCAGAAAGATTACGGCTAAATGAGGCTCGGGTATCTTCTGTGCTTCTAGCATTTGAATGTGTAGACTGCGAAAAAAATATTTCTAAAGCCGCGAACAGACGTTTCGGACATACCCAAATTATGGGTACTATGTGTTCAGGGGAACCCGGAATAAGAGAGAAGTGTGGCAAGTATTCCCGAGGCAGTAGTACTTTAGATCCATTGACGGCACTCCCTTTTCCAAGATGCTCGTCACTTCGGACTCGCTCTGACCTAGCCTTCCCGAGATTATCCTCATTGGTAAGCCGCACCAAGTTCCGTACATTCGTAGATTACAAGCTAAACATATATCTACGAAAAGTGCGAGACAAATTCTGCTAATAAAACTTGCACAACCGGGCCGCGAATGAGACGTACTACATTCCTGCCGCTCTCCTTTGGAAGTAGCGGTAATACTTTTTAATAAACTTCAAGCTCGTGACGGAAGCCCAAATGAAAGCGATTCGTTTATGCAGAAAAAAGACCATGCGACGCCAACGCCCAGTTAAGCATCGGAAGAGAGAAGTACGTGATTGAGCAGCCGATCTGGCAGCCTGCGCTACCCCGCTTAATTCGCGCAGTACTCGGAAAAGCTCACTGAATAACCCCCCCCCCTTTAACACCGCCCCTGCTTCTACGGCGATCCCGGCCTACCGGCGTTACATAACGCACCACCGAGGGTCGCGTCGGAAGGTTGTGGCATTCAACGCAGATCTCCTCGCACTTGAGCAGGCCCAACCAGCACGCGACGCGGGAACAAGCCGTCGCCTCTTATCGGAGACGGATATTTAGTAACATGCACACGAGCGCACGTAAGCGCCGTCGGAGTCGCATATATTCAGGTCGCGGCCGTGGCGATCCCCGCGTGAGAGACGCACTTCTTCCTCGCTCGCTCTCTCTATCTATCCGTCACACTCTCTCTCTCTCTTTCTTTCAGCCCGCTAATCTCGATCAGCCACCGTGCGAGAGAAGGTGTCCACAAGCTTGCTTTCGAGCTGTGGCATGAAAAGTCGCGGCTCTAATTGCGTCAGCGTTCGCACGTTTTTCACGTCCCGCCTGCCTGGGACGCAGGTTTTCCGTGTTATCTTCGCGCCTCGGGAATAGGCTGTGCAGGAAGTCCGCAAAATCGAGAGAGATGAACGGCTTTCGCGCGCGAATCGGTTATTGATTAAGCGTGGCATATATACTTGCCTATCTTTTCCCGCTTAGTTGTAACTCTTACGTAAGTACGTTACTTTCTTCTCGACAAATAATACGCATGTCTCGAAAAGGGTTCCGGATTAACTGGCTCTTTCTTGGCGGGGAGCGTGCACTCTAATCACGAATACGCCTGTATGGGAGTAAAAAGGGAATAAGTTGCAGTGGCGTAGCCAGAAATTTTGTTCGGGGGGGCTCACGTTTCAGCGCGGCCTCCTCAGAATTTGTGGAGAGATCAAACGCAGTAATAATAACTGCAATGCCATCGACAATGCCATTGTGTATTTGTTAACGCTATGCACTGTCAAGACAAATGAAATATGTATTTTTTTAAAATAAAAGAATGATTTCTAATGTTTACAAATCGTGGAAGGCATAACTGATACCAATGCTTCCATGTTTTTGCGTATTTAATAAGTAGAGAAAATATCGCACGAAGTCTACAGCTATATCAGTCCGATACGAGCAAAAAAGTGCATTCCGTTGATTATCCGTTGCAATATGAACAACGTAAAGGCCATGAAATGAGCAAGTAGAAGACAAATATTTTAATGAGTCCTTGTTGTTCAAGAACCTTTACATTTTAGTACATGTGGAACGGCCTTCTGAAAATAATCTGTGCCTCAAGCGAAGTGCATCGAGGAAGTCCAATAGTATTGAACCAAACAGAAACCATGTTGTAAACTTCTGCAAATCGTTCTGGGAACTTTTTTTTTTGTGAAGAGAACGCCATGGTGAGCGTTGTTGACCTTTCCCCATGTACGAACAGGGTTTTTATTACTATTCGAGCTTTTAATCACATCAAATATAAACTGGCTCTGCTTAGAAGGTAACACCGTGTGCACTCGAGTAAGGGCCGCATGAACTCGTAAAGAGCCACTCCCCTCAATTTGGAACCTGGAAAATCGAAAAATGCAATTTCGCCGAAGAACAACTGCACTTCACGTGCGCTTAAATTTTCTCACCCGGCAGATTGCGCCGGGTGCTACCAAGAACACTGCAATCTAGCCTCATAAATGATGTCAAGGCACGATTGATTTCGGGCACGCGTTCGACAGTGAAACGAACGGCAAAACAGGTGAGGCGAGTCAGCTCACGCCGACGGTCGCGGGTTTCGCGAGTTTTGAAGTCTCGCTTCGAAACCTCGATCAGCTAAACCGTCATTACGATCGAGTGCCAAATCCCATCGACAGAATTTCAATGCGTTATGTCTGCAAAGGGTACCCGGGCCCATAGTAAACCGTCCTGAAATATGGGTTGTCGCACAGACCGGGTACGGATAATATGGCTTCCAGTGTAGTGGGATATATTAAGTGCAGAAATTCCGCTCTCGCGTAAGGGTTGCACCCCGTGAAAATCTCGAAACAAGAAAGTGCGGTTCTTGCACGAGTGTATGCCTTATATGTTGAGGATTGATTGTAAGGCCTGTGATTAAGACTCCATTTCCAATTTGTGAAACTAAAAGAAACAGATATATGCGTAACCTTATAAGCCCTTTTTGATTTCCGTGACCGAGGATTGCACTTCCATACGGCCCTGACACAATCGCGTCTTAGGTAACTGTCAGTTTTCTATGACATCATCGCGCGGACTTGAGGAGCTTCAGCTACAGAACGGATGAGTAACAGACTAAGAGAGTATACAGCTGTTTAAACACACTAAAACAGTAAACAGCTGATTAAACCAGTCTCATACAGGTTTGCTGTATCTTCGTTGAACGCCGCATGTGTATAGACACTGCTGGAATCAATGCCACCCGTAAAAACTTCCAGTATCATCCTATAAATGCTCCCCCTGAGCTCTCCCAGCGCTACTTGCTTCAAGCTATGCACTTTCGATAAGTGTACAAATAGGCTGGCCAGTTGAGCTGCCAAATTTGCAGCGGCACCGATGTCGAATAGGATAATCAGGTCGATGCAAAGAATAACAACAGAGAAAAGGCCTTCGCGGTGCAAGGACTGGCTGCTGCGATGTCCTTCACGTCGGCTGCACTGCATCACTCTAGCGCGTTAAGAGCTCCCGATGGTTTACAGCCAGCCTTTGTTTTCTTTGTTATCTTTGTTGGCACTCGACGCCGTAATTTGTTGGCACCCGCAAAGCTTGCCAAATGGGCGGTGATGAACGCCACCTCGCGTAACGAACCGAAAGCGCGCCACTAAATAGCGCGAGTGAGGGAGCAGAGATCACATCGATCGATGTGTTCGCGCGTAATGCGGTCGGTTCACTGGATACACGGGCGTGCGTGGCTAATGTCGCAAATAGAGCGAATTCAGTGAACGCGCGTGTATATGTGCGCAACAAAAACAAGAGCGAGAGTCTATTTTTATGCCTGGCTTCTGGTGGGAGCCCAAGTTTCTTATCACCCGCTTGGCTTTCTATGCAATGAGAATGAAACGAGAGACCCTGGTTTCTTTTTAGTGCAGAAAAAAGCGACACGAACACGAAGTTGGTCACAATCAAGCTGAGGAAACATCAAGGTAAACATGAAAATCTCATAAATGTTTTTCGCACGCAGCAGTGACCGCTAATCATCCCCCCCCCCCCCCCCCCCCTCAAATGCTGTCGCAGCAGGGAACTCGTTTGATGAGCGAAAACGAATATATCAAAAAGGAACAAGTTCAAAACAGAAAACATGACACGTGGTATGTTTGCGCGCTGAGCTTTAACTGGTATGTTGGCAATATAATGCTACACTTATCCAAAATTGAATAGAATGGAGTGTGCGTTAGATGTGAGCTTCGTAAAGTCTTTGTTTCTGTATTATAAAGAAGCCCGATATATAGGTCGACGAGAAACTGTTGCATAGCTATCTTTTAAATCTCCCCGAAATTCTCCAGTGAGACGAAAACAAACCGATGTTCGTTTCCAGAGGTGTGCCAGAAAACTATGTCGATTCTGTGGGGAAAGAAAAAATAAGTGAATAAAAACGACCATTGCAAAAACGGATGACCTTATTCTCGACTTCGAGTATTTTTGTCTAAAATTTGCATACACTCGCCGTGCGGAGAGCCTCTCCAGCTCTCGTTGCCGTCAATACGCTGCCGAACAATCTTCGGCGCGAATGTTTTTTTCGCAGATGAAAGAGCCAGTGATCCCGGATACTCTAGTGAACGAAGTAACAATCCTTGCTCCTCACACGAACCGATGAAGTTGTTTCTCTTTTTTTTCTTTAATCCGTTCAATCTTTCCTTTCTCTACACACGCATACATACATCACTGGCCTCAGCCTATTAAGCCGAGCTTCGGTGCTGCCGCTTCGCTTGTTTGTTTCTTTCTTTAAGTATGACCGTTCAAACAAACAAACAAACTTCCTTCGCAGTATAGCGACAGCACGAGGACAGATTTTGTTAACAGGTATATTCACCTTACGTCGTCCGAGACAGCGCGAGACAGCCGCTCAATTAATTTGACACTCGACTCGTCGCGCGTAGAATACGTATAGCCCCGAAATAAAAGCTGCGGCAAAACTTTCCCAGGGTACGATCGTTTTCGACTCGTCCGTGTCGGCCGTCGACGGAGCCCCAGTTTCAAATATAGAAGTCAGAAAACACAAACACACACGCAGAACTTCCGAGACAGAGCCGCCGGGTCGCGCACCGGAGTACAATGAAGTCGAGCACGTTGAGTGGATTTACTTCACTCGCAAGCCTCGGGCGGCGTATGCAATCACCTTCGCTTGCATAGACGGTCACCACCGGCGGCGCTAGAGTAGATGCTATTGCAGCGCTGCCAGACGGTCTGTATCGCTTCGAAATGAAAAGAGCATCGCCTCTTGTGCCTCACCTGCTTTTTATTTCTATTCTTTTTTACTTTTAAAAGCCCCGACTCAAGTGGGATTTTCGAGAAGTTCCGCGGGTGTTTCGAAGGGTGAAAGTCAAATGAATTCGAAACCGGCGCTTCCTCCCAACTCCCCCCCCCCCCCCCCCCCCCTCAACCTCTTTGTTAATTCCCCCTTCTAGCAGCGCCACAAATAAAAACAACGAGAGAAGTATAAATATACAATAAAAAATGTCCATGTCAGGTCGACAAAGCAACCGACCCTATCCCAGCCGAGCTAAGCGCCTTGTTTTCGTTAGTGAAGCGCGACGAGTGGTGGGAAGGAATGAATGGGACTCGCGTTTTCATTGTGAGCTCGCAGTTGCAGTCGGTCCCGTGTGTTCTTTTTATCCAGTTTCACACTCGACGTTGGTGCATTTCTGTATCCGCACATTGTGCCTGTCCTCGTAAAGAAATGAAAATAACGTGAATAAATACACTTGTTGCGTTTTCACACCCGAACTCGAATAAAGGCGTTGTGTTTTCGACTCTCCGTTCGGCATGCATTACCTTGCAAAGGCTTACGCTTTGTGTCCCCGCTCCTGGTAGCACGTGCAGCCTTATCCGTACCGCTGTTCTCCCCCCCCCCCTCCCCCCCCCCTCCCCCCCCCCTTCCTCCTGTTTCTAAGAGGATCAAAATAATGGAAAGGGTTGTAAGCGTCTTTTTATGCCAGTTTCAATGGACACTTTCTTTTGATGGTGATGATGTGATAGCAGCAATGCGACCGCTTGTTTTAAATAGAAAGAAAAGAGAAAACAAGGCGGTGGTTTATATTTTTGGAACTTTTAGTGCAACTCGAAAGCAATTTAGACGGTGAAGAAAGCGGCCTTCGCTCATGTAAATTGGTGACCGCACTGAGATGGCATTGCGGGCAAATGCCGCGAAGTATTTTGCATGTAAATCCAGAGTGCAGCGCGTGAGTTGATTGGATGCTGATTTTTTTCGTGTTTGTTTTATTTTGTACCAGCGAGAAACAGATGCACTTTCGGTAGGCGGGCAGGGAACTGTGGAACACCGTGTTTTCGGGAAGGAATCCCTTCTTTTCACTATTAGTAGGGCCTTGCTTTTTTGGTGACTATAAACCTCGATGAAATTTCGCTGTAATGAAGTTGGGTGAGACATAATTACGCACAATACACGCACAATACACGCACCAACGAGAGCCTCCCCTCATGTAAGTCTTACCACTGTGTACCTATGCATATATTTCGTTGCATCACGCTTGTTCTGGTTGGTTGGTTGGTTTCTGGGGTTTAACGTCCCAAAGCAACTCTGGCTATGAGAGACGCCGTAGTGGAGGGCTCCGGAAATTTCTAACACCTGGGGTTCTTTAACGTGCACTGACATCGCACAGTACACGGGCCTCTAGAATTTCTCCTCCATAGAAATTCGACCGCCGCAGCCGGGATCGAACCCGCGTCTTTCGGGTCTCTACTAGAGATAAATGCACACCCAACTATGCTAGACAAAAGCGTTTTTGAACGGAGAAGAGTTTATGAACGCCATTATTTTCATACATTTTAACATTTCACTATAACAATAAATATATCTGCAGATCGCCCGTCTACAGGCTGAAATGTTTTTGCTAATAACGTTTTTGCGATCGTCAAAAGCGTACTAAACTGGTTTTCTATGACAGTCTTGACTGCTCCATGCGAGCGATGAAAAAACTTTTAAAAAAGTTTTTGCTACATATCCAAAGAATGGACCATTACGTTCAATATTTTCGTAACAGTCCGTACCTTAGAAGTTTCCAGTATTCAAAATTTAGTCCAAAAATGTTGGACATGACATTTGAAAGCAGTCACTGGCTTCTTAGTTACAGGCTTCTTGCCCGTTTGAAGCTATAGCGCAACAATGTAACAAACCAGCGCGGGGAGCGAAGCAAACGGAAACAGTCTGCTTTAGAGGAGAGAGCATCCCGGTTTTAAAAAAAAAACCGTATTAAGACTCGTATTAAGGACATCGAAATTCAGCCGCCGCGGCCAAGACGCGGGTTGGATCCCGGCCGCGGCGGCTGAATTTCGATGAAGGCGAAATTCTAGAGGCCCGTGTACTGTGCGATGTCAGTGCACGTTAAAGAACCCCAGGTGGTCGAAATTTCCGGAGCCCTCCACTACGGCGTCTCTAATAACCTCAGTCTCATTGGGACGTTAAAACCCCAATTAACCAATAAACCATAAGGACATTTTAGTTGAAAGTAGGCTCACCAGGCGAGCTAGTGCAGGACGTGTAATGCGCAGAACATATAAACAGTGATAATACGGAGTAATTAAGTCAGTTGATAAAGACGCATTCTAAAACAACGTAACAACAGATGAGATGGAGTTCGGAGAATCGCTGTCCATCCGGAAGAGCAAGTTAACGAACGAAAACATTGTTGTGATTAGCGATACACGATTGACACAGGACAGGGCACTAATTGAGACCTTCGAGACAGGACTTCTCCTTGCAGAAGGCTTAATTCGGCTGGCCACGCAGTGATGACGGGCAAGGGAGGAGATTTAACACCGCCTTTTCACGGACATATCCATCAGGCCGTCTGCTTCTTCTTATTACCTTCCCTTATCCGCCTGTCCAATCGTACGCAGCAGCTTGTAAATATTTTTTCTGATCGTATTCTGCGTATCACATTGTTTATATCTTCTGTATTCTTTTTTTTATTTTCCTGATTCTCTGAGCGCTACCACACTTGCTACGCTGTGTACATCTCCCAGCATTTGTTTTATTTCTTTGCTGCGACCGGTATGGTCGGCAGTGAAGCGTGGTCACGAAAACGACGTGTACCTTGTCAGAAGCACGTCGCTGCCGCCTCCATGACCGTGGGTCTCTGCTCCTGGGCTTCCCGGGCCGCTGACAGGCGTGATTCTGATTGGAGGAAGGGAGAGAAAGAAACAAAAAGAGAGAGCATGGAATTAGACATCTGTCACCGAACCCATTGGCACACGCGAACTGCGGGCATTATACACTTCAAGAAGCGGTTCAATGACCCGAGATTGTGCCGACCTGCAAGATATGCCTGCACCAAGCTGCACACCTGTACAACACAGAGGGAACTCTGAAAGTGGTAGGCGGCTCCGCGCGTGCCATTTGCATGCATAACGATGTGTACCAGCGTTCCCAGGACGTTACAAACGTGAATTTCGTTCGAAATGATGGAGGTTCTCCGACCACCTTCTATGGAGGCAAACCACAAATGTTTTCCAAAGGAAGCTGAGGTATGCACAAAATTTCGAAGAGAGTAAACTGTGCCCTACTGCAGTCTGCTGTCTCTTATGTGTGATCTTCGAGCAATTCAAATCATTTCGGAATATGATCCCATAATTATAGAGCAGTAACTTGCAACGGGTTCGTTGTTACCCTATAGCTATTAGCACTAATTTCATGACGACGACTTGATTGACAGACTGTGATTATTTCCCTTTACTTCTCTCTTTCCTCTTTAATTCCTCTCATTCCCTTCCCCTGTGCAGGGTAGCCAACCGGAATCCTTTCTGGTTAACATCCCTGCCTTTCCCTCTCTCTCTCTCTCTCTCTCTCTCTCTCATGACGACGACGTAGATGCGGCGAATACTGAAAGACCTTCCTGGTACAACTATACACAGGTAGACGAATGAAAATGATGGAGGGATGGAGGCCATTAAGAGGTTTGCAGGGATACGGTGGCCGCAACTGGCAAAGGACAGGGTTAATTGGAGAGACATGGGAGAGGCCTTTGCCCTGCAGTGGGAGAAGTCAGGCTGATGATGATGATGATGATAGAGGGATAGGGGGTGCAGGAACATGAGGTCGTGTTTTAGCGGAAACTCTTGGAGCTCGCAAGATGACACGCACTTGGTGACGATGCTCCTCAGAGTGTATACAGGGTGTTTCACCTAAGGCTTTAAAAAGCTTTTCAAAACCAGCTTTTTGAGTTAGAACAGCGCTTTTTTGGACATAGGATTGTAAGCGGTGAAGTACATCAGAATACAGCTAAGGTGTGCTAACTAGCAGGCTCTTTAACTAATAATGAATAATTAACTTTTTAACTATTACCTTTAGGCTCCCTAATTATTGAGAGGGGTGTAGCCCACGGTAAGTAATATCCATATCAGTTTTTAGAATATAGAAAACGCTGTTATCCTCGATGCAATAGCTCAACAAATTTTGGCTGTTTCGACGAGTTACGTGCACTGGAGAGGTTGCTTTGCTTGCAAGCATCTGGAAAGCGAACGTGTTTTGGCGCGATGTAGTCAAAATCTGTTGGGCCACTGCGCCGACAGTAACCACGTTTTCTAAATTCTAAAAACTGATATGGATATTACTTACCGTGGGCTACTTACCGTGGCCTCTCAATAATTAAGGAACCAAGCAGTAATAGTTAAAAAGTTAATTATTCATTATTAGTTAAAGACCCTGCTAGTTAGCACGCCTTAACTACATCCCGGTGTACTTCACCGCTTATAATCCTATCCCGAAAAAAGCGTCCTTTTAACTTAAAAATCCTATCTTTAAGAATTGTGTAAAGTCTTAGGTCGAGCACCCTGTATACTAGATCGCGCCGATGATGAAGCCGCCGTCACTAAGCGCGCTGTTCAGTTCGACCAGCTCAGATATTACACAACGAGCCAGGTGCCGCGCCCTTTCCCCGCGTCCTTAACGCCAGAGGTGAGAAGAAAAGAAGAGAGAAGGAAAGAGCCCTTATAAAACCAGTTTTCCTCTATTATTTTTTCTTTCTCTCTTCGTGTATTGCTGTCGCCCTCACACTCCTCTTCCTCCGCTGCTGTGCTGGCCCTGCGCACCTGTTGACCTTAGCGGGAGCGAGCCTGGCCTCCGGGTAAGCTCGATAACGCGGCTTTTTTTCTTTCTTTGTATGTATATGCCTATCGTCTATCCTCGCTACTTTTTTTTTTGTTCTCTCCTTCGTCTTTCCGTGCCTCCTGCTCACTGCGTAGCCTGTGGGCGACTGCGCGGTTTTCGTTCAACACGAAAGACGAACGAAAAAACCTGTCCGAGTGGCCAGGAGTGCAGCCTACGCTTTCCAATCCGCTACCGCGGTCAGCGTCCACGCAATTTCCCGCTACGTGATTTCATAGCGTGGGAAAAAGTCCGGAAGCGACTATCAATACAGTTACTGGCACTGAACTTGAAACTGAAGCAAGTGCAGGACAAGTGGGATGCTGTATAACCCTATAGGTGGAGACAGTTCAGTGGTACCAAATGCCTGCACTGGTACACGTTCGAAGGGGAACCCCCTTCTTTCACTGCGAGAACACTATTCCGATGTGCAAACCCCGAGCAAGATCTTGTGATGTTGGTGGCTTTGTGCCAAGTGAAACAAATAAAGATAAATGAATCAGATAAATATCCGCGACTGGGATTCGAACCTGCGGCTACAAGCACAGATCAGCTTCGCTGGCCACTGTGCGAGAGCGCTAGGCTATCGCCGCAGCCGAACACGCCTCGAGTTCGGCTGCGCATTGCACATCGTCTCCTTCATTAACTAATACTATGGTTTGGTTTTGTGGGGTTTAACGTCCCAAAGCGACTAAGGCTATGAGAGACACCGTAGTGAAGGGCTCCGGAAATTTCGACCACCTGGGGTTCTTTAACGTGCACTGATATCGCACAGCACACGGGCCTCTAGAATTTCTCCTCCAAAGAAATTCTAGCCGCCGCGGCCGGGATCGAACCCGCGTCTTTTGGGCCAGCAGCCGAGCACCATAACCACTGAGCCACCGCGGCGGCTAACTAATACTATTGTTAAACTAGTATTACGGTATATGGTAAAGTTGAAGACGCGCATAACGGGCTCCCTGGGTCAGTGGACACCTCAATCGCGCTTTCAGTTACGTGGCGGTGCTGTCCACCTGCAAGAAACTATGCTTTCGCGCAATATTTCGGGCTTAGCATTGCTAAACCGCCATCATCATGATAATCATCATCATCATAATCAGCCTGACTACGCTCACTGCAGGGCAAAGGCCTCTCCCATGTCTCTCCAATTAACACTGTCCTTCGCCAGTTGCGGCCACCGTATCCCCGCGAACTTCTTGACCTCATCCGCCCACCTAACTTTCTACCACCCCCTGCGACGCTTGCCTTCTCTTGGAATCCACTCCGTTACCCTTAAGGACCAGCGGTTATCTTGCCTTCGCATTACATGCCCTGCCCAAGCCCATTTCTTCCTCTTGATTTCGACTAAGATGTCATTAACCCGCGTTTGTTCCCTCACCACTCCGCCCGTTTCCGATCTCTTAACGTTACACCTATCATTTTTCTTTCCATACCTCGCTGCGTTGTCCCGCCAGCCATTACTTTTCATGAAGAGCAACACCTCAAAAGTTTATGTCGGAGAGCAGCCGTGCATCTTTGAATGCAGTGTTTCGGATGAACTTGAGCCCCGAGTTTTCTTGTCGCGTTACCGGTAGGAGGCGTCTATTTTATTTTCACACAGCGACAGTTGTTCCGAGTAGGTTCTGCGGCGTTCACTGAGCGCCGTTGTCTTATATTAAGCAGCGGAAGTAGTCTCCCTTGCAACAGGAATCCCAATGAAGTCACCATTGCGAGATCATGTGGATACCTTCTAGCGAATAAGCACGCGCCACTTGGGGCCACGTGGGTGACATCAAAACTATGCCGACCCGTTGAGGGGGCGGGGCATACGGTGGCTCTGCTGTCGTTAATATTTCGCATCGCAGGGAGACAGACGGAATGACCAGCCAAGCAGCTTGGCCCTACTCGATTTCACCTCGTTTATTTAATTTATTTCATCCCTAAAGGCCCGAAGACCTTACCTAAGGAGAGGCAGGTGAACACGTTCGTCATTGCTTGAAACTCTCGGTAGTGAAAATGTAAAATACAAAGCTAAGCAAAGGCAAAAGCAGCAAAATAATACAACGAAAAGTGAGTGACAATAATGAATGGGGACAATTATTGGCATGCCACATTTATCTTAGCCTCAAAGAAAGAACAATCAGAGCAAAAAAGTAAACAAAAGCATGCCAGGCAGAAAGATGGCAAGGGGCACATGTTGTTCAGGGAGGGTGACCTAAACTGGCTTTTGAATTTTTCGTGGAACTTTTTTGTTCTATTATTTTTCTGGCCGGGAATGTAATGAGACCATTGTGTGAGTAAAGAAAAAACTGTTCGTAAGTGCAGCTACCACCTTTTCCACACACACACACACACACACACACACACACACACGCACACACACACACGCACACACACACACACGCACACACACACACACATATATATATATATATATATATATATATATATATATATATATATATATATATATATATATATATATATATATATAAAGTTGAAAAGAGTGCACTTTGACTCAGAAGTTATATATACTTACTAAGTAGACTGACACACGCTTAAAAACCTAATTGTTTACTGGTTTAATGGTGGTTCGAGATTATATATATGCATAAACATAGAAGAGAAGGGAAATGAAGGGCTCGTTATACGTATGATAGAAGCTAGAAGCCAGCAGCCAGAGAAATCGAGGTGCATAGGAGGTTTATTTTTAATTTCTGGTGTTCATCAATGGAGATTATTAGTTAATATTTTATTGCTTGAAATTACTTAGAAAAGCAGAAGAAAAAAAAACAGCCACATGCCGGCGGTGGCAACCGAATCCACGACCTCCGAATTACACGCCCGGGGCTCTACCAACTGAGCTACGGCGACGGCTGTCAAATGGTTTGCTTTCAGCTCAGTTGCTATATATTTTGTAAGCTTCCGAACTATTTCCGATCCTTTTGCTGTTGCTTTCTACATGGCTTCAACAGGCAATAAGGGCACGCACGGAGGCTCCCTTTCCATCCTTGGGGTTGCCTGACAAGAAAACGCCACCGCATCGCTCACATTAGCCTTTAACAAAACGTGCTTTCCAACATTTAACTGGCTTTAATCCTGCCATCTCCAATAAAAAAAAAGGGGTTAATTTTTCTCGAACATTTCTTTTTGTATTGCAGCTCCTATACGCATCCTTGCACAACAGCCTGAAGGCAAAGTTAGTTTCTGCTTCAAAGCAACAATCCACCGCCCGTTCACGCGTATAGTTTGCCTTCTCTTAGGCCTCGGCTCGGCCAGACCCGGGAGGGTTGTGCGCTGCATGGCTTTGCTCTTTACGCTTAGTTGCGTACAGCGTACAGCGCTGTACCCAGTACACTGAACAATGCTCATTTTGCTTTCTGGGGAAGATATCGCGCCGGAAGGCGAAATATCCCACCAAATAAGAAAGCATCATCACATTATCACAGCACATCAAAAGTGGCTATATTATCGCGACGAAAAGTGAGCAATATCACCAAAGCAAGCCGCTAAGCGTTCTGGATAGCCTCTTGTTCAGCGAGTGAAGGCAAGCAACGGAGAATTTTAGCATAGCGTTACACAGACTACGCCTACCGACAGCCGCCAACAGTTCATGTGCTGGTGGCCCCAAAGAGTTATCTACGCATGCGCTGTTGGCGGCTGTCCACACTCCGTCTCGCCACGCGACTGCCGTCGGTTTAAAGCGGAAACAGTACGGAAGCTTTGGACACACTGCACAGAAATACGATGCGCAGCAGTGAAAAACGTCGCGAGGTCGCGGAGACAGTCGCCCTCAAGCTTTCTGCGGTCGGTTGCCGCCCCTCAAACTGCAGCCGCGTCAAGTGGCGAGACGCGAACGTGATCGAACCGCGAATTCGTGTCCACGAGGCGCGCAGCGCTCGTCGGCCGAACGGAGGTTTTGTATAAATTTATATTTATTTAGAATTTCACGAATGGCGTAGATGTTTGATCGAGTCTCGACTCCGTCGCAATGGTGCGCTTGAGCACGTCCCATTGGATGAAAGAGAACCACACGCAGTTCCTCTTGAGCTTCAAGAGCGGCTGCGATCTCCAACCGCAAAGAGACTGGCGCTCGAAGAGAGGGATATTTAATAAAAGGGAGCGGACGAAACACGCGCATTGCTAGAGGGCGCAAGTAATCATCTATTCAAGGGCGAGCTTGTTCCTTTCTTTCGACGAGAAGTGAAGAGTGCTCCTTTTTGAATTCATATGCTAATATCTTGGTTTCCTTTGTCCTCCCACCGTGACGCTCGCGTGCGCATCGCGGTTCGTTGCGGCTTGTTAAAGCGGCGAAAGTCGAGCCCCTTACGTGCTTTCAGCGCGGAGATGGTAGCGCACTTTTCCGATGCAGATTCGTGCGTTTTTGCCACACCCCGTTGGCCCCGTATACCTTCAGATTTCTTTCTCCGTGCGCGTTCGCTAAATCGCCACAGAAGCGCTTCGCCTTATTGCCTTCTTAACGAGCGCAGGCAAAAAGAGCCGTAAGTCAGTAAACACATAACGCTGACAGCAACAGTGCTGATCGAGGTAGGTGCAGCACCTTTATGACCACAGTGAGAGCGACTGTAGTGCGCTCTGTAGGCGCATAATTGTGGCCTAACCGACAACCGTACTGTGCGCGCTGTCAGTGCACGTTAAAGAACCCCAGGTGGTCGAAATTTCCGGAGCCCTCCACTACGGCGTCTCTCATAGCCTGAGTCGCTTCGGGACGTTAAACCCCATAAACCAACGAACCAACTGTTATCTTACTTGAGCGCTAGTACGGTTTGAGAAAACTATCTCGTGACCTGAGCGGCGTTAAAGACGCTCAGAATTTCTCAGTAGGACGCTGTGGTAGATGTCCTACTTCAGTGTATTTCTCCTCTCCTGGGTTCTTTTCTACTTCTCTAGAACAAGGAACAAGCGGCGCGCTTAAATACGGGCGACGAATGCGTTAGCTCGCCTTCAGTATCGTTATCCAGACAAGAAATCGAATTTTTAGGAGGACATGTTCGGGTTTCACACCGGCTCTAATACACCTGTGTCCTTCGAAGTGCTGTTGCCATTAAGTTGAGCCTTTTCAGGGCTAGTGTATTTCTTGTTATGTTCATAGGCCCTATAGGCCCTATAGTTCTCATAAATAAAACAAGCTGGAAATCTGCGCCTTGTCTATACTGATGTGCGCATTTTGCCCTGTTCTCTTTGCGCAGTTTTACTAGTTCCCTTCAAATGGACCAACAAACCCGCAAGAACGTCCTACGTTTTTCCTAAAGAGAATGTCACGCAAGTGAGTCTGTGAGCGCCCTTTATCGAGCACGTGTTATTGCAGCTCTGTGATTCAAGTGAAGTTTACTTAGGGTTCTGTTTGGGCGACTTGACGCTCTTGTCAAGTGGGACAGTTGGAAGAGGGTGATAGAGGGTGTAGGTATAGATTAGTGTGATAAAGCACCGCAAAACAAAGCTATATACGCTGTGTGCGCCGGCGCTGGTTCGAATCCCACTGAAGGCTATGAATATGCGATAAAACCTTCTCGTGCTACCTGTCATTTCGACGCAGAAGTTCCGAATGTTTCGGTTAGGTTCGGTTTCATGCTCTTTTTCAGGTTCGGGCAGTGTTCATATGAGTTTGCCGAGAAGAGGAGCTAAAATCGTTTGACGCTTAAAATCGCCCTCCGTTGTCCAGAGTACTTCATCGTTGTACCCGCGGTCGATATCAGAGTGAATTTTTCTCCCAAGAGTTCAATCGGTGAAGACTAGCGCACGCAGGCAGGCAAGCTGATCGTCTCGCTTTCTCTCTAGCCCGGACGAGAGAACTCTCAAGATGGCGACGCTCGGGAGAATCTGCGCAATACAGCATGCCCGGAAGCGTTCGCCGCGGCAAGCAAATAAACACCGGTCGTAGCTGTGCAGAAGGGCGCCACCGCTCACGATCGGCTAATATACTCCCGCTGCGGGGAACGGGTTTCTATCACCTCTAGGACGAGGTTACGCATTGCGAAAGGACAAATAAGAAAAAAAAAAGCCAAGACTGTACACACATCGAAACTTGACTGGTACGGCGCCCCCCGATGCCGCACATAGCGGGAGCAGTCTCTCTTCTCAAGCCAGAAGCAGCAGAAAGCGAGCAGGCAGAAGAGCGCGGCCAGCACGCCGCCGCCGTGCGACCGTGCACGTCACCGCCGCCGTGCTCCCCTCCGGCGTCGGGCTTCGCCGTCATGCTGCGAGGAGGATGCGTGACCCAGTGCGCGCGCGTGGCTGCGTCGCGGAGGCTCACTGCTGCAGCATCCCTTCCCTCCCCCTCCCTCACACCGGCGCCGCGTCCTCTCCTGCCCGGAAGAGACCGCGCGGAAGGCCCGACCGCGCTGCTTCCTCCTTCCGTCAAGTTCACGGTCACTCACGGGCATTCACCCCACGGCGCACGCTTACTCCGCCACCGCCGCCGCCGCTGGGCAACCCCCCTCCCTCCCCCAGCTCCCCTCCACCTACCTCACTGGTCATGCCTTCACCGTGGGAGACGACACGCGACCGCCGACCGGAGCAGATCTACGCTGAAAGGGCTCCCCGCCCGACTCCGACAAGCTGCGAGTTGCCTGCCCCGACGAAACCGGTCGCGCTCTCGGCCGCCGGTGACCTTTCATCCCTTCGCGGCCCACGCCACGTGGCTCCGCTCTGACGGAGCCACGCCGTACTCCCGCTATCCCTAACGCCAGGCAGCCCGCTATGACGGGCCCGTCTACGGACCCATCGACTTCTACGGACCTGGGACCACCCCAGGATTTCAACATCGAGCGAGAATCCGATATGGAGTCGCAGGACGAGGATTTTTCGCAAGAGTCTACCCCCCTCACTTCAACGTCCGGCGCTGACGAGCCCCCTCCCCTCCCCGGCAAAGGGCCAGGATGGGAGTTGTACGTTAAAAGAAGCCGGGCGAAGAAGCTCCGGAGGGAAGCTAGAATTTTGGCTGCAACCACCAGCAAGAACACGGAATCGAACGTGAGTGCTGCTCAAGATACTCCCCACAACGATGAAAGGTGCCGCCCGGGTCCACGTCGACCTCGTCTGCCGCCTCTACCCAAAGATGACATCAAGGTCGTGGTTCGCCCGACCGCAGGCCTCAACCTCCGCAAAATACCGACACCCGTACTCTCAGAGGCCGTGGTTCGCTCATGTCGACACCCACAACGGATCCAGGGAAGGTACATTGTTCGCCTTCACCCAGGCTCAAATATCATCGTCATCAGCACGCCGTGCGAAAACTCGGCGGCCGAGTTTAGCAACCTCGAAGAACTCAAGTTGGACGGCAAAGTCCACCCGGTACGGGCGTATACCCCGCTCCCCACAAGCACACTCAGAGGAGTCATCCACGGACTCCGGTCCACCGAAACCCAAGAATCACTGATGGCATCTCTGTGGGTGAGAGACACAAGGATCGAAATCCTACACGCGCGGATCCTCGGTTCCTCCACAACGGCTCTTCTCGCTTTCTCGGGACCATGTCTGCCTCGAACGGTCTACCAAGGAGGAGCGGAGTTTCTGTGTCATCCGTATCGACCGGCGCGGCAGTTCTGCTCGGCGTGCATGCAGCCGGGCCACCGACCCGACGTATGCCCCAACCCCACAACCAAGGTGTGTCGTCTCTGCGGAGCCAGCGACCCGCCTGCGAGCCACAAATGCCAACCCAAATGCTGCCTCTGCGGGGACCAGCACGAAACCGGCGCGAGAGGATGCCCGCGACGCCTGAAAGCCGTGCGCCAACCTCCCGTCTCCTCCAAGACAGTCAACCCAGGCCAGGGCCGGAAGTCCCGCAAGGACGGGGTGCCGGGAATCCACAAAGGCCGCTGGTTCTCCTCAGACGACGAGAGCATGACCAGCCACGGCAGCAGGCGGGCGAGCCAGTCTGGGAGCCGTTCCCGATCAAAGACCCCGGTGCCGCCCCTGGCCCCACCGAAGCCGGCGCCGAGGAAAAACAAGCCGTCACCGCCGCCGACGACGAAACAGGTGAGCTGGGCAGCGAAGGTTACGGCCTCCCCTCCTCCCTCGTTCACTGACTCCCGAACTGCTAAACTACAGGCCCAAATCGCGACCCAGGAAACCCGCCTAGCAACACAAGAAAAGCTTATAGTGGATATCAACGCGAAACTAGATCGCCTCCTTGCACGAAAAGAATCCCCAGCCCCTAATCCGACGTACGTTACACAGGAGCAGCTCTCCCAATTTGCGGAGCGTCTTGACCAAGCAATTCAAACCGAGGTAACCTCACAGCTCACGCACCTCCTTGAGACCAAAATCGAACCGCGCCTTGCTCGTATAGAAGCGCAGATTGAACACATTCTCAGGATACAAACGCAAAACGCGGCAGATATGCAGTCCCTCCGGTCTACGCAGCGAAAGCGTACCGCCTCGAGCGACTCGGGCCCCACCCGAAATCGGAGTCGTGCACAATCGACCAGCAGTGAGGCGGGCGTTTTCATTGCCCCGCAGGTCCACCAATATGGCCCCACACCCTAGACAGCCACCCACCGAACACGTCGAAATTTGGCAATGGAACTGCAGGGGGTTCCGACGAAAGTTAGGTCTCCTAAAGCAATTCATTGCTAAAGCTCCTATCAGACCCGATTTGATATGCCTGCAAGAGGTCAAGGCTGACAGAGCCCCCTCCGTGCCGGGATACTACACGGTCGTTCACCCCCTCATGCCGACGGTTGCAACGCTGGTTGCAAAGGATGTGACCGTTGTCGAACACACGTTATCTGTGCCGGATGTAGAGCACTTAGCGGTCGAAATAGTGCCAAATAAGCGTGGCCGAAAAAGCACATTCGTCGTAAATATGTACAAAGCACCGACCCCAGCGAGAGCTGACTTCACAGATTTCTTAACGGCGGCAGTGCAAAAGGCGAAAAACAACCAACTTGTCGTAGTCGGCGATTTTAACGCCCCGCACAGAGACTGGGGATACCGCATCAACTCGGCAAGAGGAGCCTCGGTGGCTAGGGCGATAACAATACTCGGCCTCGAACTCCTCACCGACCCAGACTATCCGACGAGAGAGGGAAACAGCGTCACGAGAGACACTTGTCCGGACCTGACCCTCGTCAAAAATGTCACCCATGTTACGTGGACGAATCTCGGAGAAACACTAGGAAGTGATCACTGCATCCTCAGCACCTCGCTCACATCGACGAAAATTCGCAGAAACCTTGGCCCGGCACGGCTAACCGACTGGACTAAATTCAGAGAGTCACAAATTTCAGAAGGCGCCATCGAGTCGCTCTCGGATTGGTGCGATGCCATAAGACAGGCGCACGCTTCCGCCACCGAGATAGTGCAGCGTACGCCGGATTCGCCGGAAATCGATCGGCACCTGCTCAAGCTATGGCAGCAACGAACCAAACTAGTGCGACGGTGGAAGCGCCAACGCCTGAATCGTCCCCTAAAGAAACGCATCGCAACCCTCACGGAGGAGGCCCAAACGTATGCCCTACAGCTATCTCAAAGGAATTGGCAACAGTTCTGCGAGTCGCTGAGAGGCACGCTGGGAACGTCGCGTACTTGGACGATTTTGCGTAACCTAATCGATCCCACGAAGTCCAAGACTGAATCAACTCGCACGTTAAAGCGCATTGCTCATCTGTTTCCGGGAGACGATGCAGCGCTGCTCCGAGCCTTGGAAAACAGATACGTCGGCACAACGCCGACACCACCGAGCACGGTCGAGTACCGAGGAAATCCCAATTCGGCCCTAGACGCTCCCATCACAACGGCGGAAGTCTACGCTGCGGCCCGTTCGTGCATCCGGAATACAGCGGCGGGAGCGGACCGGATCAACAACGCAATGATCCGGAACCTCAGCAACGCTAGAATTCGAGACCTGACAAAATACATGAATGATTCGCTCTGGGAGAAGAACGTCATCCCGGATGAATGGAAACATGCGGAGGTGATCGTAATCCCCAAACCGGGGAAACAACCTACAATTGAAGCCCTCCGACCCATCTCGCTTACATCGTGCCTCGGCAAGCTGTACGAACGAGTAGTGCAAACAAGACTCCAAAACTACTTAGAAGAAAACAACCTTTTCCACCCATCGATGCTGGGATTCCGGGCGGGTCTCTCTACGCAAGACGCCTTCCTCCTTCTGCATAACGAGGTCCTTGTCGGCATCCCGAGAGAATCCGAACACGTCGTCATGGCTCTCGATCTCAAGGGAGCTTTCGACAACGTCTCGCATGACGCTATCCTGAACGAACTGAATAACCTCCACTGTGGTGAACGGGTATTCCAATACATCAAGAATTTCCTCTCGAACCGCACGGCCACCATTGGCATAGGCGAAACGCGCTCCGACATCAAGAGCATGCCCAACAAGGGCACGCCTCAGGGATCCATCATCTCCCCTCTCCTATTTAACGTCGCCATGATTGGAGTGGCAAAGGCCCTGCAAGAAGTTCCCGACATTGGATTCACTCTGTACGCGGACGATATCACCATCTGGACCACCAAAGGCTCTTTGGCGGACAAGGAACAAGCGCTACAAGTGGCGGCGACATGCGTCGAAAGAGAAGCGATATGCCGCGGCCTGCGATGTGCCCCTGAAAAATCAGAAATAATCAGAGTCAAGGGGTTTGCGTACAAATCCCAAGACACCCCGATCAACGTCCTACTTCATGGTACCCAGGTTAAGGAAACTTCTCTAGTCCGCATACTCGGTCTCTGGATACAAAGCGACCGCAAAGCCACACACACCTTCAAGCTACTGTCCCACGCCACCCAGCAAATCGCCCGAATGATACGCCGGGTGGCCAGGAACAGAAAGGGCATGCGAGAAGAAGACACACTAAGACTGGTGCAGGCGCTTGTCCTCAGCCGCATCTCTTACGGTCTTCCGTATCACGCTCTTCTCAGACAAGACTTCAAGAAGGCGGACGCGCTGATCCGCACGGCATACAAACACGCCCTCGGACTACCCCCGTATACGACCAACACCAAACTCGAAGCACTGGGACTTCACAACACCTTCGACGAAATCAGAGACTCTCTCCTCCTCGCGCAGCGAGAGCGACTCCTTCGCACGGAAACCGGCAGGCAGATACTCATTAGAATCGGCTTCCCGGCCGATCTCCAAGTCATCGAGTCGACGGAAAACCTTTCACCCAAGTACCGCAATAGAGTCCACGTCAATCCACTACCCAAGAACATGTCACGCTCGCACAACGAGGGCCGACGCAACGCTCGGATCGACTACTTAAAGCGCACAGTCGCCCGCAGCTTCAATACTCTATACGTAGACGCCGCCCTACACAGAGACGCCACGCGCGCCACGGCAGTGGTGGTGGACTCGACATTTCAAGAAGTGGCCAGCGTTTCCCTGAGGCACTGCACGGTCACCGAAGCTGAAACGGCCGCGATAGCGCTCGCCGTCCAGTACGGAGATACGCACGGCAAAGAAGTGAAGATTGTGTCGGACTCCCAGGCGGCATGTCGACTTCTTCTCGCAGGAAGAATCCCCAAAAAGTTGACCATATTTGCAACAACTTCCCCTGTACACAATTCCGAACTCCGACACGAAATCACATGGGCTCCGGGGCACTCGGGGCTCGAGGGAAACGAGGCCGCGGACCTGTCAGCTCGAGGGCACACTAACCGAGCGACAGTCACCCCCGACCAGGACACCACCACCCCCGAAATCCCCACTGCCTACAGTGCACGGCTCCAATACTTTAGAACGCTTCGCCAGCAATACCCCCCACCGCATAAAAGGCTAAATGCTCAGGAGGCGCGCGAATGGAGGCAACTCCAAACCGACACCTTTCCTAATCCATATAAGTACCACATTATTTTCCCGGGCCGTTACGAAGGCTCCTGCCCGTGGTGCGAAGAACGTCCCACAACATACCACATTACAAGTGGGTGCGTTGGGCCAAAACCATTGGAACTGAAATTCCCTAGAACAATGGAGCAGTGGGAGGCCACTCTGCTCAGCTCGGACCTTGCCATTCAGCAACAGCTGATCAAACAAGCCCGGGCGGCAGCGATAGCCACTGGGGTCCTGAAATGAGGACACCACCCGTTCTGTAACCTTTCATTTTTTTTTTACTTTCTTTTACTTTTCTCAATAAATGTTTTCAACAACAACAACAACAGCCTTCACCGTGCTACGCTAGTGGGTTCCCGTCGATTTTGGTCGATTTCATGTCTCTTTATTTCTGGTCCCCCCCCCCCCCCCATCCTCCTCTCCCTGCAGTCTCTTTCCCCGTCATTCTTTCGCACTCATGCGCGCATGAAGAAACGGTGATAGAAAACGCAGTGGCGGGAGCGGGATAGAGGTGGGTGGAGGGAAGGTTGCAGACGCTGGTAAAAAGCGTGAATTCTGCCCTTTTGATGCGTTCCTGCTATATCTGCTTCTGTATCCCTCGTTTCCACCCCCTCTCCTCAAGCCCCTCTCGCTCTTTCCGAGCTCTTCTTTCGGATAGCTTCGGTTATACAGACCCGCTGTTCTTCGTCCCCCCCCCCCCCCCCCCCCCCCCCTGTTCTCTTCCCTCCCTCCCCAGATTTCGCCGGTGCAACCTGCCCGCCCGTAGTGCAGTTGCGGCATCGGCGGTGGCGGGGTGGCGGATCAAGCCACGCATATTCGTCCCGTCCCGCTGCTCGTTTAATGCATCGCTTGGTACAGGGCGCGGCGCTGCGCTGTAGGCGGTCTCGATTGTTTTGCGGTAGGAACCTCGGCTTCCCGGTCAAAGCGGCCGCTTCGTTCCGGGGCTGGACGCAATCCGAACTTCCTGGCTCTTTGCGTGTTGCGGTACTTTTGCACGCTCAGGTGGATTCGCGGGTCGAATGGTGCATCTTTTATCTCATCTGAGGACGCGATGCCCTGCTGCTTAAGTGTCGCGTTAAGAGCGAGATAACGGTTAATGCTTTGACAGATCCGGGTTGCGCAAGTCGCGCCAGAGCACGCGAAGACTCTGACAACGGAGTGATGAAGTGTAGTGACTAAACGCTTTCAAAGCAGATGCGCAATTTAGCACCGACTTCCGACGACACCGCAAGACTCTCAGAATGCACAAAGGTCATGGCCCTAGCTCATAATACTTGCCGTAGAATGTTCTGATATAGGTTTGGAAGCTAAGTTACAAGCCGACAACAGTCTGCCGAGGAACACGTAAAAAAGCTTCGAATCGTGGAGAGTTCGTTGATTCTTCCACATGACAACGCGAAGACAAGCACTCCATCCTCTTCCGGTGGACCCGGATTTGTGTGCTCGTCGGTGGAACCAGGACGACCGCGTGTTGGCATCAGCGCCAGCGACCTCCCTGCTTCGCAGAGTTCGATGCCTTTTAACCCGGTTTGTTTATCCAGGGCTCGGTGTACTGAGTAAAGATGGTGTCTGTAATATTTGAACGGGGCAACGGGAGATGTTTGAGTGCGGTGTAACGTAACACGAGCAAACACTGCTCCAGTGCTGTATTTGTCCTGCATCTGAATTCAACGTCAGGACTGCCGAACGCCGTCATGTATTTGCACGCTTATTTCAGACAGTTATCTTCTAATACGGCTAGATTTTACAAGCGACCTTTTATACTATGCGCTATGAGAGAATAATTGTAGATGCTGTTTAGCTATTCAAACAGCCTTACGACAGCCTCGTCAGCTCCCTCCAGAATTTCCTTTTTAACTGTTCTCACATTTCGTGAGTTTAGCTAGTAGTTGATAACGCCAAGAAAATACAACAGCGCCATATACCAACCTCGTTGAAGCGGAAGAGAGACGAAGATAAAAAAAAAAGCGCTGCTTGGCTTGGATCTAAAGGCCCAGTATCAGAAGCATCGCACACGTTGCACCGGACATGTACCTGTGGCTTCCGGTGGACTATTGGTGTCCAGGTGAAAGGTAAAACCCCACAAACAAAACCGCAGCTGTGACGAGAAGTGGTCAAGTCACTCTTTTAAGAAACGCAGATTATTACATTTACCTACCGCAATAGAACGCTGCCTTTCGTCTGTAGATTTATTTGCTCTAATCGTCCTTATTATTTTATTAGGCAGGCCCTAGAGGGATTGGTGCAAACCGTCGACGCATTTTACTAAACGAAAAAAACCAGTCACACAAGACGACGGAGAAGAAGAGTGTACAGACCACAACGACTGGAAGTCGTTGTGGTGTGTACACTCTTCTTGTCCGTCGTCTTGTGTGACTGGTTTTTTTCGTTTACAATGTACCAACTGGCCCGCATTTCAACCCTTCTGCATTTTACTAAGCTGATTTCAGTGGCATGGATGTCTCATTGAAGAAGCACGTTGAGATCATATCTTGTGCAATCCTGTGTACCATATGGAGCCAAAGGCGCTTAATAAGGATGAGTTTTGCGACACGAAAGTCGTGACACAACTTATAAGACGCGGCGACGAGAGGAGAAAAGCAGGGGCATTCTGGGAATTGCAGCACGGACGGTCCTAAATCCCCTCAGAAACAGGCTTTCACTGCTTGCTTTCCTAAGCAGCGCAAACAATAGCTCAGGTGCACTGACGCTGGAGGCAGCCACGTCAGTCAAGATCGGAAGTACCAGATCGCATGTTGAATTTTCACTTTTTCATCACTTAGTCTAGGAAATTGGGCGTCTATACGCTCTAAACACGAATACACCTATATGGGTGTAAAAGGGGAGTAAGTTGTCCTCTAGCACACACCCTTTAAAAGAGGGTGTGTGCTAGAGGACAGCTTTACACCCTATTTACTCCTTTTTGTTTCGAGTGTAGTAACTGTGTATACCGCGAGCGCCACGTGATAGTCATGGAGGCCGCTACATACGTCACCGTATACACTCTAGACACGAATACACCTATATGGGAGTTAAAAGAGTAAGCTGTCGGAAATGAGTGCGCTAGATGAGTTATTACTAATTTTTTACTCCTGTCTGTTTAGAGTGTAGTGCCCAAAGAGGTGTAAACAAGCCACTGAAAGCGCGCGCCTAGGCAGAGTGATCCTCACTGCGAGCGAGAGCGACGCATTCCAGAGCGACAGCTGAAACGTTATTGACGCCGACCCCGCGCTTATCGAGCTCTTCGGACATCACGTAAACTCTGGCCGCCGACGCTTTTCGAGGAAATCGCGTATCGTGTTCCCTCGAAAGCGATCTCGATTGGCGCGAGCGGCGCATTGTTTCGCTGACGCCGCTGCTGCAAGCGTCTGCTGCGTGTATGTATTTTTCGATAACCGCACTGCTGGGTGTCACTAGGCGCTGTCGCAGTCGCAGTACTGACACTGTTTTGGAAACGCGGAAAGGCAAATACGCATACCGCACCCCTCCGCCACCTACATCAACTAAAGTTTCTCGAAAAATTTTCACAGCTTTCAGACACATCACTACAGTGTAAGGATCCGCCTATAGAAACAAACCTCAACGTGAAGCTTTTGCTCGCAGATGCTCTATTGCTGAAATGTTTTACCTTATTGCCCGGATCTGCAAAAGCTAATGGCCGAAATTAGGGAAACAAGAATCTCTCCAAGCAACTTTACCACACCAGCTAATTTTTGAAAAGCCTAAGCGGTGGCTCAGTGGTTATGGCGCTCGGCTGCTGGCCCGAAAGACGCGGGTTCGATCCCGACCGCGGCGTTCAAATTTCGATAAAGGCGAAATTCTTGGGGCCCGTCTACTGTGCGATGTCAGAGCACGTTAAAGAACCCTAGGTGGTTACGGCGTCCTTTACAGCCTCAGTCGCTTTGGGATGTTCAACCTCCATAAACCACAAGCCTAAATTTTGAGAAACACAAAATAAGCTGAATAATAACACCAAGTCTAAACCTATGTGACAAGCACACTAGATATATGGTCTTTCATGACACCTCTACTGCCTAACAAAGTTTTTATTTAAGTTTCTTCTATAGGCCACTGATGACGACAGCATTCCAACCAAGCTCTCACACCGAACTAGCTGGGCCTTTTAAAAAAGCGCAAGGCTCTTAAACGCTGAGTCGGCCTTGTAGACACGCACCTTACGTTGCACAAATTTGGGGTAGCCATGCTTGCAAGTAGTCAGCGTTGTCCGCTCGCATAACTGCAGATGAAGATGAGTGCTGTTCAAATTATCATGAAGCGCCCAGTATTTCTGAAGCATTTTTTTTCTGCGCGTCACACCAGGAGACGATGTTTCTTCGTGCTTGTGTTTGGACAGTTTTTATCGAAATGTTTCCTGAGCAGGTAGCTCTAAGCCTTTATTATTATTATCTTTTTTGCCATCGCACTCAGCTTAATTCACTTGAATTTCAGCGGCTCCAGAGAGACTTCCCTCCCTCCCTTGCAAAAGAGAACCGGTCTGGGCTTCGCGTAATGCCTGCAGGGTCAAAATACATCGAAAAGCGTAAAGAAGCTGGCGGCTATGCGAAACAAACAAAAAAAAGCAAATTTGACGGTGTGGCTTCGTGCCCAGCATAATTATCAATAAAACTGCCGCTCACTTTTCGCGCGGTGGCTCGAGCACTGCAAGTTATGGAGCATGTACTGCATACATCGCGCGTGCTTCCACGCATTCAAACAGGCGTGAGCGAATCCGTTTCGTTAGGCTGCCTGCGTGCGGTCTAGGGGGAAAAGAGAAAACGTGTTTGAGACGCTTCCCGAACGCGCGCCACGTCTTAAGCCTGCGACGAAGCTGCAGTGCGTCTTTCTCTCTGCGGGAAACCCGCTTGACAAATTTGTCGCGTCGCCCCCAGGTGTAGCACGGATAAGCTGGGCGCTAAAGGAAGGAGATACTGTGTGAACATACACATATATTTCTTCTTACGACACGAGGCTTGACAGGTCGGAGCAGTAAATGCGGGAGTGAGAACTCAACTTCTAAATGTGTGCGGCTACGCGTCTCGCCAGTCGTGTTCTCTTCGAACACTGACGCGTACTTTGACTCGGAGGCCGTTTTGGCCTCCAAGTTTTCATGCAACACGTTTCGACTACTACCAGATTATAGCAACAGGCTTAGTTACGTACTCTTGACATATATGGCTTTAGCTCCTATAGGGGGTTAAAGCAGGTAAGGAGAAAGAGTAGCAGTAGTGGTTAGCTCCGGATTTGGAGCAACTGGGGCTCGGTGGCTGATTGAACTTTCACTCACTGCGTATAGTACACGGGCACGCCTTGCATTTCGGCTCCATCGAAATCACGTACGGCCGAGAAAAGAAAATTGTTTTGAGGAAATGAAAGGCGTAATAAATATTTCACTTATCACAGGCGCTGTGATACAAGGGACGAAAAAGGGAGTGAAAGATGGAAGAGAGAAATAGGCGCTATAATGGAGGACTGGGGACGAGTTTGGGGCGGGAAGCGGATGACGAAGGGGGCAGCTATAGGGTGACGAAGAAGAGGTTAAGAGGAATGGAAAGGCGGTAACTATATCTCAGGTCTGTTTGTGACGCTGCTCAAAATTTCTTGCTGCAATCTCATTGACTGCCTTGCTAAAGCTTACAGTATTTTCCTTCCTATGCTTTATTATGTTTCGAATTAATCTCTTTTTTTTTCTCTCACTCTTTCTCTCTGTCTCTCCAATCCAAACTCTTATCTTTTTTCACTCCCTGCCTTCCTTGTGGTAGACTCCCCCGCTGTTGCTCTCCCGTGTGCACTTATATTGCCTTTAGTATGTACAGGGGAACAGCAACCTTTGCCTCCCGATTCTTGGCCGATCCTCCAGTGTGGGTATGTGCCATCCTTTCAAAGGCTAACAACAACAACAACATATCTCAGTCTGGCTGTACCCACAGCTTGGCATCGGCGGAAGAAACAAAGGAAGTGAAGGACTAGAGAGAGAAAGAGAAAGGAGAGCTGGACGACGTGGGGATATATAAGAGCCGGAACCAGGTTTGCATCCATTTCTTCTTCCCACATACGAGTCAACGTCAGCGGTGCAAACTTCGCGCGTGCGTTCTACGCTGCTACAGCCACCTCTGTTTCCCTCTCCTTCTACCGCCCCAGCGACGTCATCAGCAACCGAACGGTCAAGCCGGAACGGTCAAGCGAGCGTCCCGCGCAACCCTCTTAACGTCGCGCCGTCCGGTCCGCCATCGACGCTAAAGGCGGCCAGCATCGGGGCAGCGCCGGACGCGCCCTCTGCGTGACGGACCGTGCACGGGGCGATTGTTCTACGCTTCGGAGGAAACGGCAATTCTACGAGCGCGGTCATGGCTGCGGTGCCGTACACGGCAGCAGACCCTGGCTGGTCCGCGCTGCTTCCTGGTCACCTCAGCTCTGGGAAGTGAAGCGGCTTTTTGCGCGCCCCGTCTTCCCTCTTCTCTTTCCGATCGGAGAAGATATGCGCGCTGGCCACGACTGGGTCCTGACAAACGACTCTCGCTCTGGCACCCGGTGTAGATCTTTGGGATTGCAGTTTCGCTTTCACGTGGGAAAACGTTCGGACGAACTTCAAGAGGCACTCAGCTCTGTGCACGCACTCTCAGACCCTACAAAGCCGGCACGACTGCTATGGGTTTCTTCTAAGGGGTGGGTACCCGACTGGTATAAGCATTGAATGCTGCGTATTCTGAACTGGAGTCATCGCTGTCATCGTAATAAGCCCTGGCTAGGTTCACGCTAGAACAAAGGCATGGATGTCCGCTCATCTCCAATTAACTACCCACTATAGCGTCTGTCACACTTCATATGTGGCATATGGGGTGTTCAACCCGAAGCAGCAACCATAGCGTACTACCAGGCACGGAACCAGAAATTTTTTTTCGGCAGAAGCCCTTGGAATAACTCCTGGTACGAGGCAGCGGGTGGGAGGTCTGTGCTTTCCTGGCCCCAACTTGGATACATGCCCACTACACTTCTTAAGCTGTGTGTGCATTAATGATGATGATGTCCTCAGGCTCTTTGTGCATTAAAAGCGCAGGGAAACGATTGTGTTGTAGTTTTCTTCTTCGCGGTCTTCTGAGTGACAAGTAAGCAGGTTTGCGCATCGCAGCAGCCAGCTGTTATGAAGCATTTCTTACTATCATTTGACAACAGTTTTTTGTTCATGACACTTTGCTCCGTCAGAGTGCATAGATTAGCGCCGTAACACTAGCAATAATCGAAATCTGTCTGCCAGTTTTTCTCTGAAAAAAAAAAAAAAACATTATATACACGTACGAAAGCCAAACGACGCCCGTTAAGAAACGATGTCAAAATGCTAAAAAAAAAAATTACAAAAGCGTAACGAGCACGTTTAGTCCGCAGTCCAATAACGCGACTTCATCGTCCTTATTCAAATGACGAGCGTCTTACCTTTGCTGATTGTTATTTTTTTTTGCCCTTTCTTTAGCCCCATTGCATTCGAGCGTGAGTAATTGCGCGCATCCTGCGGCTTATTACCAATTTGTTGCCGTCAACTGACGTCAACAAATCCGTCGCTTCACTTCCCTACTCCTCTTCTCTTCCCTTATATCACTCGCTCCCCAACCACGCTTTCCCTCGTATCTTTTTTTTTTTTTTTGCGCTCCCGTTTTGGCATTTTTCCAGGCTGCGACAGTTTTTCCCCAGCCTCAAAAGTGGTGTTAGCTGTCAACAACAAACAAGTTTCAGGCGGGAGACGCAGAGGCGGGGAAATGCACACGTCGAGGCATCACCGAAGCAATCTGCGCGCCCTCTATACGCGATCCTATTTACGCATATATTTGGAGGGAGATCCTGCGCGACGCGCTCCGGAGCCTGCATATGAGATGACGCATTCACAAAGAAACCGAACGAGGAGACAGCGCGTGTGTATTACAGCCGGCTGTTTGAGAAAAAAAAAAGCCAGGGGGGGGGCATGGCGGGAGTAAACTGTCTCCGTGCGTTTGTGCGGATGCCCTGATTCAATCCACATTTCAATCCTCCCTTTCACAAACAAGAACCCAAGCCCGCACAAGCATAAGCACATACCGCCCACACAGATACGTATAAGAAGAACGCGCGCACCGATTGTCGAACCCCGTTCCCTCCGATGCAAGTCTTATATCGTTTCGGGAAATGTTTGTTTTCCTTTCGATAAACTGTTACCTCTTCACGCGATGGAAGTGACAAAGATGCCCTGGATAGGCGCTGCGCGTGTGATCACATCAAGCGAATGAAATGGGCGCCTCAACATTGACGGATTATTAAACTCGTCCTTCCTTTTTGTGCATCCTATTATGCATTCGACTTTTTCGCGCCTTCTCTTCCTTGCCTTCGCACACTCTCCCCCTCCTTCCCCATCCATTTTCTACACCTTTCCCTACCTCCCTGTACAGCACGAGTCATCCGGTTATAACGTCCATCCCGACGTGCATTCCTTGCATAAGAAAAGGCAGGGATGAACAAACAAACAAACAAAACTACAGGAAACAAGCAGCCATTGCTTGATGCCATGGCTCTTCTTATTTGGTGTATCGAAATGCACCTTATAGGAGTAGACATGCATGAAGCCTCTTTTCCTGTCGCTGCTGTTACGTATTGCCCCACGATGCCGGAGGCGCAAGTGTGACGGGAAATTGCGGCAGCTACGACGACGACGACTTGCGGGAGAAAATGGTATAACTGCGTCACCATTCGCCGGCCTTTCAACCTGTGCACGCTGGTTTTATATATATATATATATATATATATATATATATATATATATATATATATATATATATATATATATATATATATATATATACACAATGAGGTAGAGAGAGAGAGGATTGGAAGGGAAGTGGGGAAAGAGAAACAGAAGGCCTGTATACGTCGTTGCTTTGTGGCGAAGAAATGAAGCAAATGCCTCCTCCCCTCCAGCTCGGATGCGACAGCGGTGGAGAGCTCGCTGCCTGGCGGGGTGGCGTCGTTGCTGTTTTTGCGACGCTTTGCACCTCTTGACAGCTGCGCGTCTGCTGCTGCCGCGCGGTCGGCATCGAAGCCTGAAGAAGACGAGCGCCGCGCGTTCACTATATTGTCGACCGCAACAGTTCATACCCGGCTTGTCGCGCGCCCTAGCGTCCTCTCTTCCAACTATTTTGCTTTGTATTCTGCGCTTTATCGCGGTTTGTTGTTTATACTCCAGACCACGGAGAGGTGCCTCTTTGGTCTGTATATACGCCCTTCCTGAGCCAGCGCGCGTTTGTGTGTGTTGTCGCGGGCTTCGGTTATTAATACAGCAGAGGCGGCGATTTAGTTTTTGTTGCAGGCCGCGCATCGGCGGTGAGACGCTTTTCTCGGCCGGATGAGCGCGGGCGGTAAGCTATGTGGGGGAGCCCCCTTCTCTTCATCGCCTGAAGGCGGGCGAATTGAAACTGTCCCCGTCGTTGTCGCCGTCGAGTCAGCTGCCGCGGCTCCTGTGTGAGATGAAGGCCGGTACTTTGTTTGTGCGCTGGCTATTCGTCAGTTTTCGCTTGTCTGAGTCAAGGTGTGCTCCGTATAGAGGCTGGGGATAAGGGAGAGCAGCGTTGGAGGATGAAGTGGAGTTGGATATTTTTTTTTTTTGTTCTTGTCGCCTGCATCGTTTTGCCGAGCTGATATGAGCCAAGCTTCGACCGTGGCACCCCCTGGCGGCTGGACTTTCTGTTTTTCGCCTTGTACGCGTGGCAGAGCCGCGTCGAAAGTACAACGGCGTCGTCATAGAAAGTTGGCGTTTTCTGTCGCTTCGTCCTCCACGGGCGAGTTTTCACGCTTTCGGGTTGCCCACGTCCCTTAGGAAGGGAGCTTGGTTTGTGCTTTGTGTCTCGTTTAGTTCTCCCTGCTTCTCTCGCGTTGTGAAGCGCAAGTAATGCCTGGCCACTCTCGGTGGAGAGAAAGGCGAATTATTTCCCCGTTTCGGAAGCGTTTGGACTTTGTGTTGCTTTTGTTCACCCCCAGATGGCGGCAGCATGTTGGTCCTGTGTTTGCGTAAGCCGTTATTTTGTACCAAGTGTCAAATAACGTTAAGCAGAATTGCATGAGACATCGCGTGTTAATTACGTTTCGTAATCTCCCGATAAAGGTAAATCAGAAACATTGCAAATTAGAAGCAGTAAACAAGGAATGCTCATGGTGAACTTCCATCTCATTTGCGTTGTAATGCGCTCGGTCTGCCTGTGTTACCGAGAAGAAAGTTTGTAGAGGGACTTAAAACAAGGGAGCCTCGGCAAAATGTCCTCAGCGAATTTACGCTTGTTCCTAACGACGCTCCAAATGCACTCTCTTGATGATGTCATGATCCTTTCTGTTTTTTATTATTGGGATGAAAATTTCAACCTAGTCGGTCACTATCTTAGCTGCTCACAAAATCCCGGGCTTGGTTTTCATAAATCGATCTCAGTACCGAACTACATCGCGCGTACACGTCCAACCACTTCAGAGGTTACCGCCGTCTCCAACTCACCCATTCACCTCAACCACACCCTCACCCCACGACTCTCTATCCCTCAGTCTTTCTTTTCTTTCACTCTTTCTCTCTGCCTTTTACCGGCTTCACTCACGTCCCTCAAGGCCGACGCGGAAGCGCCTGCTCTCACCGCTCATCAGGCTCGGCACGCCAGTGCAGAACACTCGCTGACATCTCACGCTCACGCCCCGTTATCCCGATCCGTCAGCGGCACCCACGCGTCTCGTTCCCTCCATGACGTAATCTTACGGGAAACGGGCCCGCCAGTCACGCAGCGTAGGAAACCCGAGCACCGAGGAGGAACAACGCACAAGGAAAAAAAGAAGACTCCACTGGCGCGGCTCTCGGCGAACGAGAACAGCGGGAGCAGGAAGAGCTGCACCGCGCGAGGAGGACACGTCGCCCTTTCTCCCCTTCCCCGTTTTCCTCTTTCTCTCCTTCTACGTCGTTCTGTTCTTCTGCTTCTTCCACCTATTCGCGGTGGCCGCCGACCAGCCCAACGTTCAGCCGGCTCCCGTAGATGGATGATGTAAATGACGTGCCGACGTGTATGCATCACTCCACACGCCGCGGAGGCACGAATGCTCTTCGGCGCGTTTGCGGAATGGGGCGAAGAGGTCGTCATTAGCCTGGCCGCCGGCATATCGCGCGCCCCCATCACGCCCGTAGCGATACCGCTAATAGGCCTAATGAGCGTTCGAACGCAGCGAGCTTGCGCAACTACCTTTTTTCACGCCTCGTATGTGTACACGTAGTGGGCCGGTGGGAAAGTATGCGCGCTGAGCGGGTCGTTGGGAAACTCTGGATCTCGTGCATGAACGGCGCAAATGCGTCAGTAGTGTATACAGTTTTAGCGCTAGTTTTCGACCCTACGATGCACGTAAGCAAACAAGTATGACTCCATCACAATACAATACAATGATAATAATAATGGCGTTCGCAATCACAATACAATTATTGTAAAATCCCTACACAGTACAATTACTATGATTGTTTGTAGCAGTCTTAGTACAGTGACTACCATAAACGTAGTTATCTAGCAATTTATTGAATATAATTATAACTAAAACTTTAATCATTACTACACCACATGCCCGTAGATTTATATTAATCTGCTTATATTAACTCAAGCGCCGTACTTTTGCAACGCCATTAAAGTGACTGGTTACACCCGTGTTATCGATGTCGACACTCCAGCTAGGTATATAAAGCATGAACTGTGAAAGAAAAAGGTGTGCTATGCATCCTGTCAAATTTTCATCTGAACTGCAAATCTTGTTAAAAATTCCAACAGCGCTGCAAAAGTTATAATCAAAAGACAAGTTCAGTATCTGCCGGCATGCACGAAAATTTCTTAACAGCTCCTCACGACCTGTGTACGAATGTCATTTTTCGTTACGTGATTGTCTGCTGAGTGACCTGCTGCAAGGCCGCAGTTCAACGCCACACTAAACAAGAAAGGAGTCAAAAAGGAGTATAGCTGTCTTCTAGCGTACTCCCTTTAAAGAGCCATGTTTGCTGCTCAAGCCCTGGGTTAGATTTATATAACTAAATATACGGTTGCAACGGAATCTAATTCTCTCCTCAAAACATGCGAAGTTCTCGCATTTACGAAGATTTTAACCAAGGTTTCAACCTCCTCTATTTGCTAACTTCGAGACCTGCGGCAACCCTTTGCTAACTGCATCAGGTTACTATATGCTTCGCAGTGGGAATATACCTTCGTTGCAAATAGTAAGCATTCCATATATTTAGCGATCGAAATCTGCTTCGGAATTTGGGCAGCATATACCTCTACAAGGAAATGCGCGAGAGGAGTGCTAACCCCCTCTTTACTTCTATAATCGCTTGTTCGTGTTCATAGTGCGGAATATAGTCAACGTAAATTCAAAATTTTTGTGGACTGCTGATGATGCCTTTTGATCATGAATTATTAAAATGTCTGCAAACGTCTTGGCGCACGAGTCTGAGTCGATGATGATGATGATGTCCTCAGGCTTAAGGGCACATATCCACGGCAGGGGATTAGCCAGGGTGCATAGCGGATGCAAACGCATTCATGTATAAGGAGCGGAGTACTTTGATAATTTTGGGACTTAGAGCTAGAATTTGTAGTGTCTGAGTTTCTGCGAAGCCTTCTTCATTGTTTTTTCTTCCTTTTCAATGAGTGCGCAGTAGTTTCTACTTTGTATTTCTCTCCTTGGCGTTGACCTGGTCTAATTTTGCGAATTACGGTAAATATGCGTTCGAAATTACGTAGCGTATTTTTTCGCGCATATTAACTCAACTTCTCCAAGGGATTCGCTTGCACAGAACCCGCCGGCTTGGGCAAATTTCCCACAATTCGCTCTTTCTTTGCTGCGTATTCTTCTATTCCTCTTCTTGCGTTATAATTCTGTAGCGGACGCTATCGGAGGGCGCAGCGGAAAATGAACGTAGCTGGCGCAACGTTCCGCTGCTGATGACGCCAATATATGCTAAAGAGCTTGTAATTTCAGCGGAAGTGTTTAGGCGTGGCTGTAGTTACCGCAGTTCATATCACAGCGCGCGCACACACGCACACATACACACTCATATATATATGCATGTACGTACGTTCCCTAATCTACACTCCAGCGCGCAACCCAACCAGAGTTCAACTTCTTGAACACCTGTTTCGCATGTTAAACGGGCACACGGGCGGGCGGTATGCGGCAGCCAGTTTCATATCACGACGTTCATCGCAAGTCATCAATTAAACTGTCTCCGGTGGAACGGGGAAGGCTTCTTTCTCTGCAGACGCTGTCCTGCTATCTGTCCACAATGTAACTATACTCGAGGAAAGAAAGAAATAAAGAAAGTCGGAAAAGAGGTGTGCATTTCCTTTAGCCGCAAACCCTTTCAGTGACCATCCGGAGCTTTGCGCTGCTTAATTTACGAGCTTGAAGAGGTTGCACGTGGGAAAATGTTGAGAATAAACCTCGAAATACCAGCCGCATGGAAATACACCTTTAATTAAGAAGAATGTCGGAGAGTTCGCTAAGTAACTGCTAACCAGAAACTTGACCGACAAACCACTATCTTCTTTGTAACTGGAAGTAGTAACAGTACAACTATAGTGAAAGCTACTGCCTCAAGAAGATACTGAGAAGTGCTACAAGTCACAAAAAAAGAAGGCAGTGGTATGTGCTACGAAAGTGGACAGGAACTGTTTTCGCATATGTTGCTAGGTTCTTTAGGCGTCGCTTGTTAAATTTGTATACACTGGAAAAATAAAAAGAGAGCTTTATGTTCTGTTTGACCAACGCCCGACATCACTGATAGCTACAGTGTGTGCTGGCCGTAAATCGCATCCTTGGTCTTAGACATCTGGGGTATTACGCACGCAAACCATGCTATTAGGCATCAAAAAAGCCTACCGGGCAAACATAGAGGTTCGGAATGCAAGAAAAACAGAAATCAGAAAGCGTCACAGAGGCGCGACACGCACACTACGTGTGCACGGGTACATCTTTCTCCGTATTATATACTCCGTAAATCTGTCTCAGTTATGGGATTAGCAGGTTAGCCTATCTAACCGCACGACGCTGCAGTAATGTTTAATCACAAAACCCTTTTATTCGCACAACAGCCTGTGTCAATTACCTTCTACGACTTTATTTTATGGTTAAAGGAACTGTTATTAACCAGGTGCTGACCAGCGACCATAGGTAGTAAAAAGGTAGTCAGGGCCTACTTCCACTGTTTACCTTGAAGAGGGCAGTAAAAATTTAGTAAAAAAAAAAGCAGTCGAAGCAGTTCGAGTTAGTAACTTCTGCACATACTACCTTTTTGCTGCCTCCTCCCGTACCTTTTTTTTAAGCATGTACCGTTGAAAAGGAAGCGACAACAATCCGGTCTTCTCAGTTCTTCGTGCGACCTTCGTCTGCGTGGATTGTAATCTATCCTTACGAATAAAGACTTTAGCTGAGATTGCGGTCTGAGAACGTCACTGTGTGTCGGATTTCTTCGGAACGTTGGCTTTTTCTTTAAAAGATTTTATAACGAAACAGATATAAACAAAAGGGGACGCTCGAAATTTATTCTGAATATAACAACGCTTGCTGAAAGATTTTTTTTTTTAGTGTCTTCTGATTCAATGGATTAGCTCAGTCAGCTAACCATATTGATTTGTTTCATTCTTCTTTCGGGCTTTAGCTTTAACCGAATTCAGCTCACACAAGAAATGGTCTACAAATACACAAGAAAAGAAGGAACACGACGACGACAATGTGGAAGCCTTAATTCTAGCTGGAAATTGCCTCTATGCGAACAAAACTTCGTTAAGGCATTTTTCAGCACTTCTCGCGCTGCTTGGCTGCACAAAGCAGAAGAGACTGCTCTTCAAGTTAGCCCACCCTCTGCCTAATCCGCCAGCAATCGATCTTTGACCAAAGAATCAACGATCCTCGGTGTAACCCCTGACTGTAGGGGAAAAATCGTCGCCCTGAATTCAAATTTTCCTCTAATGAAAAGAAGCCAGTTAATCTTGTATGCGTCTGTGCCAAGCGAAATGGTGACAAATGGACTCCTAACTGAGAATAAAAAGAGAACTTGTAGGCCTCTTTCGTTCTATAGTCCCTTCTTCAGGATCAGAGGAAAGCGCGACGATATCTTACTCGCTTCGAGGGACGCTTTAATTGAAAGTCGACCGGCAAACGCACAATGCCAGCGGAGTGGGAGAAAGCAAGTAAGCGTGGAGGTGAACAGAAGTGTAATAAAAGAGAAGGGGCAGGGGGGGGGGGGGGGGGGGGGGGGGGGGGGGAGGCCGTGCTCTGTAATGGGATGCTTTATATCACCGTCTCTTAAATTTACAGAGCCCGTGGAGAATGGTCTTAAGTGTTTGAAGAAAGCTCTTTTGTTTAGTGCAGAGAAATTACTTCGAGCTAGCCTTGGTCAAGGATTCTTCGGCGAAATCATGTAATATATATATATAAAGACAAATGGCAATGACCACATAAGGGCGAAAACAATCTTTTAACGACCCAGTAGAATACAACTTAAAAAAAAACAGCAATTGGCAGCAGTGGGTCTTGGTCCACGGCGTCCTGTATTATTCCGCTGACCAATCACAAGAGCGAACGAAATCGTAAAAGCCCGAGAAGTCAAAATTTTGAAGCAAAAAGCTTCACTAGGCTAGTCAACACCGGGTCTGGTGTGCGCCGTGATCAATTTTAGCCACAGCTGCGCATGCGCGATTTCGCCGCGTGACGTCACTGGAGAGGCGCAGGTGATCGGCGGCGAAGGACTCCGGCCGTAAGGGCCGCAACCCAGTGACCAAGTGGAGGCCCAAGCCTTTACCGAGTGTGCATCGGCGCGCGCTCGGCTTCCTCTCATGACGCTACTTGCAGCCGCGTGTTTACCACAGTTACCAGCATAACGCGCTTGCCCACACCGTTATCGTGGTGCTCCCAGTGCATTGCGCGCGAACTGCGACAGCCATGACGTCAAACAAAGCATAACTGCAGCTTTTCGCTTGTATATCCCTTGTTTAACCAGAGCTGAGCCACTGCCAATTTTTTGTCTGACGGTTGGCTTCTTGCTTAGGTAACAAGAAAAGCTTTCACAACGAACTACTTTTTGTTTTTGCGAAGGAATTCTGCGCGTCGGGTCCTGAGTGCAAGCGGAGCTTCAATGCAAACCGAAGTTGTATTCAACTATAGGAAGCATGGGATGACAGCATATCAGGCACGTGGTCATTCATAGTGCTCAACGCCACGTTAATCGATCGGGGCGCATCGTGTAGGTCATATCGAAAATGGAGTAAATAAACAATAAAACAAAAATAAATAACGTACCTACTGAAAGGCAACGGGCGAAAGAGTAAACGAAGAAGGTAAAGAGAGAGGTAGGGTAGAAAGAAAGGAAGAAAGAAGCGATGCGCGAACAGGACCAGAGATGCAAAGAGATCGCGGCGTCCGGCGAGATGACCTAATGTGGCCAAAACAAAGGACGTCCCCCCCTGGACGTAGGGCTCTGCCGCGCTGCTCGGCTGACCCGGACGGTGGTTCGGCCGCAGATACGAGGCGTGGGGGGTGGGAGGGGGTAACGGCACTCCCTCCTCTCTTTTCCGTGGCGACGGCGGCGATCCGACGCGTACAGCCAGCCGTGCCATTCGGGCGCAACTCGGCGGAATAAAACGGCGAGAGAAAGGAGAACGCAGAGAGAGAGAGAAGGAGAGGAGGCTCCCTCCGAGGTCGAGGTCGGGGAGAATCCCCTAAACGTCCGCCGGCTGACTGGCTCCTCGATGGTTGGCTTTGCCGTGAGGCAGCCAGCAGAGCAGTGCCGTTTGTCCGGCAACCGCAATCCCAGCGTTGCGCTCTGTGGTAGCTTAGTTGGAGACAAGATGAACAGGGCTTTGGTCTGGGCTAGTCGGTTTATACTGATAAGCAACTGCTGCGCCAAGGAACACGCCCCAAGTTAAGAAGAAAGAGAAAGAAAGACTAAGATTGACGTTTGAAATGTCCTTTCGTTGCTTTGATTGCTTTTTAACAATGATACATTTTACCACAATTGGTCATCTTTCGTCAGGTACGTAATGCGACTATAATAGATAAATTGCAGTGGGTAGTTGGTGTCCCTCTCGTCATTTGCATTTCGTTCATAGTGCATGCTCCTTCGCGCTATCGATTCTTACCGCAAAATTAACATAAACAATAATAAAAATGGCAGTCTATTAGAGTAGTTAGGTCAAATGCAAATTAGTTATGCTAGCACTGTGTGGCCATTATATTGAACTGTATCTCCTGGTTTGGATTGTTTATCATGGTTATGCTTTCGTATGCATCATATTGGTATGCCTTTAAAGAGGTGTATCGAGTGAATTCTGTGTGTTTGCATGGAATGGATGAAGCACAACCGGTACATGACTTAATGCTTACTGCAGTCGTGCTGTGCATGCATTTCAGTCCCGTTCACATTTGAAGGTTACAAAGACTGTCTTGTGGTCAGTAAAATAGTTTAACACAGATGAAACATAGGCGATATTCTAGAGGCCCGTGTACTGTGCTATGTCAGTGCACTGAAATTTCCGGAGCCCTTCGCCACGGCGTCCCTCATAGCCTGAGTCGCTTTGGGACGTTAAACCCCATCAACCATTGGAAATCATAGGTTACTGAAGGACTAAACCCATGCTACTTTTCCACTATGTGCTGACCATATTCTCATGTGTAACCAAATGCAAACTACACACAACGACACACACACACATGTGTGTTTGTGTTACAGAGCAGAGATTCTAATGGGCCAGTTTACTCGTTACACCATACGCGACTGCAAGGTTTATTTCGTCAACAGCTTCGGGAATGGTATTCCCTTCGTCACGACAGGTTTACACTGATCCCGTTCCGTCAACATCAGGACACTAACAAGAGAAGAGTAAGGGCAATTTACCTTACCGCGGGCCGTACAAGAGTTCTCGCACAGGTCTTTATTAAGCCGCGACCGCTGTAACAGCTGTTGTGCGGTCTGCTGTACGATCCCTTGCCCTTAGTCTCAAGTTAGTGGGCAGGGCGGGGATTGCGCCTCCTTGCTCTTTCTGTGTTCTTATATTGACGGAATATAATCATAGCAATCCTGCCTAGGTGGCAACCTGCCAGAAGAACCTGAAGGACAATCTGCTTTTGCCGTGAATGTGGGCTTGAGTGGTAGCGCACCAGAAACATGTTTTTGTACTGTCCCTGTCTTGCCGCAATGATATTTGTGTTCTACAGTGTGACAGCAGATAATCGCTTGGGAACGGGCTGTTGTCCCTCGCTGCAGCGTACACAGCCAACGTTGACTATCAGACGGACAGAAATGATTGCCGGAAACAGATCTGGTTATTCAGGTCACTAATTCTGTTACAGCATGCTGTGGTGAAAGAAAAGATATCAACGAGGCCACGCTATGGCTTCTGGCGGGACAAGCTCGCAGAGAAAAAGACTGTAAGGGCCTTTAAAGGCAAAGCCTATGTCTTTGGTCCCAAAGATACCGACAAGAAATATCTAAGGAAAAAACGAACAGAGGGAGAAAACCTCTCTGTGATAGCTCGCCGAGCTTCGGGTAAGGAATTGTGCCAATTTCGGCCGCAGAAATGAGGTAATATGATGCGGCCTTGATGAAAACTGAGATAATTGGAGAACCGCTCACTTCGCATTGGTCATGGGCTACGCAATTATCATTTTGCCCAGCTCCCACTGTGAATGGAAATCTACTCCACCTTGGGGGATTCCCCTAAACATCTGACCAACACTGTTCCCACTTCGAGTTATTGATCAATTCGCTCTCGCGCTACCATAAGCTTGCCGTCCCGGTTAGCTGAATTGGTAGAGCGACTGCTCCGGTGAAGCGGTGGTCCCGGGTTCGAACCCCGGACCAAGACGAATTTTTCTTTAACTGCGAAGTTTCTGAGAAAGCTGTATAGCTTTTCCTTTGTAGCCGTTTGGCTGCGCTCGGGTGGATGACAATGAGTAATTACTCCCTTATTACAAATCTACTGTACCTTGGGGGATTCCCCTAAACATTTGACCAACTCCCACTGTGAGCGAAATGCACAACCACACGCTATAAACACAAAAAAGACGAACGTGCCAGACACGAAAACTGACTCGGCGAAAAAACTATTTCTCGTCTGGCCAGAATGGAGTTTCCGCGACGTGACAGGAACACCGCGAACGGATCCGTTCCACTCCACGTGATCTCACTAGTAGAAAGACTCTATCGCATACCGGCTAAACCTCTCCCCCTCACCTGGCCGTAAAGGAGCCGTGTAGCTCCATTCACGATTCTCGGGAAAAGGAGAGAGCCGCTCGTGAAGTGACATATCGCGTGCGCCGACACGAACCCCACTCAGTGTTGCTGATCGGCAGATGACGAACGGCAAACAATGTCGGTCTACCTGTCGGCGTCTCTCCTGCGGCCGAGAGAAAAAATGCGTCAATGCGTGTTTCCTTTCTGACCACCGCGCAGGAAGTGCCCGATCACGACCACGCGTGGATTTCCCTTTCCCCCTCTTCCTCTCTCTCTATTTACTTCCGGATTAGCGTCAACTAGGAGGGAGCGGGCACAGCGCGCAAATGTGCTTTATGCCCCCCCCCCCCCCCCACCCCCCCCCCCCCCCCCCCCCCCCCCCTCCTCCTCCGTTCCAGCTCCCTTTGGCGGTAGCTTTCGCTTCATATCCTAATATGCGGAAGACGCCAGCGAAATATTCCACTGTGTGTCCATTTTTTGCCCCCGCAATCTTGAGTTATGCGTGCCGGTAGCTCCTGTGTGTGCATACATACAGCTCGCGTGTCGCACCCAGCTCGTAAATAAGGTGATTCGCCAGTGTATGTACTTCGCCCGTAAGAAGGTGTGTAGAGGCGTGCCTACAGCACCTATTAGTGTACATATATACCCCTCAGTGCGGATGTGGCGCTGCGTTTTATATGTACGTGATTTGTGAAGCTGGTTATATATATGTGATGCCTATACAGAAGAGGCCGTATAGCCTTCACCCGCCCTTCTTCCTGCTAGAATGCTTTGTTGCTTCAGCGATTGCATTCATTGCCCCCGTGCATATATAGTTTGTCTTCTTCCCGTGTAAGTTATATGCACATTTCGCACCAGGCATGTGACCTTGTCTACAAGCCATTCGGAGGTCATACACGCGTCTCTTGATTCAAGGTCACGCGCAAGGAAATCGGCTTTTCAGAAGGGCGCAGCTGGGTTGTTTATAACCAACGTTTTCCGTCCAAATCTCGGGACATGATGTATGCATGGTGTGGTGATCATATATGGGCGCATGGTGTTCGTTTGAAAAAAAAGGTAGTGCAGATAGTGGGCGACGTTCCTGTGTCCAGAATATAAGAATATAAGAAGGAAATAACAAGTGACCGATGTGGCCAAGCTGAAAAATTAAGTAAAATCAAGGGCAGTTTCTGTGTAACTGTACGCTACCTCCTTCTCCACAGGTCTGAATAGTTTCCGGATAACACTTTGGGATTACTAAGATGCTGCTGATGCTGCGAAGCTTAATGTACCAAGGAAAATTGCCTTCATTTTCTCAACCACGGAGAGGCCATGATTTTTGCTGCGGTTGATAGTCGTTATAGATCTTGGTCTTGGTTGAACTGGTAACATATTTCTAATCGTGTCTGCAGACACAGCTACAGCAACACACCTAAATAACACGTCATCTGCACAAACGGGCAAATCTCCATAGCAGTTTCACGTCGTCAGAGTCTACAATCGAATCAGGCTCGTAATTTCGCTTCAACATCCGGAACATCAGGTCGCCTCCCGCTGTCAGCATTCAGAACCTGAAAACGTTGTCAACTCCACCTGCGCCCTCTGGTGTGACTACTGAAAGCGCATCACTACGGCAAATAATGCGACATGCTCTAAACCTTTAAATCCTAAATTATCCGGCTGTAGTTTGATTTGAAGGCAAGGTCTGCTGGGAAGCGCGTTGCGACCGTTCAGTGTGGAGCCACCTCGATTCAGGCAGCCATTACCGAACATAGTGTTCCGTCCCCTCCCTCGTTCTATTAGCCCCTAAATATGGCGCCTCTCTTTCCCTCTCTCACTGTTACGACTCATCGTAAACACCGCACCTACGTGAATCCTGCGCTACTCAGATTGTCCCACGAAGCATCCTCTATATGGAATACTCATAAATATATAACACACACACTGCCATCGGTGGCCTGTATATAAATATACCCGCCTCTCCTCGCGAGCGGCCCGAGGGCGCGGAAAAAACTTCCAGATCGGCGGCGGCGGCGCGCGATGAGAGCGTCCGTGCCCGCTCGCTGTTCGCCGGTCGTCCATCAGCGGCGAGGTAGGCTGCCCTTTCTTGTCCCGCGGAGCGTGGCTGCATCTGTTTGTGCACGCCGCGGCGTTGCGAGAGAGCGAGCGTTCCGCGTGCGCTCACGGCCGCCACCGTTGCCGCTAGTACGTTAGCGCGAGAGAAGCAAGACTGCGACCTCTCCCTTCCCCTTTCCCCCCTGCTTCGTCCGCGCGCCGAGCCAGCGGCGGCGGCAGCTGCTGCAACGCAGCGGCGGTCACTTCCGCGTCTTTCGAAAACGCTGCTCTTTTAGAGCGGCCGCGAACACTGCTCGGGCAGGCGCGGCCGACTCGGTCCCAGAACGCGACCGGCGAATTGTGACGAACGCCCTCCGGCATGCAGCTCTGTATGGAAGGCGATTGCTGAGATGGCGCCCACTGCTACGGCTTTCCGCCTCCTACTTTTCCGCATCATCATCATTATTATCGTCGTCATAATCAGTATGCTTACCGCAATCGCCCACGTCACCCACCCGCTGTACAGTCTTTGTCAAAAGTAACCAGGCTGCATGGTTTGCTTCTAGCTCGTACAGTGGAGCCCTTAAAGCTTCCCTGAAGCTGAAATGGTCGTTAAATGTAAGGACTGGGGGTCTTCTTACCTTCTAACACGTTTTGATCTTTAGGAAAGCCACTAGGGCTCCACTATACAAGCTAGAAGCAAACCATGCAGCCTGGTTACTTTTGACAAAGACTGTACATATGTGCTTCGGTTACCGAGTTCGTTTTGTTGGGTCTTTATATTGACTCGTTTCGCGCACATACCTTGGTGGTGGTGGTGGTGAAAAACTTTTTAATACTCAAAGAGAGTTGGGAGTCAGAAGACCCCGCTATGTGGTCGGTATCCTTAGTCCCGGACACCGCACGACGAGGCCCCGTGTCGCGCCCGCTTTACTAGAGAGCACTTTGGGACTCCAGTGTGGAGCAGCTGGGGACGGTAGTCACCCATGTACTCAGAATCCTCGCCTTCCCCCTTCCCCCACCCCAACCCGAGAGGCATGGGAGACATACCTGTGGTCGCAGCTTAGTTTGGGACTGACATTTTTTGCTGCGTGCGGCGCGTAAGCGAGTGACCGCTAATGCACAAATAATGATGGTTCGTATGGCTGTGCGCACTCCTGATTTCCTGCTCCTCAAGAGTGTGCGCGTGCTTGCATGCGCCGGCACCATGTTTTCCACATCCATACTAAAGGTACCAACTAACTATTCTAACTAACGCGTAACTATTCTCAATGCCACTCGATACCTAATCTTTACTGTGTACATTATTTTCGTTTGCAAGCCCACGCACATGCGTGCCTGTGTGTGTGTGAGAGAGAGAGAGAGATCTCCAAGCTTCGAGGATCGCGACACATATGGCTCCCTACCGAATGTCAAGTCTCCATGTACAGACGTAACTAGCCCTCACTCAGACAAAACTTAGCCCGCGGTAATTTGTTAACTGATTTCACCTGACGTCAAGGTAGAAGAAAGAAAAAAAGCAGAGCTACTCCCTCGTCACTGAAATGGTCTTACCGAAGCTCTCATTTCGCTAGTTTACCGTCGCCTATCCGGCTCTCCAAGAACACTGAGAACGCACAAAGTTCCGTTTAAAGAGTTCAAAGAGGCCGAATCCTAAGCACACATGCTGCCGCCGACTCTCGCCTATCGCGAGGCCAGCTTCACGCGCTTACTAAATAAACAAGTAAAGGTACCGTAGCCAAGAAACCCGTGGCGCGCGTGAAGGTTCCCATTAGCATAGCGCTTTGCACGATCGACCCCAGCTGAGAAAACGTTCGTTCACCCTCGAGCGCTGCATCACGCCTCGCAGTGTTTTGCGGCACTTGTTGCATCCCTCTCGCCGCTTTCGCGCAGGAAAGGAAGGGGGGGGGGGGGGGAAGAGTGAGAGAAGCCGCCACTAAGCGGAGAATGAAGCTGCGGAAAGGAGGAAAACACTGCAGCGTTTTGGACAGCGAAACGGTATCCGGTTTTCGGCGGCTATTCCGTCATTTGGATCCCACTGAAGCGCTTAAATTAGCCTCTTCGTATAAGTTCCAAACATGGGGTGGGGGACGCGACGTCGGCTAGCTGTGTACCGCTACTCGCCCGCCGGTTGCGAGTGGAAACAGGTTTTACTTAGAAATCTATTACCGAATCCTCGTCCCGCAAGATGGGTGGGTTGTTTGCGTGTTTTAATTCTATTACCTATGTACGCGAGGAAGGGTGCTTTCTTATTTCGACTCTTGTTTGCGTTCCCGCATGTTTCGAACGTCGTAGCATCTATCCCAGACGAAATAAATGCTCTCCCATTTTTCTGCAGCAGAGCGCGGAAAGCTTTGAATTTATTGGAGGCTTTTTTATTTATTTCTGTTCTGTGTGCACATTTATCTCTCCGACTGAACCTCCTGTCGCAAACACCCTCGGGCTATACCTGGAAATCTAGCTATTCATTCTTCCTTCAGTTCGTACACTTACGGGGGACGCCGGGAAGGTCGCAATGGCGTAAAGCCGGCGGCAGAACGTCGAATGGAGACGTACTCGTTACGTGCCCTGGTCCCATTACCGAAACACATTAATGACGTATTTTCCGGGTCCATGCGATCGATCATAGGCAAGCGTGGGCCCCTATGACCGGTACCGTGAGAAGACGTCCGTAATGCCACTGGTTATCAGGCTGTCATAACAAAGCAAAGAAATAGTAACCGCGGCGGCCAAATCTTTGGCTTTGAAAGATTATGCCTTGCAACAGTGGCTGCACTGCGATTTAGAACACTTGCGATTAATATAGAACATCAGGAATGCGGAGTCAGTAGATCTGCCTGACATGTCAGTGACGCTGAATTATGACGCGCCTTTAGGAAAGAATAAAAAGTTAATTATTCACGGCGTATATTCGAATTTTAGTTGGTGAAAGGCACGCTATCATTGCACGGATTTTGTTCTTTTAGTTTTGAGTAGCCATCTTTGCACTTGTGGACAAAGAGAACGTTTGCAATTTACCAATGGCAACTTTAAGTAATGTGGCAGGGATTCTTTCGTGTGCTTAAAAAGAAGAAACCCAGTTTCTTCAGAAGTTACAGCAAAGGTGTTGCACTTGGATGGTGTTCATGGACTGATCTGTTTCCTAACCTTGCTTCGTTCAGGAGCAGCAGTAACGGTTTCTAACAAAACAAAACAATCGTAAAATTGAAAGCCGCGAACTTTTTTTCACAATCTCAGAAACGCATTCAAAGGTCAATAACCATATAAAAAGTGCTACCTAATTTTCTCGGGCTAACATGATGTTAAAACTGTCATCCCTAAAACTAATAATAAACAAAACATATCGTCGTGACGACTCACCTCTTCGATGAAAGCGCGCCGAAATCGCACCAGGACCACTTTGTAGTCGGGAAAACTTGAATGACACTCGAAGGCAGAACAGAGGGTCAACGTAGATCTATATCCCGGATGACTCACGCATCGCCGTCGTCACCACCACCTCCAAACCGTTGTAGTCTCGTGAAAACGCGCGCTGAGCTTGTGGAAGGTTACAACTCAGACAGGAACAATAGTCGCACTCAAGCTCACATCTGCTTCTGAAAGCGTCCCTTAGGACCTGCGTGGCCGACATCCAAGCGCAAGGAGTCCGGTGTCAAAGTCCTGAAGGCAAAGATCCGAGCGCTCAACCAACACCACGCACACGCACAATCTCCCGCCTCAGGCAAACACCGGTAACACGTGCGAAAAAGCTGCAGCCGCTCCAAACCACGTCCGCGCCGCGAAGAACCTCCCGTATGGTCTGGACTCCGTGTTTACAACCGGTGTCGTTGACTCGTCTTGCGAACCCCCCCCCCCCCCCTTCTTCCTCCTCGCGCAAAATGAGACGACGTCGCCTTCCGATTGGAAGACCTCGTTTCGAGCTAAATTCTCTCCGTCCCTACACTTTTTTTCTTTGATTCCTTTTTTTTTCCTTTCAGCGTTAAGCGGGATCTATCGCGACATGCCCGTTAGACACTATTCCTAAGCCCCCTCTCTCCCCAGCCTTCGTACTCTCCCCCACCATATCTCCGCCACCGCTTGTCGTAGTTGCAGCTTGGGAGAGGAGGTACGGATTCTTAACCTTCAGCGACCGCTCCACGGGATTCGACAACAGCGTATAATTCCTGATCACTCGCCACGAAAAACGGTTCTTGAAGGAAATCGTAAACGGGAGACGGCAGCAAAAATAAACTCGCAAAAAAAAAAGATCGCGGCGCTGAGCGCTCAAAGAAAGCCTATCCCATTGTTTCCTCCTTTCCACACCTGACCTCCAACTCCGCCCAGCATTGTGCGGCTTCGAGTACCGCACCTTCCGTTATGCAATGCGTCTAGCTCAGTACCTTTCTTCTAGCCTAACTCTCCGGTTATTTATTGCGTGTTATATGCGGCGTCTCAGAAGAGCTCTGAACCCAGGGCCCGGGCATCCTCGAACGGGACGACGCCGGGGGTTGGAAAACCAGAGTGGAAGTTGGGAGGGGTGAGAGGTGAAGGTCTCCGGTATACCGGGTTCATTGATCGGCCGTGTACCTGACCCCATTCCCGTAAATTTCGAGATTTCTCTATTCAGCGCGCGCCCCGTACACTCATGCACCACGCCTTTCTTGGCATCTTTTGGCTATTTTTGTATCGTATTTTTCTTTTCACTTAGTTTCAGAAACGTCGAGTATTTCATCGCTTTCGTCTTCTCACTATACGATCGCCGAAAACCTCAGCTCTCGCCGACGGAGTACGCGTAACGTGCACCTTCTCCCATTGGCGATGAGAGGCCCTACAACAGACTCCTGTCCTCCCCTCCCCCCATCACCCTCTCTTTGTTGGCATATCTTACGAGCTTCAAAGAGCACCTTGTAAGGCAGGCCGTAAAGCACGCCGCATACGGCTGCTATAAAAAGTGAAAACTGCCAAGTTCAAGGGTACGCGCATGGCAGTGAGAAAGTAGTCAGCGTAACGGACAGCGAACTCCAAACAAAAAAAAAAGAAGAAAAATGTGAACTCGACTCCCACTTTTTTCTTCCATTCTACCCTTGAAAGTGCCGCCTGTGGAAATAGACGAAGAAAAAAAAAAGGGGGCTGCGTAAAAAATATTTTGGCAAAAAATCGGAGGGTGGGTTTCAAGTTCAAACGCTTTTTTTTTTGTCCGTCCCTCTGGCATTCACGTCTTCTCAACGTATTCGTCCCTCTCTCGTTGTGTGCGCAAAAAAAATCAGCTTTTTTTATATGTTCTTGGGTATCTGCGTCCCCGTAGCCATCATTGCCTTCTTTATTGTTTTTTTTTTTTTGTTGCCTGAAACCGGCACCTGTATTCTCGCTCCCGACCATTTTTTATTACTTCGTGGACGTCAAAGGTATACGTTTAGGCCAAGCGCAAAGCATTCAGGGACTAAAATGCAAAATAGTAACACGCAGTCACTATGAACCAAAAAAAAAATGACAAAAACGATCCGGGAGGGGTCTCTTGTGTTGCCGGCTTCTCCCCTCGACTTGGCCTCTCGCCCTGGCGACAAAGCCACAAGGGACAATCCTGTGAGAGTGGGGGTCACGGCACAAGCATAGGAGGTAGCGAAGAGCGTTGCGTCGAAACCTCCGCTTCGCAGAGCGGGCGGTGGTCCCCCGAATGAGGAGCGTATACATCTACGCCGCCCAACCGCCCCGCATGTGTGTGGTGCGCGCCAAAGGCAGGTCCCCCTATTCACAAGGGGGACCTGTCGCCGGAGCGTTCGAGCAAACAGTGGCTGTCTAATAGGTTCACGCTTGGGGAGCTGCACACACACAGCAGTGATCGCAGGCCTTCGCAGGTCTTATCAACATTGCATGGTGCAGTGCATTCATTTGGGCTTTTTTGGTTGTTGTTGTTGTTGCTGCTGTTGTTATACATGTAAGGCCCTTCACGAAGGTTCTTTAACCTTTCAACTAGTCCTGAAGCGCTTTGATTCAGCCGTGCTACATCTCGTGGTCGCATCAGCTATAGTGTGACTGCATGCACCTTGATTGAAATTGGCTGATCTCCCGAAAAGAAAAAGAAAAGACACATCAGGAAAAGCTTGTCAAGGCGGAAGTTTAAAAGCAGCTCGAATGAAATTGCGGGACTCAAAAGAGAAATCTAGGGGCCGTGTTATACTAAATTAAAGACCCGGGAAAGCTAATAGCGTGACGTCTGTGGAACCAAGAACGCAAAACATGGTTGTAATACGCAATATAAAGTTTCATGCATGATATAACGGTGCACACTGGCTTGGGTGATAAAGGTATCGTGAAAGGGAAGAGGCCATAAGGCCGGATCAATTTTCAGATCTACCAAACGTAGACTACAAAAATAAAGAGGACACATTGCAAGTACTCTACCCCTAATACAGCAAGCTAAGCATGCAACCAAGCATGGAAAGCAACCATGCAGAATGGCACGGTATGCTAAAAAAAAAATTTGTCGAAGCCAATTATACAAGGCAAGGCCGATGAAGGCCACAATACTGTCCGAAGCTAGTCGAAGGGCTTCTGTATCTGCCATGCGAAGAGGCAAGATAATTAAATCAAATCTTTATTTCAACATCATTGTTGCTGGGGCCACAGTCAAAAAGCCAGTTAGTGGCTTCACGGAGATTGTACTCCCTTTACAAGGCAACAGTAAAGCACATATCAAATACATTGTTATTTACTAACACAATAAACAAAGAAAGAACAATACATAGTTTAAAAACATGTAAAAATTGACGAATTTGACGTAAAGTGATCAGGTATGCAAAGTATGTGCAACGTCTGCAACCAGAAATGAAGGGCAATGAACTACGGCATTAAATTTCCCACACTTTCGTTCCCGTACATGGAAATCTTCCGAGTTATGCGCTTCATGACCTTCAAAAAAAATTAAAAAATCTGGTGCAGAGTCTGAGCGCTCTTCATTTTTTTTGTTTTATTTTTCATTTCTTTCTGCAGTTCCCGTTCTTCTCTTCCCTCACTCTGGCTGCGTCCCTCCTCCTTTCACTTCCGCGTGCCCACACCGTTCACTCCCTATAGCTCCCCCCCCCCCTCCTGCCTCCCGCCCATCCCCATCAAAAAAGGGCACCGCTCTCCCACGATCGTGAAGACGCCCAAGGTCAAGGTTCACCCGGGATGACTCCTCGGGTCGGGAGCGAAATAAGATCGGGGGAGAGGATATTGGAGGGCGTCGCCGTGCAACTGACGCAGTTCAAAGGGTGCTCCCAGGGTCGACGAACTTGAACTTGGGGTGAAAGGGCGCCTTTCCCGAGGAGAAATCTCGCCGATTCCCTTTCTTCCTTTTTCTTTCTGCGTATGTGTATGTTCGTCTTTGTGTATTACGCCCCGTCGCAATGCGTCTACGTCTACACTCGGAGCTTCTGCTTCCGGAAATCGTAAGAGGCAGAGTTATCGAATCCTTTTTTTATGAGCACTTCCGTTCTTTTTATTACTTTTTTAACTTGCGCACTGCCGGTTTTTCTTCATAAAGTTTGATAGGTGTTCTACCATGTGACACGATTCACAAAGCTGTCCGCTTACATCACAAAGGTTTGGTTAGTTTAGGTGATTTCCGATTCGAATCGAAAGTACCTATGATTCGGTTCGGCTAGCCTGAGTTTAGATCGCTCTTCTTCTGGCCAGTTTACGATTGCCGGTCAAACGAAAGCTTAGGCTCCAGCTATTGATGAACAAAAATTGCGCGTGGGTAGTCCTCGGGTGCGTTCGGGTACCACATTTACTACCCTGCTGTCGATGCCCTATAGCGTCCCGTTTTTAACTACGCATATGTTTTCGTTTTGTGACATCAATTTTGTGCAACTTCACAAGCGAACTTTGTAACGATTTGGGCTGACTTAAGGATAGCGATCTCTCGATCTTCCTTTGGCAACGCCAAGGTTTTGCATTTGGTATATGTTTCCCAAAAGCAGTCCTTTAAATTCATGTTTCGGATACTTACACTCGTCGACAGACGCAGAGACGTACATAAACTGCATAAACTCTGTTTAAAGGCGCACTAGACACGCGAGAGAGGGGCATCCTCGCAAGAAATCACACAAGAGGAAGCAGCTGTTCGCCTTCGAGAGAGCGCTTCGTCATAGGTTGCGTCATTTCTCACCAACAAGCCTGATTTATCCGCCGACTAAGCAAGAGAGATAGCTATCAGTGCGCTTCGTATACGCATAGCACACAAAAAGAAACGTCAATGGTTTCATCTTCGATGGAGAACACGTCGTTTCTCAGGAACCGCAGATGGCTCCTTTCACCACCAGCGTAGAGCGTTTGCGCGAACAGGCACACCTTGCATAAGGGAAGCCAAGATTGGATCGCGCTGACCGTGAAAAGTTGCGCATCAGGGAAGATAGCGCCCAACGCGCACACATAAAAAACGCTTAACTTCAGAGGGCTTAGAGTAAAGGGACTAGCGGGGGAAGGAAATAGCGAGGGAAAAACACACACACACAAGGTACAGGTCTTCCCCGTCCCATGCGCCGGTCGTAGATTTCGCGAGAAACGAGCTCGGAGGCAGTCTCGCGGTTTGCCCTTCAATTTCCGGGTTCCCAGAATCCCAACCGTTCGGCGGAAGATAATTTGTGACGTGCTGAGGGGCGCGGTCGATTGTTAACCTGGCGATGCGGCAACATCAGAGGGAATAAACAAAAAAGAAAGGGAAGAAAAGGAAACGAAAGAAAGGTGAGGGAAAAACTGGGAGGCGAGGTAAGAGGATCGACGGGAAGCAAGTGGCTTTTTCCTTCCGCCTGAAGCGGGGCAAGCGCCACTCCCCCTCCCGTCTCCTTCTCCTGCGACCGTGACCCTCACTCGTATTCGGTTACAGGGCGCGGGCTCGGCGGTCGGGGCGAGTTCTGCCTTTTGGTGCGGGTACTTCTCGACTTCGGACGCAGTTGGCCCGAAGTTCCGGAAGTGATTATTGGAAGACGAAGCCTCCGGTGGTTATAGGCGCGCGGCGCGATGAAGCCGCGGTTATAAAAAAAAAAAACAAAAAAAAATCAAACAAACAAACCACACGACGTGCTGCCCCCTCGCGGCCGACATGATTGGGCCGGGCAATTTATGGCTTCCCGTCGTGTTCCGGAGGGCGATGTTCAGTTGTTCCTTCTTCCGAGCCGCTTGTTCTCAACTTCCAGGAGTACGCGGAAGTAATAAGAATCGAAATTAGGCGTACAGGCGGTAAAACTTGAGGCAAACCACGTCCGTTCCAAGAGGGCCTCTTTTTCTTAGTGGAGAAGCTGCGGCCCGAAGCGCATTTGAGATAGTCGGAAACCACAGCCACTTAGTTTTGCGTGCAGATGGTCAAGGTCGAGTTACCTACGTATTTGTTTGCGAGATCGCTCCTTTAATTGGTGAAGGAGCCACTCGAAGGAAGCCAGGTCGCGAGGTCAACAGGCTGTATACGCGTGCTACCACGAAGGAGCAATTGATTTTGGCATTGTTCTCTTTCTTGGAGCAGCAGTTTCCGCAATGAGAAGCTGGAGGACCGTACCGCGGGTTAAATGAGCGCCCTTTTTTGACCTGCGGTCAGAGTTTCTACACCTGTGAAGTTGACCGATTTTAGGAAGTCGTCTCATGGTAGAAGGTGTACATCTTCGCTGACAAACTAAAACGTAATACAAAACCCATTCGAACTAGCCGTACGTCTCGCGAAATCACCTTGCCGAAAAGCTTGCCGAAACACACCTGGCCGGCTTCTAGCTATTTTTTTTTAATTTTCATTTCGTGATTCATGAAAGAGCTCCAATTCGGTGCAAGAGTGCTGTTCGTGATAGCACGTTCAGTTAACACACGAGAAAACACACGTAAAGCGGTGTTATTTCACTATCTGAGCCGCGTTCTACGACCGCAAGCTATGCATAGTATAAAAAGGAACGCCTTAAAAGGAACATCCCCAGAGGAATCGCTTATAATACTGGTATGGCATGCTCAGTCCGTCGACTTTTTCCCTAAGTGATCAAATTCCTAGGGACTCGAATATGAACAGCTGCTAGCTTTCGTACCTGTTGTGTTTTCCTCTGAGCAAGAAACGAATCAAATAAACAGAAGGATATCCCGTCCGCCCACGCTAGAACACGCTTTCTCATTCCGAACTCGACGACCGTCGCAACAACAACAAAAAAGTCCTTGTCGCGGGACTGCACAAAAAAAAAAAAAAAAACACGCGCTCGCTGCATTCCCTGAGCCCAGCACTCGCTGGAATAGTGTAATCCTTTCGACGTCAGGGCCGCACGCCGAGCGGCGGCGAGAGCTGCTGCCCCGTCGCGCCGTGCTATATAATAAACATAACGCCGCGCATAACGCCATGCGGCCTTCGAGGCGACCGGCAGGAGAGCGGCCGCCGCTGTTTCGTAGAAAGAGAAAGCGTGAGCAATCGTTCCTGCTTCCTCTTCGCCGCACTTGCCCCTTTCCCTCTCTCCCTCGCCGACAGCCTACGCTCTCCAGATAGCGCTTGTTTTGTGCTTTATGGCGCGCAGTAATCGCCTATGCACTGCATGCAGCACTGCCTAGTCTTCTTTCTCTCGCCATCTACTCTCCTCCTCTTCTTTCATCCTTTCTCGCTCTGCGCGGTTCACGGTGTCCAGCCAGAGGTAGACACTTTCTAGGCCTTTACTTTCCGCATAACCTCCGCCTTCATTCCTAGCCCCATCCAACGTTGCACGCGCGTCGTCACGGCTGTCAGGTCTTGCGTAGACCGCTGCACTGAACTGTTTCCTTTTTTTTTCTCTTTTTTTCGTCCATTTCATTTTGGTAGTTTCTGCGTTCCTGTTTGCTGCACGGACTGGACGATTGTCCCCCCCCCCCAACCTTCCCCTTCTCCCCTGCCCATCCACGTTCTATCTCGAAGTACCCGTGACGTCCGGAAGAAGAACGCGGGCCTTCAGAGGCGCATGAAGTGAGGGACACATGGCCTCCCCCCCTCCGCTGGCGGCGGCAGAGTCACCTTGTCACCTCCAGGGACGGCGAATCCTTGCGACGCGCGTTCGAGAGCGAACAACTGCGGCGGTGTGCCCACGTGCAGTTCCTGCCCACGCGCAGGGACGTTAGAAAGCTATCGCCGGGACATCGGCGACTGCGTTGCGTTTGGTTTATACACCGGCGCTGAACTATAACATACTTGTTATCAGGCTCACGCTATTCCAGGAGTAGCTGGCTTCGTGATAAAGTAATGTAAGAAGGCCGGCTCCGCCTTCACTTTATGTTTGTTTCTTGGACTGTGGCGTAACTGGCATAGTCAACGTCGTTTCCTTCTAATGATGGGCGAACGTTCCAAGAGCTGGACATCCGGGCCACGATAAAAAAAAGATCAAGTAAGCCCCCCCTCCCCCGCGCTTAGTTCTGTTAATACTTCTCGGTACTCTCGATTTTCCATCGTTTTCAAAAGTCGCGGGTCACAGGCATTGCCTCTGCTCTGCAGTAATACTAACACAGCATCCCCAGCTCTTGAGGTCTTTCGAGACAATTGAGAATTTTCCTGATCTCTTCACAGCACTGAAATGCCGAAGTGCTAATGTAGTGCTCAGAAAAAGTTTTCGAAGGGAAGGATGCGTGCGCATTCACGTACCTTGGTGAGGGTTACGTTTGGTTGAGACCATTGTTTCCCAAGATTATTCAACGTTAGTGCGCAGATGTCCTTTGTACGTTCAGTGGTTTCGCCACTTGTCAATTGGAATATGCTGAAAAACTACAAACGTACTAATATATTGGCCCACTCAGAAGTTCTGAAACCCGTGGGCGAACATGATAGAATGATCGATGGTGCGCATGTCTTGCGCAATTCTTTTCAGCAACCTTGAAGTGATCGGAATGAATCTGTGAATCCTGGCGGGGAGCAGACTCGTGTGGATCGACTTGCGCAAAAGTGACCGCCACGCCCGGCGCTCTATCTGCACGCGAACGCGACACGCCCAGTGAGGAGGATGGACGGCACGGAACCGCCTTCATACGAAGATGGAATTCTTTTGATTTTGCTTCAGGATTTCGCTTCCTAAGCTCTCTTCAGCGTTTGTATTCCTGCACAGATAACCGCAGCGAAAGTAAGAAGGAAAGTGTATCAACATTCAACTCCTCCGGTTGAAACTGCGTCAGCGGCAGTTCAATATCCTCCCATTCTCATCTCTTCGAAAGAACACACTGTTAGGAACACAAACCAAGAAACCAAATCACATTACAGGTTTTATATAGGTTCTACGCTGTTGCCTGTAAAATATACTTCAGTAATTATTCCTAAAAGCAGAACCCCATATTGAGCCGCCGCGGTGGCTGAGTGGTTATGGTGCTCGGCTGCTGACCCGAAAGACGCGGGTTCGATTCCGGCCGTGGCGGTTGAATTTCTTTGGAGAAGAAATTCTAGAGGCCCGTGTGCTGTGCGATGTCAGTGCACGTTAAAGAACCCCTGGTGGTCGAAATTCCCGGAGCCCTCCACTACGGCGTCCCTCAAAGCCTGAGTCGCTTTGGGACGTTAAACCCCATAAACCAAACCAAACCAAGCCCATATTGAGAGTGAGAGTAACAGCGACATGACCAGCGATACCTACGCTTTCTGGGCCATCGTGCGTAGAACAATACGTATGCGTGCTGTAAGACAAAGCTAATAGTTCGTTTCCAGTAAAGGATTTCAAAGTTTTAGCATTAACGAAGACCTGTAAGTTTCATATTCACGAGTCAACAAAATAACGACACTAACCCGTTCAAGACGTTTGAAGGAAGGACGAACCCGTGTCTGGCTATCAGTTGACATATTAATGGTCTGGTTTGGTTTTTGGGGTTTAACGCCCAAAGCAATTCAGGTTATGAGAGACGCCGTAGTGAAGGGCTCCGGAAATTTCGACCACCTGGGTTTCTTTAAAGTGCACTGACATGGCACAGTACACGGGCCTCTAGGATTTCGTCTCCATCGAAATTTGACCGCCTAGACCGGGATCGAACCTACTGAATACATTCCATCGCCTTAACTGACTGGTCTAGTCTGCCTATTGGTTCCGGGTTCGAATCCCAAACCAAGAATGATAACGTTGTGAATATAAGATTTCCTTCACATCCTACAGGCGCGGCCGCGCTTGGGTTGTTAAGTTTGTTAATTGTCATTACTCGTTCGCCAAGTCGGCCCTCATCTCCTTCTCATCTGCCGCGGACCCTGCCCCGTGCTCGCGTCCCTGCGCGAAACCGGAAGAGTTAACAGGGACCGAGCGGGCCGCGGTAATTGGTGGACGCTCCGCTAATCACCAGTGGCGGCGGCGGCGCCAACGAGCCGGAACGGGAAAGACTCGTCCGGCGGCTTCTTTTTCTCGCTTCCATAAAAGATGCGCCAAGGAAACGACCAGCTTTCTATATATAGCCCCCCCCCCCCCCCCCCCCCCTAACCTTCTCACTTGCGGAGAAACAAATAAACAAACAGATAAGAGACAAGGAAAGAAAAGTGAATTATGTAGGAAAACGCAGATTACAGCAAGTACGCAACCACTCGAGCGTGCGTATGCTTCACCGCGTATAGTAAGAATCGATAGGCAAGAATGGCCCCTCCGACGTGAGCTGCTTTATCTTAGCGCGCCGTGTCGGCCGGCAATAATTTCTACATCGTGCGCGCAGCGATCCCTCGGCCGCGAAGTTCGGATGCAGTCTTGACTAGGAAAGCGCCAGACGAAATTCATTACGCGAGGCGAGTGCTTCGAGCAGTACGAGTGAGTTCGCACCTTTTCAAGATGTGGAAGAAGAAGAGCGCATCATTTCATCGTGCAGGTTTTATGATCGAGCCTACGTGCAGTGTTTTTATCCTGCAGTTTTCAGTCTCGATGTAGTTGCAATACCTGTTCTACAATCGACCGCATACGCGAAACTCCGCAAGCCGGCTTTTCCGCATGACATTGTTGCCCAAACCAAGATGGCGGAGTTTTCGCTTGAGGAGTTGTGAAGGCTAAAGGGCGAGTTCCGTAATGTGAACAAGAAGTATGAAACGATTGAAAAAATAACAAGCTGTGCGTTGTCGCTTAGGGATCATCCGGAGGGCTTGGTCGGCCGCCTTGTTTGTGTCAGCGGAGACTTGCGGAGAAGTCCGCATGCGGCATTTCGAATAAGGTTGATTAGCTGGCCTGCCAAAGTTGTGAGCCCCCCCAAAGCATGGAGCAAGGAAGAGACAGGTTTTCTGTTTCAAACTTTTGACAATTCACCTTTTTGATTCCGCGGTCAGTCCCATAATATAGGTGAGGAGCAGGCTACGTTAGTGCAAAATTTACACGTGTGTGCATGTTGGGGGGGGGGGGGGGGGGGGGCTTAGCGAAAACCGCACGTTTGTTTCAACGTTCCATCAACTTCGATAGTATTCTGAGAACGCCGTTAAATTATCGGAGCTCCATGGGCGGGCTGGCGAGAACATTGTTCCAGACGCACCCTCTCCGCTCCGATCGCGAATTTATCGCCTTCCTTTGGTTCGCCCTCTCGGCTGTTGGTGCTTCCGCAATCGATAACGGCGGTAGGTATACACACCATAACGGACACACCACGCTGGCCCCCTATGCGCCCCGCCTACAACAACACCGCGCAAGACAAACGACATTATGAATCGCATTAAGCATTACCCACCCTCGCTTCCCTGCCTTCGGCCACAGGTTGCGCAACTTCTCGTGGCCTCAGAAGAAAAGTAAAAGAAATGAACGAACAGCACAAATGAATACAATACGCGTAAACAAACAGCGCACGGCCGTTACTTCCTTTAATGCGTTCGGCACGCTGAGCCTCCAATTTACAGCGATAGCGCCGGCGCTCGCGCGGCGTATTTGCCTGCGTAAGCTGACGCGCGTAGCGCACACACGTGCACAGACGTACAGAATGCAGAAACACAAGGGGAAGAAGGGGGGGGATGAGGGGCGGAACCGATGAGTCGGAAGAGCACACACACATACGCACGACCGCTCTGCGAGCGGCGGCAATACACAGAATGGAACAACACACACGAGCGCTTTCGCGGTGCTATGCCAGAGATTCGCCCTCTCGCCCGCGCAGCGGGGGGGCATAGCGGAGCGACCGAGCGGGGAGGGAGGGTGTAGAGAGGGGGAGGCCGTGTAACGGGGCGCCACGGCCGCTGCTTGGGGAAAAGGTTTTCCCGGCCGTCGACCTTGCATGCAACCTGTTGCGGCGGCCGTGCCGTAGCGAGCGAGCGAGCCCGAACCGACCGCCGGCAGGCCTCGTCGCCGTCAGTCGTCGTGCTTCCGGGCTCTCGTGCGACGATGACGCCGCGGCGCGCGCTCTTCCAAAAGAGGAAGGGAAGGATGCGTTCGCGGACGGATCGGTCCGTCACGTTTCGCGTCCCGCGTCATCCTTCGAGAGCGCTCGCGCGGGAGTCGCCGCGGCTGCTTCTGTGGGCCCCCTTAGCGTTCCAGGGGCACAACTGTGGCTGCCTCTTTCGAGATGCCGCACTCTTGGGCCAACCAGAGACACTAAAGAAACAAAGTGTGGCGGTATCGGGAGTTTTTGGGCAGGAACGGTACGGAGCTTCGTTCTACTCGCGGCTAAGCCCTTACCACGGCCTGCAGCTGTTAGACTTGCAGGCGTGTGTGTTTAGGGGCTTCCTGACTAATTGATACGACCTCGCGGTGGGGTCCCTGCCTGCGCTGGCTTCAAATGTCCTCGCTGAATTGAAACAAGGCAAGAGAATCGAGGACATAAGAGAGGGTGTGGCACACGGGATCAGTGCTCCGAGCGTCACATGATAGCTCGCGAAAGAAGCGTAAGGATTTAACTCGCGTGGCTGAGCTTAGAGCTGGAGGAATGAATGACAAAACTATGTGTGAGGCATGTAAGTGTGACCGAAGTCAATCGCCAACAGAAAAGGCGTCCACAAAAGGATTGGTTTGGTTGGTTTATGGGGTTTAACGTCCCAAAGCGACTAAGGCTATGAGAGACGCCGTAGTGGAGGGCTCTGGAAATTTAGACCACCTGGGGTTCTTTAACGTGCACTGACATCGCACAGTACACGGGCCTCTAGAATTTCTCCTCCAAAGAAATTCTAGCCGCCGCGGCCGGGATCGAACCAAAAGGAGGAGCATCATTCGACTTTGTTGTGCCGGTTTTACTAGTGGTTGTGTGCGCACGGTGAAGAGGTGGCGAAAGTGGGAAGAGCAGTTGCTCCAGTGGTTTCCTTCGCAAAGACTCTCCTCTTCAAAAGACTGAGAGAAAATAATTATGGTCGAGATTGAGCGGAGAAACGTCATGTGGCAGAAATGGCATTCTCAAAACAGGCGCTCATATTTTCTCGCATCTCTAAAAAGCCCATATTTTCGCATTATTAAAAATAATAACTTCGCCCACGTAGTCAGCATCGCATTAAGGCACACTCTTCACTCATTCGCTTACATTAAAACATTACAAAGTTTCCGCCTCTAACAAAACACGTGTGATCAGAAGCGATTAAAATGTTTATTATCCCAAATTGAATCGGGGAAGCAACAGTCCTTCATACACACAACACGTGAAGCGTCCGTATCATCACACGATGCAAAACTGTTTACCGATTCGCTTCCATAAAAATAATCGCCGCGGATAGCAGCAAATACTTTCCTTCATTAGCTCTCTCTCTCTTGAATTCGTCTGCAGGCTCATTTATAGAGCGCACGTATGCCGAACCCGGACATGTTGCGCGCTTGGCACGAGGGAGGGAACAAACACGGCTTTCGGGTTATTTCTCGGCACACCTGCGCGAAGATGGGATTCTGCGCCACCTTGCGAGTCCTTCCCTCCCTCCCTGTAGCGTGTGAAGTCGTGCAAGCGATAGCATCGTCTAACGATGCCATAAAACGCCGCACGGCTCTAATCAATCATGCTGATTACACGCGCCATAGACTGCCGGCATCCCCGAGTACGCTCTTGCATCTATACACCCTGTATACCTGGTCGTTCCTCTCTCGTATGTATACCTTCGTACACGCGAACCCGCTCTCTCGCACGAAGAAGAGCTGCGCCGGCGCCACCGCAGCGCAATTCACGACAACCTGTACTCTCGAATAGGTGATGTTGATTTATTGCGCGGTGTCTGTTACTCCCCTTACCCCAGGCCTCGCGATCAAAGCAACACGCGTGCAAAAAAGTAACTGACTAGCGGCCCGCGTTAGCGACATTTCTTTCTTTATTAATATCATTTCTTGCCGGCTAGCGGCGCTGGAGTCAGCAGTGCATGCGCGGCTTATATACATAACTGCGGCCGGCCCTCGGAGCATCTCCATCATGATCGCGTGTCGTGAACGGCGAAGAGATTAACAACATCGGCGGCGGAGATGGAGGCGAGCTTTTGTGCCCAGACGAGGGTTGTTATTACTGCGGCGAAACAGATATTTGTCAGGCTTAAAGGGGAGTGTGATGGATGGCGAGAGGATTATCCTACCGAGATACGCGTTCGGAGCTGTAAAAATGTCGCCGCCGTGGCCGAAGTCGCCGTTGGCTATAGAGAGAGATCTTCCGGTTTGACCAGAATTCTGGGAGGTCGTTGTTTCTTTTTTTTTCTAATTATTTTAAATATACCTAACTTTTTTTGAGGTGCAGGTGAGAACGAACCCGGAGGACCTCTGGATCCTTTGCTTGACCATTTCTTGTTGTCGTTGCTTCAACGACGACAACGATGAATTTTCAGTGAATTTCGCTGTCATTGAAATTACGCATTTTAGTGTGGCATGCATTGACAGAGTAACGACCAGATTTCAATTTGAAGAGCTGAGCTTGTTGGGATTGGATCTAACACTATATAGCCAGTTGTCAACAAGCAGCCATCTCACAGCTGATTTTAGAAATTAGTATTCTATCATCAGTCTCAAAAATCACATCTGCCAGGAGCCGTTGCATATAAGCTAGCTGCCTGGACAGCTTGAACTATAACTGTTAACCTTCGTATCGTGTGTTCTCTGTTAGCGTCGCATATAAGTAGCATATGACTATGTTTCCGTACTCGCCAGCGCGAGACGTGATCCATGCAGAAACCTAAAGGAGGATGAGATGTCTCACAACTCTCGAATGCACATAAACTACATAAACATAAGTACCTAAACTGCTGAAAATTGTAAATTCCGATTGTCTTCATTCGTTTTGCAGTATGCAGTGCGTTAGTGCCATTACAACCTGTTATATATTTGTACCTGCAAGGGCCTCTTCCTTGAACCAGAACAAAGCTCTGCCAAATACTCAATTCCTCATCAAAATAATCGCGCACTGTCACCGTCTAAACATTGCGTCATCCATTACCATACACAGGGTAACAACGAAGCGCATTTGGCTGTTTCCTGAACTGGAACTAATGGAATTCCAGGGAGGCCAACGATTTATCTCACTTTATCCATCTATCAATAAAAAACATCCCGCAGCACGGCGCTGCATAGCAGTGGCCACAGTGTTACTACTTTCAACTGCTGAACCGCCAATAATTTGTTTGTCTGCCCATACCGCGATCCCATCTTGTAAATGAAGCCAATAAAAGATATCTAAACCCGCATCTCTGCGATATCGCGCATATGTTCTTGCACGATAGCACGAAGGGATAAGCAACGCGGCGTTAAGAAAGTGTACTCATAAAATAAAGATCTTTTGAATAAATATGCATATTTTTGCATATATATTGACACCTGCGTGACCATGATCGTTATATGTGGTGGCATGACGAAGTGGTGTGAATCAAGTGTACGGTAACGCTCCGTGACACCGTTGACAGGCGTATAGCCGTTGACTATTTGCTGGTACTGTGCTCCTAGCACCAGTTGTGAGCCGCTACACTAAACTTTCGGCCCTGTGCGTCTCACCATAGATAAGAAAGGTATACACGGACGTGCAAACTGATCTTCAAGCTCGTTAGGCAAGGGAAGCACCGTTCATAACGATGGTCGTTCGATTTTAATGGAGCAAAAGCAGCTTGGTCAACCAGTGTGATTGCACAAGGGGTGGTCCAAAACCTATTTGTCCACCATTTCACCCTATAGAGAAGCCGAGATGAAGGCCAGGTAAAAGCTTGTACCGATTTGAAACCGGTGATTAGGCACCCGGCGACGAAGGGCATTGAACCCCTGCAGGACCTCTCGCATAGGAGGCGGACGTTTCAACCACCAAACCCATCGATGCTATGCACCATTCACGGTAAAGATTTCATAGGAACCCGGCACAGAGCGCTCATTTTCTCGTATTTTCGAAATAGCGCGGGTCATCCTGAATCAATCTGTACAAACGCGTGAGTTTTTCACAATGTTGTGTTCCTACGCGACCGTAGGCATCCAAAGTCTCCTAAAGAGCGTAGACAACCAAACTGCTAAAGGCTGGGCGACTCGTCAGTAACGACGCCTGAGCAGCGGGCTGCGCCGCAATGCAGCACCTACCTCTGCTTTCCTGTCTTGTGCGCCCTCTCGCGTGCCCAGCACGGAGTTGCTGCTTCCACTCGCGGGTAGCAGCGGTCGTTCAACTGTTCTTCGACAGTGTATCCAAATAATGCGGGCAAAAAACACGCGCACGACGATCAAGGTCACACACTTTCACTTCTCTTCTTCGCGCACTTTTTTTTTTTTTTCAACAACGAATCGTCTCCGGAGCATCCATGGTCCTTCTTCGTGTCGTGTGCCGGAAGGTTGATCTACAGAGTTTTTTTTTTTTTTAGGGTTTGCAGTCGAAGTGTTAGAGAGGGGGGCCAAAGGGCACACCCTTCTTTTTGACCTTCTTGAAGGTTGTAGCCGTGTCTAGCCGACGGCGGTTCATGCTGACTCCGCGGGCAGGACCGGCATCGTAAGGGCACGGGCCACGGCAGCAGCTGACCGCCCTCGCTCGGGACCTACGGCGGCGGCGTCTCAACGCACTCAGAGGTCACCGAGGACGATGCTGGCGGTGAGCCGATGCCTGATGGCCAAGAGTTCCTGTCCTGGTACGGACCTCGCGAAAGACTTCACTCGCGGCTTCACCGCGGTACGCCTTTCGTTCGAGCCCACTGCCTTCTAGAATACTTTCACCTCCCGCTCAGAAGCCTCCGCTACTTCCGTGCTCTTCGTCAAGAAGGCGTCCTCCCAAACTCTTTTCGGCTTGGACTTCTGTTTCTGTTGCCCGCGCTCTTTCCGTTGGAACCTCGAATGGTCCTTCTTCCAGAGCACAGAGCTCTTGCAGTGTGTCCTTTCCTTCACGTCGATATATGAAAAAACGTGGGGTCGGACTAGTCCGCAGGTGCTTTCAGCGCAATAGTACCAGCGAGCGGATCACATCCAACGCAGATCAACATCAACATACCAGCACACTCGGACGAGCGAGCGAGATCTGTCAACCGCGCGCTGAAGATCAGGAGGAGCACACCCACACCACAACGGCACCGGCGAACGGAGGAGGTGACCCGGCGCCGTTCGTTCGTTCACGTAGTCTCCGCAGTGAGTGGCCGCCGACGCGTCGAATTCACACAGTCAAACCAGAGGTGCACTGATCTGCATTAGGACGACTCTTCCCACACCGGCGATGCCGTGAAGAGGTTTCGCGAGGAGAAGGAATGAGCAATGGCAGTGGGCGCTGACGCAACGTGCTCCGGCGTGCGCCGGCGGACGGGTTGGCGCGACGCGACGCGGCGGTGGAGCTTGCTACGCCTCGAGCTGGCGCTGAGGCCGACTAAGCGGACAGGTTGCGGCGGCGAAAAAAGCGGCAGGTTGTAAAAGGGAGAGGAGGCAGAGAGGCGCGCTCTTGTGCGTGGTGGCCCGCCGCCGCTTCTTCTTCCTCCTCATCGTCCCCTCGCCCTCGTGAGTGGCGGAAGTGACCGGCGCCGAACTTGACCCCATTCCAGTGAGGGGTAGCAAAGCGCGGCCCCTCTAACGGAACTGGCCCTGCTCCGGCGGAGAGAAGCAGCCTCCTGCTCTCTCTCTTCCTTCCTCCCCCCTCGCCGGCTTGGCCTTCGTGCTTTTCTTCTCTCTCGACATTCGCCTCTCCTCCCTCTTTCCACCTCCCTCTCTTATACCGTCACAGCCGGTGTAGCAGCCAGGGCCGCTTGCCTAGAGCTCACTCCCTTGACTGGCTTCGCGGTCAACGTCTGTTTCGCCGACGGCCAAGTGCGGCGCTCCGTTCCTGCAGCTGTTTCTGCTCTTTCTTTTTCTACTGTTATTTTTCGTTTTTCATTTTTCTGTCAGTCGGATGCGCCCACGAAGCTGGCTTCCGATTTTTGCTTTCTGTCTCTTCTGTTTGGTTTCTCCGCGTTTCTCTCTGTATTGTTTCCTCGTTTTCGTTCTGTTCGTTTTTCTGAGCCGAGGCAATTGTTTTGCTGCGGTTTGACCCCCGCGCTTGCAGTGAACGCCGGCGCGCAGCTGTCACCGCTCGCGCGGCTTCGGCGCACGCTGGCGTAAGCGTCCCTTTCAGGCTATCACGTTTCATCATCGTCTTCCATCATTTCCCTCCTTCCTGCGCCCGCCAACCGCCGCGCGCCTGCGCTGGGCGTGTGAACGCGAACTCTAAGCAAACCTGAAACACTCGATCGCCACTCTGGCCCTCCATGTTACGCAAGGCAACGGAGGGCGTTGATGGTTGTGCACAGTGGCGGTTTATCATTCAGTGTCATCCGACCTGTGCCGACAACCGGTGTGGTCTCCATAACGCAAATGACAAGAAAAGTTTAGTTCAGATAACGCATTGCAACAACACGTTAGTGGTCTAGTTAATCAGCTCCAGGAAAGCTGTCAACTTGTCAACTAGCTTTATTTCCTGCTCCTTTTGCAAGCTGCCTTTCGCTCTTAGGTGGTGGATCGTGTTTTAGGAGGTGTAGCGATTAACGTATGTGTTATTAGAAGTGAATTCCTTAAGGCAAATCGCCTTCATTTTCCAAGATACCAAATGTTCAGACTTGTTTATGGTTTCATTTCTAATTGCACTGGCGCAGGTGTTATTTTGTACAGTTATCAGTCCTTGAAATATGAATCGTTTCTGGGGAGACTTGGGATGTGCAAGCGTGCATTTAACCTGATGAGCGCAATATGATGGATTGCAGAAAGCAGGAAAGGCTTGAGGATGCAGTTAACACTTTCTTGCCAAACAACCACGAAGTGGGAACGTCAAATTAGCTCGCGATCTTTCTGCCCGCGCACGTCCCATTTTTAAATGTGACATATATTAGACATATTTCATTTTTTTGCATCAGTATGCCTATACCGAAATAAAAGATTTACATTTATGACACTGTGCACAGCAGTCGAACGCCCTACAGAGCCGGCTTGGCGGACGCAGTAAAAAGGGCGGAACAGTGAATTTTTCTTTTGTAATTTGCATTGTCACGGTCATCGGGAAACACTCTCCTCCGCACCCTCGGTAACGTTTATGCACACGTGTTATGTAAGTCACCTATCAGTCAGATGATAATATGATAGCGCGCACTATAGATAGGCGTAAGAGCTGCAATCCGAAGGCCGGAGTCGCTCCTTCAGGTCGGGAAGGCCTCTCTGCTCAGGAGAGCCGAACTTGTTTTCTCAGAGGTCGCAGAAAACCGTCGAATGCTGCATGGTGGCGCGCCTATCGTCCCCTTGGCGAAAGGTCACGTGAAAACCGCGGAGTGCGCTCTGCTGCTTGTAATTATCGACGCGGGACGCAGGGAAGCACGCTTCAATGTCGCACAACTTGACACTCGTCCAACGCGCTAACCGCAGATTCTGCACGGTCCCGTTTTAACCTTGCCGTTCAGCTGCAAGTCCGCAGTCGAGGTGTTGCGAAGGTTTCTGAACGTGTGTGGGGCAGTTAGAGGTCGAACGGTAAATTAGAATTCCGAGGTTGTACCTGCAAGTTGTCGTCCGCGGATCGCGGTGAGTTATTTATTTACTTGCGTGTTTATCTGCAATTGGAGGAAGTCTCTGTCCTTCGGCAGACATCTATACATGCGCTTTCGTGTTTTCCTCTACTGTATAAAAGCGTCATGATTTCAAGAAACGAAGACATGAATTTGTGGAAATAAATGTGGCGTACTTGTCCCACCGATAGACATGCCACTATGTAAGACACTTCTGTTAAGTCGTCACCAATACTTCACAAACTGAATTTGGTCACGCAATAATTTGGCGATTACGCAATCACACCACGCATAACCATGCTCTTCAGATATTGCAGATGCGGTGCAAAACATCTCTTAACATCGCTTGTGTATCAACCTACAGGCCGTACAATTGCGTTTTACGCATTGCAGTACCTTATATTTATGTCACCAACTCGTCTTCCCTAGCGCTAAGTTAAACGACATGTTGATTTTCTGATGTGTACCCGTTCACTAAGGCTGTGTGCAGATGATTTCCACCCTGATGATAATTTATTGGTCCCTCACTGGAGTCAGTAAGAGTAGCCGTCGCTATTTGATGGGCCGTAATTCAAGAGAATGTACTAACACATCAACCTTTCATTGAGAGCTCTAGCAGAACGTATTGCAAGGTACGGCACTCTCCCAAAATCACGCGACTTTACCTCAATACTTCTGGCAATAAAATTCTCAATGGCAGTGAAGGCAATGAAAAGGATTATGGCAACGAAAGGTATTTAATTTCACCGAGGCAACACAGAACAAACTGAACAAAGGGTGGTGACAGCCTCGTTCCGACAGTGGGTAGCAGAGTGAGGCTTCTCCAAGCTAACGGATGTAATCTACCCACACCCTTTTTCAATTAGTTTCGGTTGTCAAGAATGCCATCTTCTTGTCTTCTCTCTACCGTTCTAGGTAATTTATGTGCGGTCGTCAGCAGTTTGACTTCTAAGGCAAGAGCCTTATATTACCCATTATCAACGCAACCCGGCGTCGTTATCTGCGTCCAGGAAATGTGGTCCGATCTCCGATGACGTCATCAGTAAAGAAAAACTTCTTCCGAAGGTGCGGGGAATCGAACCAAGCACCTTCAGATCGCGACTCCAGCACGCAACCCATACGGTGATCGAACAAAGGTTATCGTAGTGTATGCGTAAAGGTGATCATAGTGTATGCGTTTCCTTGCGGTTGTATACTAATGAGTAGGTGTGTCATTAGTAAGGAAATAAAAACAGTAAAAAATTTACGTTTTCGCCTTTATAGTCGGTAAGTTGTCTTGTGTCCTCCCCAATTTTTATTCGATTACACATCTGCGCTTGCATGAACGCTGGGTATTAACCGCGTAACGGGCGATACCCCATCAATGAACCGTTCGGCGGATCGACCACTTCCTCTTTCACACGTGCGCACATCGCGTCCTGAGAATGCCCTTCGACGCCTCCACGTTCTTGACCCGCTCATTGAATCCGCGCAGTGCATACTCTTCCGTGCCGCGGTCGGTGTCAAAGTCTAAGCGCCGGTTGCATCCCGCCAAGATAACCAAATAAAACAACAAACTAGAAAATAAAAAAAAGAGACAACAACGCCTCGTGTGTCGCACGGTCGTTCACCTTGTCGCAGGACGGAGCTCATTCTTACTCTTCTTCACGACGCAGCAGAGGCAGCACAGGCAACGATCGTCACCGCGTTCTGCCGTCTTCACCTCCCCTCACCCACGGCCCCCCTTCTTCCCTTTCCCACTTTATATAGTCCCCGAGTGTACTCTCCTCCCTCGCCCTCTCCCCCTCCTTCTTCGAGAACTTTATTGTTTTGCCACGGCTGTCCCCGGCATTGCGCGCCGTGCTTTGTTTTGTGCCGCCCTCGCACTTTTCTACCCAGGTAGAGCGCGAACGCGTAATAATGACACGGCCTCCCCCCCCCCACCCCCCCATCCCTCCTCCGTCTTAAACGACGCTGAGCGCGCCTTTTCCGCGGTTCTGCTCCCTTTGTGCACGGACGGGAAGGAAAGAAAAGAAAGAGAGACAAAGATGGATGGATGAAAGAAAAGAAAGAATAACAGTAACAAAGGGGGGAAGCCATGGTGGTGAAGGAAGAAGGAAAATGTGAGGGAGTAGGAGAGGCTGCGGTGCTTTTGTTAAAATCGTTTCCTGAAACTTTTCTTCTTTGAGTAACGTACGCCGTTTCTTTTTTTTACTTTTTCTTGCGTTCTTTTTTTTTTTTCGCTTCTTCTTCTGTTCCTTCAGGATCTCCTTGATCTTCTCCGCGACCTCTTCCTCCGCCTCGCTCGCCCCTCATCTCGCTTCGACGCTAAGTGAAGCCGCCCGACGCTATGCGGAAGAGCATCCGCGTTGGTTGCAGCCACTTCGTCTATGTCTTCTTCCGTACCTTACGTACTCATCCTTTCTTCTTTATCTTCTTCTTCATGAAGAGGAAAGAGAAGAGAGCGGGGAAGAAGAAAGAAAGAGAAAGAATCACTTCGAAATGACCCTACCTTAACTTCTTGCAAAGCATCATTAGCTTTCGCACCTCCGTGCGAAAAGTAATGATGGCGGCTAGTGATGACGGTTTCCTGATGTGACCGCCAAGCTCGCTGATGTTTGCAATTATCAGCGGACGCTGAGTAATGAGCTGACGATTAAACTTGTGTCGTTATATATATTTTTGGTTTGTTTTAGCAGATCACTCACGTTCCTAAACATATGCCACTCCTGCTTGGGCGCTCAGCCTGCAGTATGTTCAAAATAAATAAAATAAAATAAAATAATCCATGTTTAGGAACGCCTAGCTCGCGTGGTAAGCTCTGGGCTAAATGGCATCGTGAACGGGGAGACACTGGAATGCCTTTGCATATGGAATTATGGACTGTCGCGGTCCGCTTGCAAGGATGACAAACTGCAACTGCGCTGTAAATAGCGTACGCCTTCATCTATATCCCGAGGAGGTCAACAGGTCCGGGTAAGGCATTGCGCATCACGGTATGATAATAATCCTTACGGCACTCGCTCACTCACTCACTCACTCACTCACTCACTCACTCACTCACTCACTCACTCACTCACTCACTCACTCACTCACTCACTCACTCACTCACTCACTCACTCACTCACTCACTCACTCACTCACTCACTCACTCACTCACTCACTCACTCACTCAAAGTTTCAGACTCCCTAGTTTAGTCATTCAATATTTTGTTCATATCTGATCACATCTAATTCAATGAGCCTAGCAGGTACGGAAAGGACAATTTGCTTCCGAATTCCAGAATCCTCTACAAACTGCTGTCTTGCATGTTTGTGCGTGTTTGGCCGTCAGTTTGCATTTTGAATGTGATACTGCGCCTTTGAAGAAAAGGCAAGGACTGCTAAAATATATAAAAAGAAGACAAGAAATAATTAAGGAGTTTAAAAATCAGCAATTGCGTGAAAACCAGCCAAAACGAAAACAAAAGCGAGCTATGTAAATTGGTTTTTGAGGAAACGAAATGGCGCAGTATCTGTCTCACATATATCGGCGTACACCTGAACCGCGCCGTAATGGAAGGGAGGAAGGTGGGAGTGAAAGAAGGAAGAGAGAAAGAGTTGTCGCAGTGGCGGTCTCCGGAAATTATTTCGGCCACCTCTGATATTAATTTTTGTAATGTTGCGAGCATGCTTGGCTCGCAGTGCTGTTGTTCGCCACTACCCGCGGTAGAACGAACTCCTCACTTGCGTGGTCTTTTTGTCCTTTTACACTAATATGTTTACCAAGAAAACACCAGTTAGTTGCAGTGACGATCCTTGGTTCATTGGAACGTCAGCTCCCGCTTGCTGCGTCAAGTGATCGCCCTTCCGCCGGCGCAGGCGGAAAAAAACGTCCGGCGCCAGGTAATGAGCAGGAGCAGCGGTGCGCGCGCACTTGCGCCGCAGCGCCATCTCTCGGCTTACGCGGCAACTAGAAACGCCCGTTGGAGCCGAAGGTTAAGGTCATTGCGAGCGCACAACTGAAACTGGTTCTCTGCCTCCAACCGCGCCCGCGGCATTGTTCGCATACTTCCGACCTGCGCCACTTTGTTCCGATGAGGACCTGGCGATAAGGCCACCGAGTCGCGCTGACGTGGTTCGTAATTCATTATCGACTGTCCAAGGTCAGGCAAGCGCCCTTCGTTCTGCAGTTCACTCAAGGAGGCGTCCGACACACTTCCCAATGGACACTTGGACGTCCTGGGGATGTTTGAGACGTCCTGGGGACGTCCACTGCAGTTTTAGGGCCCACCGGGTTGTGGCCCTTGCAAAGTTTCGATCAGCGCACTTCACGACGTCATCCAGGAAAGCTACGTAGAGCCTAATAGCATACTGCAGCAAACGTATGCCACCCAAAGTAATCTGTTTCACTGCAGCAGTGGCAGCTAATTTGACGAGAAGGTGCTTTCTTGTAAGCCGCGTAGCTCTGTGCGTTTATTTTTTGACAATTCAGCGTAATTTCAAAATGGAGACGTAAACTTAAGCCGGTATAATCAAATCTCCTTCGATCCTATTTCCCTCATAAAGTCCGGCGCGCCGGGTGACTTATTGATGACTGCTGTGCACGGGGGTGGGAAGGGGGGGACTTATTGGTACTGGAGGTTATTTTTGTTCTGCTTTTTTATGTTCACGCGCTTTGGCATGGTCGCTTCACACCACTGTCTCCCCCTTCCTTATGTAATGTCCCAGACGGGATCTTTAAGGGTACAGTAAATGATGATGATGATGATGAAAGCAAAGCAACACAATTTGAAAAAAAAAAGAGACAAATTATCCAGACCCCGCAAAGCATTATGCGTCTCGTCGACATGCTCGCTTTCACTTCCTGTTATTGGGAGGAAATGAATTCAAGGGCGAGGGTCGTTTCTTTTTGAGTACAGGGAATACGAAGGGGATCAGCCACGAAACAACAAGTGGTGTTAATAGAATGAGACAAACTGCTGCCTTAGTCCTCAGTTGTAAATCGGACCTCGTTATAACGAAACGTTTTATAACGAAGTAATGAATATAACGAAGGAATGACGATTCCCCCTGGAAGCTCGGTCAACGCGGGCTATAACGACGCTGCGGCCATAACGAAGTAATCGCCAAGCACCTTGATCTTCGTTATAACGAGGTTCAACTATAGTAACAAATTGAGCGCGTAGACACAATCGTTCACAATTGCTAACGTAGCAGCGAGGAAATGTCGTTATGCGGAGTTTTGATTCGAGCAAAACACTTTAATATGAATCGCACACAGACAGCTCTTGGTTTAGCGTTGTTTTTTCTTATTCGTTTATAAACCTCGCGAATCATGCTGTAGACCTTCTTCGGCGAATAAAGGCCCAAACCGCTGCCAGAAAATTTGGAGGTGCCTTCTTCTGTTTCTCCTTTGCTTTCTATTTGAGAACTAGTTACCGCTGCGAGAAGTAAAAAAGGCAATAAGAATAACATGTGTTTTTATTAGCCGTCAGCAACAAATACGATGAGCCCGTTCTTCTTTAACTGTTTTTTCCTCCAACATCATTTTCTTTCTTCTCGAAGCAGCTTTCGTTACAGAACATGGGCGCACTGCAGTGTAGTTGAACACTGAACTCAAGAATAGTTTTATAATACCGACGCAAAAAATGCTTGAAGAAACGCAGTGAGGCGAAAATTACACAGAAAAATAAGGAATAAAACAAACCATAAAAATAGTTATGATTTACTCAGAAAAAAAAAAGATTCAACCGACGACCTATGCACCTTCAATTGTGTCTCTTCCCAGACTCTCGTGTCAAAATTGTGACGCAACCGTTAGTCGTTCAACGTTCCCGTTGGTGTCATCCATATGAACTCGTAAAAGGAGCTTTAATAAGTGTGCCAACATTAATCGTAAACAATGCACCCAGGGAAAGCAATGCGTTCGCATTCCTACACGTAAGCAGTCTTAAGTGCCTCTGCCGAATTTTTTTGTTTCGCTCGCCGATCTGTTCCAATCGTGACTCATTTTTATACGATTCGTATTCGTAATCTCTTCTTTTATTCATATCTGCTGAGCCATTCTTCGTCATTTTCATTTTCGCTTAGTCATTCTTAGTCCTCCGTCTCCATCCTCTCTCCTACAAGTGGGCAGGGGGATTTCCCTCTCTCTACCTGCCACCTGCGAACCGTGGTAGGTGGCAGGTGGGACAGAGGGAAATCCCCCTAGAAGCACAGCCTGCCACCTGCTACGGTAGACAGGTGCAGGCTTCACACTGACACCACCATCGCCCTGCCATACTGTTCTCGCCTTCAATCTCCCTCTATGATTACGCCTTATCATAATGCGTTTGACCAGTCACATAACGTGAAGTCATATGGCCGGTAGCGGAGACTTCATGTCACGTGAAGTGTTGCTCCAACGATGACGACGCTCACGCCATAAGTGAGCCACTAACAGCTGCGCTGTAAAAAGAGCGCAACACCGTCGCATCTTTGCATCCATTCTTACGCAACTCAGGAGAGGGGTTTAATTTTCAAGCTTTGACTTCCTTTTTCCTTCTCTCCATCTCTGTTTCATCATTTTTCCAACGTCACGAAACTAGATCGACTAGATTCGCGTCGTTTCAGGGTACACTGATACGTTTTCCAGCAATATAGCCCCAGTCGCCTTTGATCAATGTGGCCGAGTGTCCTAATACCTGTGCCACACGGACAGATTTAATGCTATTAAGTGCTTACTGCCTTAAGTTTTAATGGCATTCGAGCGGTGCCACACGCATAAATTTAATGGCATTAGCCTTACTGCCATTCGCGACCTACTGGGTTCGCCACAACTCATTCGCCCGTGCAATGCGTACTCTAGTTCCCATTCCACACACAGAAAAGCATGCAGCTTTGCTAGTAACAACTTCCTAACCAGTAGGAAATGATTAATTCCTAACTTTCAGTCAGGTGAAGCATCTATACTGCATTTTCGATGCGAAGAGCGCCATTTTAACCAGCCTTATTGGCAGGTACTCACGACTTATGTGCTGACATGCGAGTTTATGACTACTTTTTCGACTTGTAAAGTAGGAACAGCCGTATTTTCTGGAAAATCGTTTTTACATTACATTTGAACAACATTCCCGATATATTGTGCTCATTAGGAATGTTTATATTCAGATGAAACTTTTGACTACCTTGCAAGTGTTATCGTCATCGTCACTTTCGATAATGACATTAAATGTGGACGTGTAGCACCAACTCCGAAAATAATGGCATTAACAAACTTAAGGCCTTAAGCATTTACTGCCATTTCTTGTGCGCGTGTGGCACGGGTATAAGATTGCATTTATGCATGTCAGTGCATTAGCGCATTTGTGGCCCTTGATACTATGCCCCAAGATGCGAGACTTTTTATTTTCAACCTGCGCGCTCCTCTCTCACCGTCTTCGAAATTAATGTTTAATAAACGTTGACACATTGCTTCAGCGGTAAGCATGGCAGAACGAATTTGAACTTCGAACACAAAGCACTTATCGCTCGGTCATTGTGCTTGATACCGAAGCGCCACAACCGTGCTTTGAAAGAAGCGCTCGAGGGGGTCTCACTATCGGAAGAAAAGGGAGCTGGTGGTGACTCCGCACCGTGAAGACGGATAAATTGGCACTGAGAGCGAGGCGGGTAATCTTAGTTTGCATTTTACTCGCATTCCGTACCAAGTGTATCGCTTCACATGCGAAGATTGTGCTCAAACATTAGTATGCACGAGCTCTCCAAAGCTTGGTTTTAGCTCAGCTATTTGTTATTTATTTATTTATTTACAAATACTGCAGGCCCTTCTCGGGCCCATGCAGGAGTGGATACGAAGGAGACAATACAGGGGAACGAGTTAGGTACATATATAATACAAAATAAGAATTCATCATCATAGCGGCATCGTGGTGGTAATGATGCCAATTCAGGGAAACGAAAATAGCGGGTTCAGTACGGAAACAAATATAATTATAAAAAATACGAAATGAAAGTCAGCATCATAGCTTTATCACGGTGGCATTACTGATGGATCAATGCTATTGACGTGCTCTATGAATGATTCAACTGAGTTGCAGTTTACAGCTGTCGAGGGTAGTTTGTTCCAGCTAGATATAGCCGCTGGAAACAAAGAATATCCAATAATCTCCTTTTTTATTCATTACCTTTAATCGTTGGGAGGTACAAATGTGAATTGTTAGGAAAAATTACCGGAGTATTGCCAGGATAAGAGTTGCCCTGTAATCGGCGAGTTTGCCTATTGCTTTCTATTCTTTCGGCACTGTGACGGCTGACCTCACTCCCACTGTCTACGTCACCAAGACACTTCTTTGAGGCGCCCCGTTATAGCATACGCTGTGAACAACACGCAACCTCATTTAACGCGGCGACCATCTATCCCGCCGACGCGTATGGCCCGCTTAGTCCGTGAACTGCTCCTCTTTGTGCTCTTCCGCGGGTCGTCTGGAGCGTCGGGGCGCGCCCACAGGACCGTGCCCTGTGGCGCCCTTGAAAGACTTGGTGCACCTATTGTGTCGACCCAGACGGATGCGCGCGCCCCCTGCTCTCTCCGATGCCCGTGCTAGAGGCGTCCGCAGCGCTCACAATGCGTTACTTCATTATTTCTATACCTCCAGACGTACGTCTATGCGCGTCCCTTGAAGCTTCCCCCCCCCCCCCCCCCCCCCTACTCGTCACAATCACCGCCGCAGCCCCTCCCCTTTCATTTTTGGTTTGCAGTACGAAAGTTCTGTTTGTGGGCGTATATTGAAGTGGACGTTTAAGGCAATGGCCTTTTGGTGTGGGGGCCATCAAACATATGGATGAATTAGGAAAGAAAAAGACAAGATAAACAAGCTGTGATGATTTCGGGCAGGTCTTAGCGTGCAGTTCAGAAACCTTGGGAACCCTCGTGAGTGGACGATATCGGTTGCAAGCGCGCACGATCAAAGTGCGCTTGTCGTTGGTTGCTGGGCCTCAGATGCTTCGGAAGCAATCAGGCCCTGTTATCGGCTGTGGGAATTCGTTTTACTAGTTGGTTTCGGGTTGAGGTGTCTCGTACATGTATAGGCAGATTCCGTGACCTGGCTATAGTGACCGGAAGGGGAAAAAACAAATGCTCGAAGCTCCGATACTTCTGGAAGCCACGTTTGACTGTACAGTTAAGATTTCATCGTTCAAGCACAGAAATGTCTGGAGCTCCGCATTTGGACGAGCCAATGTGGTCATGTAGCTCACAGATAGGAATATTTCGCAAGACATGCACTCTTCGACACAGTCTCGTTCCCCATGTCGGAATAAAGAACTAGAGAATGCGCTGAAATTCCGCTTGGTCGACGAGTAGCTGCACGCCGTTTTTTTTCTTGTGATTTTTACACTGCAAACAGAAAGGAGTAAAAATGGTGTAAAGCTGTCCTCTAGCACAAAACCGTGCATTAGAGGTCAATTTACTCCCTTTCTACTCCCATATAGGTGTATTCATATTTAGAGTGTAGGAAATATGCAGACGACCATGCAGACGGCATTTTGCAGACGAAATATGCAGACGGCATTTTGAGCAAGTGTAAGTTTGGGCTTGTTTGTAAGTCATGGTCTGGAGGGGTCTCAACGAGAGAGAAACAAGGACATGACAGGGAAACGGAACATTGCATTCATTACGTACAGCGAACGTAAGGCGGCACTGTCAGCGTGTATCCCAAGTACAACCTGTCCATTTGATCGCCACGCGTTAGAACGTGTTTTTTACGGCAAAGAGCCAATGCTTCAAGGAAGGCTGCGTCGTCCTCGATCGCCATCAACCCTAAACAGGAAGGCAAGGCTGATTAAGAGCCATATCCTAAAGTGCTCCTTCTGATTGGCTTGCTTGCTAGCTGTAAGTTCCTCGCAGACACTGTTATTATTAAAGTATCCGTTAAGATTTCAACACTACAACGGGAAATAACAGCGAAGGCGTGGGGCTGGGAATGTCAGCAAAGGTTTACTTACACTGTTTCTTGACTAAATGATTAAAAATTGAGGCTAAGGTTACTCATGCCAAGCTGAACAACCATTCTCTGTGCACAGGGCAGATATCAATCGATGGACGTAGTATAAAAATACCAACTGAGCAATAAATGCACGAAAAATGGGCAGAACAGTCTGTGCCCATTTACCGTGTAAATAAAGTGGACAGAGGAACACGTATGAGTAGATAACTGAAACCGGGAGCATACATGTGCACAGAAAAAAAAGAGGGAATAGAATCGCGTTATGGAATCTCGTTACAGAGCGATATAGATAACGGCATCTGTAATGAAGTAACCGGCACAAAACTACATCTAACCAGAGGTCAATTCATCGCTTACGTAACCTTCATATCGTTTCAGTGCTCGCATGAAAGCGTTGAAGTCTGCGAGATAACTATCAGCGCTTATCTGTGGTACCAATGACGACTGCTTCCATATGACAGAGTCTACAGAGCAGTGGACACGTGCCAAAGAATTGGACAGCCATGCTGAGAACAGAAGGACGGGCTCCTGAAGGCGGCGACAGTTGATTCCAAAGCGTTGTGGCCTCTTACATCATAAAACGGAAGGTCTTGCGATAAGACATTGCGTGGTGTACACCTCGCTTCATTCGTGCAGCAATATGAACTTGAGGGAGTTCGGGTGACCTCGTGATGTGTTTTGGTCTCATAACAGTGCGCCACGTTGTCGTGAAGCTGGCTTTATCCGGCGAGATGTCTTCGATATACAAAGCAGTGATTGAGCTGAATTACTGCAGGTGCCACAGACTTAGATGTTTGACCCCGGGATAGGTCACGCAGCGTACCCGTAATTAATAATGCCGGCTCCCTCCATTCAGAAAAGTTGCCGTGAAGTGCGTTATAGTCGAAAGCGAGCGGCGGCGGTATAGTGATTGCCGGCTCTGATAAAGGGCTAGCGACGCTATCTCGCCCGCATACAGCATCAGCGGAGCTGTAACCTTTCTCGAAGTCCGTGGGCCTTCGGTCACAAGGTGAAGCGCCGAGTTTGCGAAGGTGAACCCGGCGTCCTTTGCTGCCTCGCTTCGAGCAGCCTTCGCTCGGTGCCAAAAAATGTCTCGATCTCTCCGCGTTCCCTGAATACGACTGCAGCAATGGCTGTGTTGAGTCGAAAAACAAAATATTATCTCCTGCATGAACGCAATAGGCGATAAAATACGATACTGTCACAAACCTCTTCAAGAACTTGCTTCTGTTAGGCACACCGCCTGACATTCCCTTGTATGCATGCAAAGGTAAAGTGAAAATCTAGAGTTCATCAGCTTATCTTATCGAAGAAAGAAGCATGTGACCGATACACAGCCAGCAGCGAGGAGTTAGTAAGCGAACAGGGAGGACAGCTAGCATCAATGAGCAAACTCTGTTTACATACGTAAATGTTTAGTTGGTGCGTGAGGCAACGCTACGATGCCCTGAGGATCGAACCGACTGGTGTACTTAAATGCGTCCTTACATTCCGCCAATGCCTGCGCTGAATCTGGGATATAGAGCTCTGAAAGGACGTTCACACAATCGCGGTTTTCAGTCGCTTAAAAACCTGGCTGCTGTGGGGCTGCGTGATATCTTCACTGCGTGGTTAATTAGAGTAAGGTTCAGTTAGACGAAAGTAATCACAGGCGCCATCTTGTGTCAGGTCTATTCTCTGCTGCGCCGTAGTCGAATTAATCGCCTCAAAAGTGGTGAACTTACGCCAGTCATGTAGTAATTTGTCAAAGTCTGAAGGTATTACCTCTATAATGCATGTTGCGTGACCTTCAAGAGTGTATGACTGCACACACTGGCATTACTTTTTCAAGTATCGAAGTTTCAGGTACTTGAGAGAGGGCGGGTCACATAAGGAATTGAAAAAAATCGCAGGTTGAGACACATGACATAATAGCGCCTCGGGAACGACTGCTATCAAGCGCTTTATAAAAAGAAAATGCCAACTTTTCTCTTCAATTTTTATTTATTTTTTCGGTCCTGTTTTAATACTCGTGTCGCCGTGGTAGCCGAATTGAGCTTATGAGGAGTAGCTCATGCTGGGATCATCGTGAAGTTTCCTAAGAAAATATGCTGACAGAAATGATTTAAATAAAGGACTGCAATTAGCCTCTGTTCGGTACTTCCTCAGAAGTTCTTTTCTAGTTCGAATGATGTAACCTACACTTTTTCTAACACTGATATGTTTGCTTTGCTGAGCTGCCAAAGGGTGAGCGTATGGGGACGTTTCGGAAAGCGCCAGATCCGCTACAACAAAAGTTTCGAACGCCTCTGAAGAGGATATGACTTTGAGGCGCCAGCGTATCGGTGGCCGGATTTACCGGTTTGCGATCAGGGAGAAGGACGTGAAAGAAAGACGGACGAGGCTTAGGAATCTCCAGACGAATTCGTTTGACAAAAAGGTAAAGAGAAAGAGGAATGTGCCGAGAAGCAGGTTTGCCCTCATTTTCCGCCATTTTGATAGCGACATGTCGTTGCCTCGTCGGAGTGTTGACTTGAAGCGCCCTTATCACGAGCCAGCGTGCTTTGAACAACGACCATCCGATTCTAGATCTAGCGCCTGAATGTGAATGAGGCGCATGTTATCAGTGCCTACAACATTGCAACAATGTGAAATCCCCTTTTTAAACAGTGGGAGAGTGGCACACAGCGCAATGATCTTTCCGTCCCGCCTTTGAACACTAATGTTTGTAATAGCACATTAAATAACACCAAGTAGTCTAAATTATTCCAGAGCCCTACACCATTACATCTTTCATAGGTAACCTCATATCGAATTTAGCAGCTGAAACCTCTCTTACCAATCCATCGCATTCATTCACGAACTCGTAAGTCTCAGCATCACAACGTGTGTAAAACTAGGTGACGCAAAACAAATACCTATTTCAAGGGGAACAGCTCAGGATTGTGGCCCCATTAGTCTAATAAAAATAAGGTAATAGCTATCAAAAGAGACATGAGCTATGCCTCAAGTCGCCAATTCGAGTGATCTCTATCGAACTTCGTCGTTGCGACCACACAACCACCTCAGCTACTTCCGCGACCTTTGGATCCGCGCGATTTGATTCCTATGTATTGAATAACATGATTCGTGGCCTAGAAAGACATTCGTCCGAAATTACGTCAACAAATGCCTCAACGCGCCCCAGTTCTTCTTTTACTACTGTGTTTTTTTAGCTATCATTTAGTCTTCGGTCCATCGTAAGTCCTTGAAGTTTACAAAGACTAAGCCTCTCGCACGCCGCCCCAAACAGAGCACACTTGACCCACTCCGGCACAGAGACAAACTGTGGCTGGTGGCAGCCGTTGTTTTGCTTCACCGCTAAGCATATCAGAGCTACATGTAATCTTTGCGGGAAAGCCTGTGTACGGGACGTTTAACGGGCCATTTCCCGGCTTTTGTAAGCTCGAGAAACTACGCTTTGGTTCAGGCGGGCTGGGTTCCCAACCCGAGCTACCTTTATTCATTCTGTCGCATGACACTGAGCCTTCTATGTATCTGTTTAAAGTCCATCCGTATGTAAACGCAGTCAACTCTACGCACAGACCCAAACAGACGCAGTGCCGCGACCCAGGTTTCGTTTCTCATGGAAAGATGCCATCACCTATTGCTTAAATGCTGTGCGGCGAAGCAGAATTCAAGATGATCAGGGCTGAACTAACAGTTTTGTGTTTTCTGTGCCCTTGAGCAACATGACATCTCTGTCGTTGGCTTATAACAAGTAAAACAGCTGGATGTATAAAAAGAAATCACTTACCGGAACGTTCAGCGGTGAAGCTTCGCATCCAGTCTCATGAGATCCACACGGTCACCCGGCGCCACAGTCATGAATGCGATCAATCCACCCGGTCAAAATCTATACCCATCCATGCGCTCACACACACACAGCACCAAACCAAAATTGGAAAACAAAATGAACAAAGGGAGGGGCGAATGAAAAATAAATAAACAAATAAATAGATGGGGCGAAATCCAAGCACGCACCCAGACACACACACTCGAAACTCGGTGAAAACGCTGTCACTTCATGCTGGCAGAACTTGGGCGCTCCACACAAGTCACCACAGATCCGTCTCAACCCGCTCCTCGCACACGGGCTCGCTGGTTGTTCGTTGCAGTAGCACAGTTTCTCGTCGAAAATATGTTCGTAGTCGTCGTCGGGGGCACTAGGTTCGGGACCACTTGTTGCCTTTTTTTTCTTTTTTCACTTTTGAGCCGTCCTTGGCTCAAGACGCCGGATCCGAAACTGCACACGTGCTCCCCTCGGTGGGACCCAGATTCGTTCAAAACGCTGCCACCATCACGAATTTGTTTAAGTACTCCGGACGGGGTCCCGTGGTGCGCGCGTGCGTAGCTCGCTTCCTTCCGAGCGAGGGGGTTCCCGGTACCGGCCTCCGCCGGCTCTGTCTCGGCCAATGGGGGCGCCCCAGCTCCACCCACGTCATCGAGCGCTCGCCTCCTCGCCCAATCGGTGTCGCGCGCGGCCCTGACCGCACCTGCGCATCTTCCGGAGCATCTCTCCGGGCGGCTCGCTCGCGATCCGGGAGGAAGTGCGAGGCTCTCTTCCTTCCTTTTCCCCCCTCTTTCTCTCTTCTCTCTCCCCTTCGCCCGCTCGATCCCTTTTCATGCGCGCATCGGCGTGCACCCTTCTCCCTCCTTCCCGCTCTTTTCAGCTCTACCCTGCGGTCTCTCTTCGTTTCGTTGTTTTTTTCTTCCCAGAGAGACTTCCTCGTTTCGAGACGGGCCGCATCGCCGCCGCTTGTTCCGTTCGGTTTTCTCTTTTCTTTTCTGATCGCGTTCTCTCGCTCGCCCTCTCTCTCCTTCTTTTCTTTCTCTGGAGTAGTGTGTCACAAGTGCCAAGCGTTGGCCTTCACTCGCTCCTCGCGCCGGAAAGCAAGGCTGGCCGGAAAGGCTTGCAGTGGCGAACGCAAAACAAGATGAGAGCTGCGCGGACTGTTTTGAGCTCTGAAAGGATGGAAAAACTGTCGATGGCTGAGTGTTGCTATTGCCATTGTTGCTGCTGCTATGATTCGGTGCTCACTGTGAGGGGATAAATATTTCGCGAAGGCAGACTCTCTTCCCTTTAAGTATGGTAGATACTCGTATAGTAGAAGGGTTAAAGCGGATCTTCATTATGATACCCCGCAGTTGACCACATCGACATCGTAAGCAAGTGGCTCTAAATGATTAATGCATGCTTTTTGGCCATCACCTGGCAGTTAATCCTAGGGTCGTGATACTGTTCAGTTAGTTCGTAACTGTAGACTTGATGCTGCTTATTGCATTTCAAAGTAATTCACCTCTTCTCAGAACAACGCCAACGCAACCACTTTTGTTTGAGTGTGACGTTCGGCAGCGATTGAGGACAGAGTAGGCTTGGACTTGGTTTGAGATCATGCCTGCTAAGAATCAAAAACCACCTTCTCTACCGGAAACGTACTGTGCACTAAATACGGAACCGCTGCCTTGGCTTCTACTGAAAATATATGGAATCAAAAGATAGTCTGGGTTAGCGACCAAGAACTTCTCTCGACTGTACTTTATTAATTAAGTGGCCCGAATGATCTCATACAAAATGGTTTCCGGTAAGTGAAGTCAAAAACTTGTGCGGAATTCATTTCACAACGGTGCGCTTTCTCTGCGATTAAAACTTTTCCGCAACAGCTGAGTGCACTGCAGTGAAACCAGAACAACACAATCCTCGTTTACTATTATTATTTTTATTTAAAGCGCTACTGTGCTATGTACTTAGGGTTGTCCAGAGTCAAAACACTAGACCAACGCCTCTCATCTTGCATTATATTCTGAATATAAGGTGACGAGTCTTCAAGAACCTTAGAACAATGGCGCAGGAGCTTTATGCTAAGATCCTTCGAAGTCTCAGGATTCTCCGCGGTTCTCTAAATCATCATTTTTTACCCCTAATTCAGATTAGCTAAGCACCTTAAGCTTAGCTTTTTGCGAGTTCTGGTCAAGCACCTTCAAGGGAAGAGTGCTTTCGACCGAAGCAGAAATCTGCAAGTTCTTCTAGTCTCAGGCTTACGCGCTTAACCAGTGGTAAACTGTGTAAACCGCCTCCTCTAAAGCTTCCCATCTTTCATACGTTGTCGTACTCGACAGGAAGTCGATGCTGAATCAGTTAACTCCTGTTGTCATTTCACACATGTGGCTCGTCTGGAGCCTTGCCGTCGTCGGTTCCCTAGACTTACTCGCGGATGAGCTTCGCCTGCACATCGGGATCTGGAAAAGCTGTGCGACGTCCGACGCGCAAGGAAGAAGAGGCAGAAGAGGAGAAGGAACTTGGGTTCTGACCCGGATGGTTCTGCTCCCCAGCCTACCCTGCGCCTACCCTTCATTCTCCCTGTGAATAAGCCCATATCATCCGTAGCAATATGTTTACTTGACCACTGAATTGCTTCATGGTGGCGCTTTCAAGTGCAGAGCCAGTCATCTTCATGAAATCGACTTCACACAAATCGCATGTGACCCTCTTATTCACTCATATACGTCAGTGTTACCACGCACACTACATTTCACTCTTTCGTATGGCGAAAAAAAAAAGCAAGCAAAGAAAGCGGCCCTTACCAAAATAGAGTCAGAATGTAAAATAAATAAAACACTTTTCGTCGTAATTTTGCCCCGGAGCACTCAATGCAGCCGCTCACTTCCAGCGCCTCTTCGAATTCGACGCCAAACAAAATAACCATCACCCACTCGGTCACACTCGTCAAAGTCATGCTTACTACTCCCACTTCCCGTCTCGAGAAAACGGCCCTCATCAAAACAAACACTCGCAAAAAACAAACAAACCAAAAAAAAGGACGAGTCGCAGTCGAATCCAAAGCCAAAGAAGGCGGCATAGCCGAGTGGCCCGCGTGCCCAGTGACCCAGTGACTGCGCCAGGCAAAAAAGAATCAGTGAAACAAGAAAAAAAAAAAAAACGCCGGCTCCGGTGGCCTCGGCGAGGCCAACCGGGCGCCGGGACATCACCGCTATAACGCCGCCGCACTCTTTCCCATTCTCCCGACGACGCGAGAGCGTTCGTAGCGGAGAGCGCGGACGCGCGCAGAACAGCGCAACGGGCCAGCGGCGGCAGCATCATCCCGTTCCCCGACGCCGCCAAAAGAGGCCCCCCCAGCGACTGTGGAAGCGCGTCGCCAGATGATACACCACCCCGTTCACCGCTGCCGGCTTTTTCCTGACCCTCTTCCTCTCAGTCCGATATATCCTCCCCCTCTGTTGGCCTCTCGGATGCAGCAGCAGTGACCGTGCGAGTCGGCGACGTCGCCAGCGCCGAACGGCTTGGCTCTCTCCTTTTTCGGCGGTGGCGACGTCGCGGGGACGAACCAGGAACCGTCTCTAGCATCTTCTTCTTAGGCTGCTGCTGCTGCTTCTGCCTCCGGTCTTTGTGTTTTGCCGCAGACGGTCCCACTTAGCCCGGTTACGAAACTCTCGTTTGGCCCGCCACCGCCTCTGGGTCCTGCGTGAACAGGTGCTCCCCTGAAGAGGGGTGTGCTGCTGCTGCCGTTGCTTGGTGGGCCGGCGTATGTAGGAAATGCGTGCGAACGGCGATTGTGGTTGCTGCAGCGAATGGGTGTGCCTCGGGTAATGAGACGAGTTTCTTTCGTGCGTTATATTTGGTGTCTGGTTCTTTCTCTGTTCGTTGAGGGATGAAGAAAACAGAATTTCGCTACGAACGCAACGCATCTTGTAGAGCGACGCAGGTTGGGAAAGGGGTGTATCGAGTCGTCCCTTGAAAATTTTTGTTTTCGTTTTCAAGTCCGAGAAGTCATTTGTCGGTTGTACCTGTTCGCGAGGAGGCGTTGGATGAAGATTAAGGGCGTGGAGTTGCAGATTAGCGTTCATTAAATTTTGGACCGCTCGCTACCGATCAAACAAGGAGGACATGATGCAGAGGGTTTATTTGAGGGCATAAATTATGGGGAATTCTCGCAAAAGTAGTGTAACCGGTCTCTTATAGTCCTGTTAAGGAGTGTAAACTCCTGTTATGGAGTTTAAGAGACCGGTTACACTTGCAAGGAACTAAAAGGGTCATGACGGATTTGCGTAGGATTTTGTCTCCGAGACCATCGTTGCTTTGGTGCGCGGAGTACAGACATCATCGCACATTGCGAGGGTATCCTAAAACGGAAAATTATTACGTCGGTGCCCAGGGCTGCTGAAGCGGCAGATAGCACATTGCGGAGATCGATGAGGCTACCCAGAAAATTTACTGCCCAAACTTTTCCCATGGACCCTAAGGCCCAGTGGAGCTCGGACACGTTCCTTGCCCCGAGGGAACTAGGAGACAGGCGTAGACGCCCATGGCGCTAACATTCCGGGGGCTTGGTTCCTGGTGCTACATAAGCAACACATTAACATGCTACAGGGGCTTCAAATGGCGCGAATAACTGTAGACGCCGGGACATTCGTTTTAGTTCACTGGGTTCTGTCAGGAATAAAGGGAAAGTGCTGAGTGCTTGACGATAGTTTTATTTCGTTCTTCTTGTTTTTTAAGGACTTGAGCTATAGAAAAGAAGGGGATGTAAACAGTTGGCTGAGATATAATTCGGCGGGAACACAATCGAAAGAGTGCGATGGTGGTGGCGGTACACTTTTATTATACTATGTAAAGAGAGGGTTTTGGATCAGACCTTAAGGGTCTTAAGGACGCTAAGGGTCTGGCCCTTACAATTTCGTGGGGGGGTCCTGTTCGAGACCCCCGTGGCTTCTGCGGCGGCCCGGACTCGAGCCACCAGGACTTGCTGGGCCTGGAGGTCGGAGCAACCGAGCAGGGCAGCCACCCAGTCCTCTCGGGTAGGGTGGCGATGGGGTTGGAAGGAAGGATTTGAGGGGCAAGCCCACACCATGTGATAGGTATCCGCAAATGCCTCCTCGCAATGTGTGGGCACGCCCGCGTGAATGCCGGATTGAAATGCTTTACTATTGCCGGGCACAGTCGCGCGTTGGTGTATAGACGGAGAAGCCAACGCTTCTCTGCCTTTTTGAGGCCTTTAAAGGGGATGGGGTGGTGGCCGCGCAAATTTTGGGATAGGAGGCAAATCTCATGGGAAGTAATAGCAGGTGTGTGACGCAATTTAAAAGTGACTTCGGCTTTTATTTTCACATCGTCTACTTTGGGCGAGAGTTAATAACATTGTCAAAATAGAAAGGCATGACGCACAAGTAAGTGAACCAACAGCACTTGAAGTCTACTGCGTCTGAATGGAAGCGGAGTTAGGGCTGGAAAACTGGGCCTCCATGGGACCACTATGCGGCGTTCTTGCTTTTGATTAGGAGCCCTGCATCTCCAGCTATGACTAAAGAAAGAGTTTGTTTTGTTACCCAGAATAATCCGTTTCATTTTTTTTTTACACTTTAAACAGAAAGCAGTAAAAAAAAAGTAAACTGTCCTCTAGCGCACTCTTGAACCAAGGTAATAAAAGTAGGGGTGATAATGATTCGACGTTGCTATATTTCACCAAAACATGATAATTCGACTTGCTGCAGCTACTAAACCTACTTCGTTAAGTGGACCACGAAAGCATTGTACTTAGCAATGGATAACATCAATAAGATTTTATAGGCCAGCATGTGGACGTGGGAGTTTTCGATTACAGCATAACATGACACTGAATCTGCATACCACGGTTAAAGATCTGTATACATCTATGGTCCAGAAAAATACCTCAGCGAATGACCACAACTCCGTTGGTAGATAAAAAAAAAACAAGATCCAGCTTAAAAAAAATGCACGAAGTATTCGCCTTGTTGGGACACACACACTTCTCCTTCAATCCATCTTCGCGTCTGAACGAATCGGAACGCATGCGGGGAGCACGGCGGGAGAAGAGAATGCACTCGGTCTCTTCTGGGTGAAGTGCCTCGTCATCATCTTTCGCTGCAGGAAATGGAGGAGAGAAGACCAAAACGCTAGCTCTAGACAGCGCGAAACAAGCCCCGCGAAAGCGCAGACAGAGACCCAAAACTCGTCCTCACCGCTTACCTGTCCTCCCCCTCCCAAAACACCCTTCCTCCCGCATCCAGTTTTATTTCTCTTTCGATCAGCGAACGCTCTCGATGAAGCAGGCCAGTAGTTACGGGGAACCGCAACGCGCCGTCATCTCCGCGCCAGGCAGAGGAGCCGGCGTGATCACGCCGCAAGCTCCAAAGGAGAAGCGCGAAACTAGAGGAGGAGGAGGAGAGAGGACGAGGAGCAAGCAGAGGCAGCGACGAAGCAGCTTCATCTTTCTCCTCCCCTCTTCCCCACTGCGCCGAAGCCTGCGCGCACGGCGGAAAGTTCACGCCGCACGTCGTGGATGCTGCGCGGCCGGCTAAACTCTTCCGAGAAAGAAGAAGCTGGTCCCGGTGCGAGTCGGCGACGGCACCGGACGGACTCGCCCGGAAAGGATCCCGCGCGTTCCTGAGAGAGGCTGGGCCATCATCTCTTTAACCTCTTCTCGCCCACTCTGCCCACCCTCCTCTATTTCTCTCTACCCCTACGCTAGCCATCGTTACATTCTCGGAGGGCAGCTATATGTGTGTTTGTATGCGAGGCTTTCGCATGCCTGTATAGTGGAGGCCTCTTCGCAGCCGTAGCGAAGGCGGCGGCATGGTTGCCTGCTGCCTGAGACTGTGGGAGAGCCACTTCCTCGATGTGCAATGATTGCTACCCCCTCTAACCCTCTCCGCTTTTTCTTCTAGGCAGCGGGTTTATAATAGGCGCGTGATGCATGCTTTCACAGGCCTCCTCCCTCGATCTTGCTTTTATTTATTTAGCCTGAGGAGTCCCCTTCGTTTTACTTATTCAGTTATGTGGACAGGTAAGCGAGCGCAGTGGGCTTGTACCGAATTCCTGAAGGCATTTCTTCTGGTCAGCAAGCCGCCGATAATGACAGGCCATCGACGCCGGTCGGAGCGTTTTCTTGGGGGAGTGTGTCTCTTTAGTGAGTGGATCGGGGTGAGATCTTAGTTCGGATCGAAGAAACTGATTAAAATATCCCTAAATTTCAATAATGTCTATTCTTAGAAGATAACGGAGTGAGTGGAGGAGTAGAGAAGGCGTAGAAATCTGAACCTTGGAAACTAGTGCGTGCAGAATCAATCCAGGAAAGCGGTTTTGACCAGCCATGCAGTAGACATTGATTAAGTACAAAAATTGGAGGGGGCAATTAAGCATATGACGCGATAAGGTAATGGGTTAATCTCTATTAAGCAGAAGGTCATTCTCTACTCAACATTCATAGATTCCTCCTGGGAGTCCTCATACCCCTCATGGCGCAACGGTTAAGCGATGCGCCACTGCCCTCCGATGGCAGGTGCTCGCAGCGGTGGGCCTTGTGAGGCCCAGCCTGTTCTTCCCGAGCGAAAAATCATTAATTTATCTGCACGTGCCACGGTGGGCAGGTTGTGATGACGACGCAAGGTCAAGCGACCAAGGTGGCCAACTTTCCTCCTAGGTTGTACTTTGGGACCACCTGCCAGAGGCATGCCCTCGACTTCTCGCTCACAACGTCGACGCCAACAAAGCCGACGCCAAATTTTCTGAGCATTGAAGCCTTTAACGCTGGCGCGTTAAAACGGTGGGCGCAGAAACGAACACGAACGCCTCTGTACGTCACTCTTTCAGGCAAAATCTTTGCGTGGTGAACCAAATGGATAGAATAGGAGAGAAAAAAATAGGCGAGCGCGGTAGTTCATGCGGATTCAATTCTCCGTTGTTGATTTATACATTCGGTAGTGTCGCAGTGACATCGCATAGTTTTCTCTTATGTCTCGCTTTGATTAGCGCCGCTGACTTTTCCTGCTCTCTGTGGGCTTCACTCAACACAAAGTAAGGCGAGTACCAACAGCTTAAAACACGGCGTACTAATCTTCAAGTTCTGATTCCAGGGCACAGCAGAGACGATTGAGTGAGCGCTTGAGACAGAACGCTCATGATAACACACGGTTCGTCCTTCTGGGCTAGTCATGACAGAAAATGTGGAACTCGTGCGCTAGTTGCAGTGGGCAGTTACGTAAGAGTCTTGCAGTTGCAATAACTGTGCATGGGGCTGTTTCCGTGGGAAACGATATCGGCGTCGTCTGCCCTACCCGACAACTTCTATGCTCACCTGCTTAGTTCGTGAGAATGATGTCGGGGTGGACGAGCGAGGGGCAAACCCGTATAGTCTAAGTAGTGCAATTGCCACACAACACCAGCCCGAAACTCCCAACATCACCTAGAACAGGACGCGGGGCAGGGGTGTAGCTATCGCTGTCACTTTTTGCTTCGAAGTCAGGAGAAAATCCTCGGCGTTCATTGAATGTCACCCCTGGTGTGTTGATGAAAGCGTTATCGTACTTGAAAAAAAAAAAAAAAAAACAGAACACACGGCTCACGTCCAGGTGTATGACTCGTTTTAGCAAGGTATATAACGCAAAAGTCCACTTCACATTCAAGTGTAGCGTCCATTAACCTAGCTGTCTCAGCAGTCCGAAAGGGGCATTAACTACTTGCTTGAAAGACCAAAACCGCCAGCAGCAGTAGTTTTCGAAATGGAGCAAAGAAAATTAAACAAGCGAATGGGGTGCAATGTATTCCACTAAAATATATCTAAGCTAAAAAATAACAGGACGGATATCAATGCCGCCCGGTGTCTCTGATTCACACGGTCAGTTTTATTTCAGCTGTGCTTCCATGTCAGCGAGGTGGAAGCTTTGACGTACATTTTAGTTCCCACATTGAAAAATCCAAAAGCATGATATGGAATCCTCAGTGGCGGCTCAATCAGCGAATAAGCTTACAAAGCGGAGTTTCAGTGATGTAGCTGAGCTTTGACGGTATGTTCGTCTGCTCCCTGCCTTGCCACAGTGTATATGGCTTGCTTAGGTGTCTGTCAGCTTGATTAATTGCAAGTCTACTTGTCACCTTGTAGTCCTACTTGGTTGCTTAATTATTTTGCCGTTGAAATACGTTTGCATGTAACTATGTCACGAATTTGAGAAAAGTAATTTTTCAGGTTCATGAGTTTTGGTTGACTACATTTTAGGAAAAATTATTCCCTGCATATAGTATCCTTGAGTGCTTGGCGGTGCATAGCATACTGCTGTTGGTTGAAAGAAAGCTAAAGATAAATAGAAGCAGGAAAAAAAAAACTCGCTAGAAAATTTTAAAGCAGAACTAGTGAAAAGTGTCTGTGAACAAATCTAGTGAATTCATATGTCTCAGTGCCTCGATTAATTCGTTATTTCGTTTGTTTTTTAACCACTCCATCTAAAATGACGCACACATACAGGTGGCCATCGACAAACTAAACAGCTTTTACTATTATTTTTTCAATAACGTGTAGTTTGCTCCGTTCAAAACAGCTACGCATCCCCGCGGGCGTCTTCTCCTTCCGTGCCACCATGTCCTCGCGCCGCCATTTTATTTATTATCATTTCCTTAATCCGCATACACACTACGCACGACCCGCAAGGCTCATATCCCTTCCTGCTTCTTCCACGGCACGGGCGCGCCGCTCGCACAGTGACCCAAGCCACCTCCGGCCGCACAGGAGCGCCGCGCGCTCCACCCGCCGGCATTCTCGCTTGTTACTGGGTCGTGCCTCGCTTTTGCGTTCGCCGCCGCTTTCATTCCATCCTGCCATATCGTTCGTGCATGGCGAGCGCTCGCCGCGAGCTCGGCACCGGCGACGGCGCGAGCGGCACGGCCATTGAGAGAGAAGGTGTGCCGGAAAGAAGGGTGTAAAGCGGGGAGGGAGAGAGAAGGGCCCTTGGGGAGCGCGCGCGGGCTTCACGGTCTATGTGCCAAGTTCACTGGGTCTCAGCCTGGAGGAGAAGGGCCGACGCGGAAGCGACGCGCCGCTGCTGCTGTTATGTGGCGAGGGTCGCGTCGCAGTACTGTCCCTAGTGTTCACTCGCTCGCGCAACAGCGCGCGTAAGCGCTCGACTCCATCCCCTACGGACTGCCCTCCCCGTCCCAGTCTACGCGTTGCCTGGCTATGCAGTCGCAAATGCTGCAACAATGTGTATGAAAGAGCGCAGTTCAGATAGCGAGGGAGGGAGAGAGTGAAGCCTCTGTAGCGGTACTATAGCTGTGTGGATGCGGCAGAGTAGGCCTCCGCATTGAACAGCTTTTTTCGTCGCGTGCTTTAGTCACCCTGTCGTTACTATACAGCCACATTCGTCTTCAGTGAGGATCACGCCTGCCATGATCACCAGCATCGTCACGGTGCCGCCTAGTGTTACATAGTGTTACATAGAGTCACATAGTGTTGCATGGTGTCTAAGTGCTAGACTTAGTGTCTCGTTAGTGACAAATGTTGCACGTGCGACATTAATCTACCCATAAGGATGTTGAGGCCACGCGTAGGCGGTCACACGGTGCGCCTGGAGCAACATGATGATGTAATTTCAATGCATCCGATGAGTGAGGCAGTTCGGACTAAGTATAGGGCTTCGTTCCAGCAAAAAGCTTCCCGGATGAAACATAGATAGTACGAGGCACAAGAAGTTATGCATGACGTGCCGACTTCCACCAACCGCGAGCGTAACTGCTCTAACTGGACCGTTAGCACATTCTGCGTGTATTGTTGTTACCGCTGTCCTTGACTCCTTTGAACTGATTCTTTCTGGGGACTAGTTGCTCGAAGCAAAAGAACTCGATCTGAGTAGCTGGGCATTTCAGTCGCTCTCTGCAGACCTGTACAGCAGTTCCTCAGTTGTCGTCAATATATACATAGCCTTGCTCGATTACTGTTTCCTTTGATGTGGTTGTCAGCAAATGAAAAATGGCCCATACCACACTCGAACACTGGCTGAGACTTCTGCGCCGACTTCCTAATACACAAAAATATTTTCCTATAATGCAGTTGAGAACAGGATAGGGATCCATCAAAACAAACCGCAAATTGATCTTACTTCGTGGCATACACTCATGTGAGAAAAGAGTGAAATGCTTTCCATATCATATGGCGTGCTCCTGGACGAATTAACCTACCTTTGTTCTGGGCTCCGGTCCAGTGTTATGGGCTTACATGACATAATCTCGATGGCCGTCATTTCAGCAGGAACCAAAGCAAAGGGGGCAGCACATTCGAGCCATCTGGCTTCGAAGCTTTTGCCAGATGTGTAGTGGTCACGGCCTGCTCTTCTGTCGAATTGTAAGGCAGCTGCACGACCAAAAGCCTTTAACACACAGAGCAAGGGGTTTCGGAATCATGTGGCAGCGAGAGGGTTCCTTCAGTCCCTTTGGTACGCAACTTTGTGAATGTGTAAACGATGGGAACAAAACAGAGCTTAATATACAACTACAACACGTCGAGCTCTGACGCTGATAATGATCTAAAGGAAGAACAGGGGCACCTGATTGATATCTCATCAGTAGGGCCCGGAAATTTAGGCACGAAAGAACCCCGAAATAGGCAGGCATCTAGGCTCTAAAAAATATTGAAATAGGCGCTATAAAGCAGAAATAGGCGCTTTGAATAATACTCTTTATTCATAAGTACAAGATTTGTAAGTCAAGCACGGAGCGTGCGCAGTCCTCAACTGAAGCAATAAAGCGCATTCTCAGGGTTTCGAACTTAAAGCGTCTTCGGTTTTCGCTAAGCATAGCTTTGTACTTTAAAAGGCTTTTTTTACATCCCATGAACTTAGTGGCGCGAACCTAAAACATGAGAGTTGATAAAGGCTTAGGCCTTCAGGTGATGTGGCCGTACCGTCTCCGCGTAGAAGGCCTCTGATTTGGGAAATTGTTTCTAGGCATCTATTTTTTTCTACCAATTGTTGCATCTTCGTAGAAGCAGTAGCGTCCTTTGCTTCCAGTCGCCGAAGTGCTGCTGGTACTTCTGTCACTACCTTCAACGATACATCTGTTGAGAGTCCAGCCTTTTCCAACTTTGTCATCCTTTCTGTCAATGTTGAGAAGTTCGCACTAATGTATGTCAGGTCTCTTCCCAAACTCGCCTGTTGCTACACTTCGAGATAAACACTTCGTTACACTACGTTCAAGTTACAATTCGAGAAAAACGTTTGGCGAGACCCGCGCCTTTTGTGCGTGCATCGGCGCGCGCCTTTCACCACACATAGATGTCTCAAAAGTGAAAAACGGCACCGAGGACCGAAGTGCCGAATTTAGGAATTTATAGCCAAAAAGTGCGGTTAAATAGGTAGTATTTACTAAAAAATGACAAAAAGGCAGGCAAGTGCAAAAATCCCCCGTTTAGGCATTTATAGGCATGTTTAGGCAAACGGCTAAATTTCCGGGCCCTACTCATCAGTCAAGTCTGAATTCAAGTCATCAAGTCTGAACTCTCTACGGCAGCTTGTCAATTATACGTATACCGGTTTAATATCCCGAAAACAATGCGATGCCATACCCTACTTCCTGATGGTGTTTCCAGAACTGCGTGAAGAATGCGGAAAATTGATGGACTAGCAAGAAATGAAACAACAATTCACATTTACTAGTATACAAAGAAGGCGGATTTAAAATGCGCAGGCGTTCAAAAATAACTGCCTCTCCACAGTCGTACGTAACGCATGGAAACGACAACATCATGCTGAAATCATCTTGCTATCGCAATACTTTATAATACGGGTGAGATACTAGCATTCAAACGAAGGTGCATTTTAAGCGATTATTATACAGTTTTAGAACGTAAATCGACCGAGAACAACTGGCGAGGCGAATGAGCGGCCGCGAGTGGCGAACAAGAGGCGTCAGCTGCCGGGTTTATCGACGCTGTTTTCGCGTGTGAAATGCTCTAGTGACCCACAGAGCGGCTCGTTCCCTATACTGCGGAATCGCAGAAACTGAATATTGAATGTATATGAAATGAAAATTGGTTTGGTTTATGGTTTGGTTTGGTTTATGGGGTTCAACGTCCCAAAGCGACTCAGGCTCTGAGACACGCCGTAGTGAAGGGCTCCGGAAATTTCGACCACCTGGGGTTCTCTAACGTGCACTGACATCGCACAGTACACGGGCCTCTAGAATTTCTCCCCCAAAGAAATTCAACCGTCGCGGCCGGGATCGAACCCGCGTCTTTCGGGTCAGCAGCCGAGCACCATATAACCACTGAGCCACCGCGGCATATATATATATATAAACATTGCAGTGTTGAGCTGTCACGGAACCCCTAAATCGTTACCGGGAGACTACACTAAACAGCAGAAATAATGTAGGAAACAGGAAGGACGGATAAAAAGAGTCAGTGACAAAAACTAAAAGTGCAAGCAACAAAGCACGGCGAGACTAGTGCCGCTCCGTGTACATATATACGGACGGCTGCGCACCGAAAGCAGCGCCACCACCACGCTCGCGCGCCGCACAGGTACGCGCTCGTGGCAGTGGAGGCGCGACTGCGCAACGCCCAGGCACTGGGTCATCCGGAAGTGGCGCCAGTGACCGGGACGCAGCCAACAATGGCGGCCACTCCATACTGCCGGGGCCAAGTGCAGGGACGCCGACGAGAGAGGAGGGCGGAACGCAAAGGGGAGCACGCACACAATAAAACAAAAAGGAAAGCAGTGGAGGAGGGGGAGGGAGGAAGGATGGTTCCTGCAGTGGACTGTTTTCAGAGGGGGTATAGTGGGAAAGAGGGGGTGGCGAAGACTGCACGGAAAAGTATTCAGTGTCAAGCTTGAAACAAATCTTTTGCAGTAATGATTGAGCTCCTGGATACGGTGCAGTGATGAAAACGGGTGTGGTATATAACCGGCATTTCAAACTGGTGACTGTCGAACTGAAGCAAAAAAATAGGCAGCTTGGACTGTCGGTGGGCGCATCGGAGTGTTGGCTGCGTAGCGCCTCATAAAAGGTTCGATCTGTTTCGAGTGTCCGTTCTCCCGCTGTGCATACATTCACTCATTAGGAATTGATATAACTTGTACAATTTACTACTTACAATTTATTTTTTTCTTAAAATTTAGGTGACATCGGCGTAAAGCCAAACAAGAGATCAGCAAAGCGTGCTGCAGTGCTAGTTGATATTGAACAGGTAGGTTCTGAAAAAGTTTGCAAGAAAAGTGGATGAAGGACAGAAGAAAGGAAAGACATGGAAAGAAAGACAAGGTGATCGTCTTCTATGCTTTTCCTCTCTACGCTCCATCATTTAGTTTTCGGGCTTACGTCTCCACAATCAAGCAACAAAGCCTACTGAAATGCCTCCTTGCAAGTAGGCCTATTTTAACGCGATAGCAACGCGGTAGCGTTGAAGGCCCCGTTAACCAGAAAACGGGGTGTCGGTGTTGTCGGCGTAGGCGCTGCCAGCAAAAAATCACGAGCATGGCTCTAGCAGGTGATGCCCAGAGAAGCAACCTATAGGAGGCAGGTGGACTAACTAGGTCACGTGACCTTGCGGCCTCATCACAGCCTGCCCACCGGATTGGGAGCAAACTGCCCACCGTGGCAGAAGTGGCAGTTAAACGATTGGTCGCTCCGAAAGAGCAACCTGGGCCGTAAAAGGACCGCTGCTGTGAGCACTTGCCATCACACGGTAGTGGCGCATCACTTAACCGCTCTGCTATTGGGCAAGGAGTGGTATGATGACTCCCCGGGGTCTGTATATAAATGTAAATTCGACGAAGACCAATTCCATATATATGGGCTAATCAATCAATTACGCTATCGCGTCATGCCCTTAAGGTGGATCTTAAAGGGGCTGCGAAGCACTGCCTGGGGGAATACCGGCTATTCTTCAGGTGGGTTCTTTATGTCACACAGATGCTGACTTAAAAAGAATTACAGGAATCGATGCACAGGAACGGGAGTTATTCAGTGAAGAAATTTCAAAATACAAGCAAACAAAACGCTGCCCTCAACTCGATTTTGGCGGGGCTTCCCACTCCTATTTCGCTCTCCCAATGACGGCACCTGGCGCAACCAATCAAAACAGCCAGCCAGAGCACGTCGCGGAAGTTTGTACTCCATGGTTGCCTGCTCTCTGTAACTCGTTCTTGCTGAGAGTGGCAGCGTTTTTTCCATGCCAGAGAGCCCCTGGTGGTGTATTTTTATTTTACTTGCTTTGCAAGGGTTTTATCTAAGACAAACAAGTTGTTTTTGTTGATCTAAAATAAAACGCAGACAGGTGACAAAATGTGTCTCTATTTATTCACACAATTTGCAGTATATTTACTGTTTGTCCGATCATCAAGCTCGCGCCAGGTGATGTCATATCCGCTGCTAAAAACCCGCCACTGTGTGGCGACACCATCAGAGCCATGAAGTTGTTTTTGGGAGGACATTAAAATATTACAAAACGGAATATACGCGGTATTACCGACGCTAATAGCACCATTATAACTCACTGTATGCAATCAACAGGCAAAACAGTTAAGATTGTGTTTCGGGGCCCCTTTAAGTGTCCCCTTCATTTTTGTTTTTTTGAAGGAAAATGAGCTATAGCGCCGGGCTGCATGCGTACAGGGGTTCCAATTAAAGCATTAAACGGCAACCGGGACGCGCTTGTGTCAACACCGGTAATACGCGGCTGAGGGAGAGGTTGGCGTATACTGTGCTTGGCAGCTGGGGCATGACGTCAGCCATACAATAACCACATCACTCCTACCTGCCCACTGTAATTCATGGAATGCTCCGCACGCCTCGGCCCAGCTGCAAGACTATACCTGGCCCTCGTGCTGCAAGTTCGCTACCAACTTCGTGGGTGACATAAAAGCTGCAAATAAAGTGTTTTCTTTCTCTCTCGCACACACAGATCTGGTCACCTCGCCGTAAGATGTCCTATCCAACTATGACGCCTGTATTGGGCGATGTATTGAAACGGTTACCGCACGTTTATTGCGGTTGCGACACTCTTATCTGAAGAGGCTTATTAACATGCGGGACTTACCTCACCGAAGCACGCGCTGAAAACACCACGACAAGCGGCAGCGCATTCAAGAAATCTACATTGAGAGCTATGAGCGACATTCAAGAGAACACTCAGTTTCGACTCAGTAACATCAGTGAGTTTTCCTTCAGCATCAAACATGAAAAGGCGTTAAGAGACCGCGCGCCCAGAAAATATGAACCTTAAAAAAACAATAAATTATGCTCCTGATGTGCACAGTAATCATCTCTCTACCTGTTAACGTGTTGCCGTTCACATAGCTTCAGCCTGAGCATAACGATGCCTTGCTTTGCACGAACAGAGTGGAAAGATTTCGCTACTATAGTTTCCTCATTACAACTTCTGCATCTGTGCTTACATGGGTTTCAGTTTACGAACAACTCGCTGCATCCCTGCCGCCTCGCGGTGTACACGTTTCAAAACCGACGCATCAATTCTTTGAGCGAGGTATGCATGCATGTAGAAGGCCGACAAACCGCACAAGTTGAAAAGCCGGCGCGCATCGAAATTCCGCTCCACTTGTCGACACTGAAAAAAAGAAAAGAAAGCAACGATGAGAGAACGCGGACAGTGGGAGAAGGAGGGAAAAGAGGGTGGGAGTTTCAAATAAAACGCGACATACACTGAAGCGTCGGCGCCGGTGGCGCCGGTCAGACATGCATCCGCGCTTGCACGCACACAGACATAGGCGTTGGCGCGAGCGTCAACAAACACGCCGGCCCCCGGAAGACCCCACGAGTGGGGCCCATCGGAGAGAGGCGCCTCTCGACATGCTTCGACCCCCCCCCCCCCCCCCCCCCCTCCTCGTCCGGATGCTGTCTGATTCGGCGGGCCGTTTGTCACGCAACAGCATCCTCGCCCCTGTCCTGTCATCGCCACCGTTGCGCAGCTAACTGTGCCAAGACCGTGCTCCTGACCTACCTCCGCTACAGTGGCGGCCGGAAAGCTTGTTTTCCAGTACTCTGTAAGGTTCCTCAGTGGATAACTTGCACCAACGACAAAGCGGCTGCCATACTGAGGGGTCGGGGAAACTGTGAAAGTTTACGTGTTTATGTGACCTGCTGAACCTTACCTGCTCCAATGTGCGATGCAAGGCATGCTAACCTCACTATCATGGCCCCCGTGACGTCACCTGAGAAAGCCATTTGTATGTGTTATGGAGTTCTCAGCTCTATACTGAGCGAATAAAATGTTGTATCAAGACGGTTCTCCACTTTTATCACCCGCTTCGTCGACTGGCTGGTCACGAAGATACCGAGGGCCTCGCGACGACTTCGGCAACGACGAAGAGTGAATAATACTGAATAATAATACTTAATAGACCTTAAGAGGCATTTTGTCCCGGCTCAGTGGTTGGCATCGATTCTGAACGTGATGGCCGGATTTTAACTGAGGAGGAATGAAACATCATGTGCTGATATTTTGGAGAGTGTTGTTCTGGGTAATATGCACGTCCTATACGTTTGGTAAGGTACATGCGCCTTGCTATGCTTATCAGTAGATATTGTGTGTACCGTGCATCTCACCCCCATTGTTTAATTCCTTCATCTTAATTTAATATCTGTTACCCCTTCCCCTTTTTATCTTCGCTTTTCATTTCCCATTCCGAGTGTGCAGGACGGTGAACCCTAGCCTCCTCTGGTTAGACTCACCGTGTTTCGTTCTCTCGCAGTTTTCGACGCTTTTGAAATCTGTCACGAGCTCTGTGTCTTAAGAATGCAAAAATTTTTCATGCGGAGGCTTTATTTCTGCAGAACGGCTGGACGAGACTTACAAAATATTACTCTCGGAAATATTACTCTCGCAGTATTTTTTTTTTGCTTAATAGTGAGTCTTGATTGAATCATGAAAGCAGGAGTAGCCGCCTACGAAGGAAGCTCTACGTCAACATCATAGCGTATATCTAAACAACAACAACAACAACAACAACAACAACAACAACAACAACAACAACAACAACAACAACAACAACAACAACAACGACGACGACGACGACGACGACGACGACCACAACAGCAACAACAACAACAAAACATCATCATTATAATGAACAACAACAACAAAATAAAAATATGGTCAAAATTACTTCGAAGCCCTGCGTCAAGTCATGCTTCCAAGCCCAGCTGTAGCTTTGGTCCGGGAAAAAGCGTTCTTTGCGGTTTCAGTATACTCTGCTCTGTTATATCTGGTTTTGTGTGTGACAGAGATCATACATGATGAGCCAAGTAAGCTAGATGTGCTCTGCAGATGGAAAAAGTACAGGACTGGGTGACTCAGAATTTAAATTTTCCAAACGAAGTTTGCCACGAATTACTTAAAAAACAGCGGTGCCTGATTACTCTGCGTTTGAAAAGAGAGTTCGTTCACAGCAAATCGCGGGGGTGACTGTGTATCCGTGATAATAATCTCTTCCGCCTTGGCTAAAGTCAATAATGACAACAAAAATGACAATAACAATGATAATAATAACAATAATAAAGCAAGATTACCCCACGTCGCTCAAGCATACGTAATAAGTTTTGCCGCTTTGCCAGCTTACATCGTCTGGCTGTGAGCACGACAGCATACCCAACCCGAAGACAGCAAGCCCGACTTAAGAATGCATGGTTTCAGGTTTGGTATTACAGTACGCAATCAGACCTGCTAGCGAATTAACATGGGCGGTTAGTAATAGAGCAGCCAAATACATTATAATTGTTAAGCGTGTTAGCGATATCACTGAAGGAAATGGAGCCATTACTCACTTTTCGAAATCGGTACTTCTGTCAAAGTGGCTCATACCCGACCCCGTATTATATTCTGCAACAAATGTTTCCACCGTTTTATGTCTCTGCCTTTTTGACATGGGTAAGTAACACTTTTGATCTTTTCATACGACAGCAGGAGACAGATTCCTTCAAAGCCGTCAAACCTGCACTTGCTGGTGGGAGCCAAGATACGGCAACTGGGTTCCTGTCATGAACGGATCAGCAGGCAGTCAGGCTTCGCCTCAATGCAGTTGAGCGCGCTGTGAAGCAAACTGCACAGAGTGCACGGAAGAGGGGAAGGTGGAAAGATCGGGCATAAAACAAGTTCTGCGGGGCGTGGAACGCACAACACACAGTCTTCTGGACGGCCCTGAACATTACCGTCATTAGTCAAGCAACGGCCAGAACTGTGAAGTTCGAAGAAAGTAATCCAAATCGGCCTCTCGTGAATAACAGAAAAGGGCATTTTTTTTTTTCAGCACGAATTCTTTTGAATTCGGTTAGTGTTTTTCTTCATCAAATACACGGCTTCAGTGGCTGTCATGGAATTGAGATGAGCACTCAGTGTGCACGCAAAATGCGTTTTTTTTTGTGTGCGTGTGTATGACATAGAAGTCTACGCCCTCATTTGGAACACCATATGGAGCAAGCCTTGTTAGGCCCATCACTCAGACCTGAATCGTATAATCAAATTTATTTATTTATTTATCATCATACCCACAGCGCCATTGTCTGGCATTACAGTGGCATTAAAAGTTTCTCGCTCTTTCGTGGGCAAACATTTTAGTTCTCTACGAGCAGGCTCGCTGCGATGGCAACAAGGTCATTGATCCCAGTGACCTCCCGCTCAAGCGAATGTCGACGTGTTCACTGCGCGAAATATGAATTTATCGACTGCTAGCGCGCATGCACTGCAGATATAAGTCATATGCTCCGATACTCGCATTTATGTACTGTCACTACAATGGCGTGCCTCTTGGCTTCATTGTTCGATGAGAGGGGGGGAAGGATCTGCGAAAGCGTTGTAAACGTACAAACTCGGGGTCACGGTTTTCGTGTCTTTCACGAGCCGAAACTTTATAGCCAGAAAAATGTGATTTACCCCCTGAAATTCGGCGCCGCCAGCTTGCACGCGTCCGGCCACAAATCAGACGCCTTTCTGAATGCAGGACCTCGGTGGACTGCCGACGGTCTATAATGGCTGGCAGCACGAATAGCAACACAAGCAACACCACCCTCACGCCTTCATTTCCGATGCCTTTGCCCCTGGCGGGAACAAAAAGAATGGCGCCGTGCACTTCGCAGCCTTTCATGCCTCGCAGCAAATCACGCCCCACAGCGCTTTCCACCACTTCTAGTATACCGTCTTCCCAAACTCCCAGCGAAAAGGGCAGGGGCTGTGAAAGAAGTTGTGAAAGCTACGAAAGAAAGAACGATGCATCCTCGATGGTGGCGAAGAGAAATCCAACACCGCGCTGAAACAGCGCCGAAGGCGTGAGTGATTGAGTGAGTCGGGTCCCCCCGTACGAGTCCTACCGGCAAGCTCCGCAATGCTGTTTCTTAGGCCCGGTGCTTCTCCTTTACTGTGAAGGCGAGGCTGTCTGTACGTACAATGCTTTCCCGCAGGGGCGCTTATAATAGCGTTAGACCCATTCGCCGATTCCGCTCAGCTGAGGTGCGAACTAGGGTACGGCACCCGTTCTTCTGAACGACCGACGACGGTTTAAAGGGTTCTCCGGGGTCCAGTCGCGTGCCTTGGTGACTACGACCCCCTTTCCCAAAATCTACCCCTTTCTTCCTCAACGCTTCCCTCGACCAACCTCTCCCTCACTGCTCTCTTTCCTCCTCGCTTGCCTGCTCGTATTCGAAGCGCACGCCTGCACCTTCTCTCCTGTGTCAGCGAGCGAACTCACCAGCAGGTGAGGGGGCGCTTAGAGGCCGACAAAAACCTCGCCCGCTGGGCGCGTCACTCGTCAGCACTGTTCGCGTTTGTGAATGCGACCGTTTCGTTCCTTTCCGGGAATGTGGTAGTTTTCGTTCGCGCCATCCATTGTGAGTTTTTCGCGCGTCTCTTGCGCGGGAGCGCGTGTTTGTGTGTGCGCGCGTACGCGTGCGCATCCCCAAGCAGCTGCTGAGCCGAATGTGCGGTCCGCGGGTGCCCCCCCCCCCCCCCCCCTCCCCCCTCCGGCCCCCCTAACAGTGAATTTGTACCTGCGGCCGCCCGTTGTGATCGCGTTGCTTTTCGCACTGTGGAGGGTGTCGTTTTGATACTCCCCGGCCTTTGCGGGTGTCGGGTAATGGAGGAATTGTGTGCTTTGGGGGACGAAACCTGAACGTTCTTAAGACGGCGTTTTGCTTTTCAAAGAGGCCAGGACCTCTTTAGCGCATGCCGCTACGCTCTTGGACCCCTACGGTCGCCTGGCGGACGTTGAACTCGTGCTGATCGGGTCCGATGGACTCGCGAGTTTTCGAGTGTCCGTTGCGATGTAAACGGTCATCCCATTAGAGTCGCGGGGGCCTTTAGAATCGTCACGGACGCGGGGCGTCGTTCGATATATCGAACGATTGACGAAATTGGAGATCGATATACTAAGCGTCTTTCCCCTTTTACATGGGAGTTTCAAAGGGATAGTCTGCATGTTCGATATAGCCAATAAATCGAAATATCTGAGTTCGAGACATTCAGGGCTCGACTCTACGAGATTTCTTCCATCCTCTATCCTTTCTCCTCCTCCATCTCTTCACGCACGCCATAGTTGTGCCCAGATTGAGCCAGTTGCAATGTCTTTCCTTTCCTTATAAACCCCTCTCTTTCCTAGCTTTCACTTTTTAAACCACCAAGCCATTCGCAGCCATTTATAAACGAAGTTGTGTGCGCTCCGCACGTATAGACAGACGTCCACACACCTGTCTGGGCCGCAAATTATTGTCTTTATTTCGTATTTGATGCGTCGACACGCGGGGAGCAATGACAGGTCGTTATAAAGCAAGGCTAACCGCACCTGTATAGCCAACGAAAACCTCAACCTGTCTAGAGTGCTTGAACGGTGCACTCTGTTGTTCATTTGTGACAGTCGCCACTGCCTGGCGGGCCTGGTGCACCTTTTATAGACGTAGAAGTTCAACACGATGCATGTTGGAATGTGCATGCATCATAAGATGTTGTTTCGAACCCTGGGCCATTAGCAGCCTGGTACTGGTGACAGAAAACAATTGAACCGGTGGGAATAAAAATTACTTCGTCTGAAATGTAACTCAATTCAGTGGTCATTTGCAACCATTGAAAAGTGACCGAGCAATTGCAGACAAGTAATCGATTACTATTACGACGTTTTATAGTACATTATTTTATTACTATTACGCCCTTCACGACGGAGTCTCTCATAGGCTGAGTTGCTTTGGAACCTTAAACCACCACAAACCGCTATTTTTCATCCGCCTTTTATTAGCATAACACACATATACACAGATGAGAATGAGCTGTAAACAGACGACACACAAATGCACAAACGACACTGAGCCACCGCGGCGGCGCGTGTTAAAGCTCCCCAGGCGGTTGAAATCTGAAGCCATCCACTACGGCACCTATGGGGCTCGTCTGCTGATCCGAAAGACGAGGGTTCGATCCCAGCCCGGCGGTCGAATTTCGTTGGAGGCGAAATTCTAGAGGCCCATGTTCTGTGCGATGTCAGTGCACGTTAAAGAACTCCAGGGGGTCGAAATTTCCGGAGCCCTTCAATACTGCGTCGCTCATAGCCTGAATGACTTTGGGACGTTAATCCTCATAATCCATAAACCATCCTTCCTTCCCCAGGCGCGGTTGAGATGTCCTCCTAAAAGAGAGAAATTTAGTATGCCCTTCCCTTAGGTCAAAACCATTTTTTTTTTCACGAATTTAAACCTTTTTCAAACCTTCCTCGGTGCCGATAGAAGAGGAGGGCCAAATCTCAAACTCGCGGCTGCTCCATATGTGGGAAGCACACCGCAGCCTGCAAAACACTGAGGAAACACAAACACCTAAGACCGCTAAGGAAACGTATAGCGAAACTAGAAAGACTTATAGAAGCCTACACCCTGGAGCTTTAGGACAAACAGTGGAGTCACATATGTGACCGCATGAATGGACAGCTAGGATGCAACAAGACATGGCAAATGCTCAGACATCTACTAGATCCCACGACGAAAACGACGCAGAGAAGTCAGCTCGCTCGACTGATCCACAAATACGAAGGCACCACGGAGGATTTCCTGCTAGAACTCCAGGACAGATATCTCAGCAAGGCTCCTTGCTCTCAACTTCCAGAATACACAGGGCTCCCGAATCCAGATCTAGATGCAGAAATCGCGGAGGCAGAGGTTCGCTTCGCCATGGGCCAACTACGCACTATGTCCGCGCCAGGCCTGGACGGGGTCACAAACAAAGCGTTAAGGAACTTAGACGCGAAATCGGTCACGGCAAATACGGGCCTCATGAATAAATACTGGGACGAGGGTGAAATCCCGCAAGCCTGGAGACATGCAAATATTACTTTTATTCCGAAACCAGGGAAGAAACTACACATAGTCAATCTGCTCACCATCTCGCTCACCTATCGCGGAGCTGGCAGTTCAGGCAGGTCTAACATGCTCACACTCAAACTCGGAGCTACTGGTCATCAGAGACAAACCCAGAGGTACCGGTGCCAGGCGACAAGCGCTGCCACCCCCACTTAACGTGTGCGTGGGGGGACTTCTCATTAAGGAAGTGCAGTCAGTAAGGATCTTGGGGCTGTATCTACAAGCCAACAGGAAAAACAAAGAAACCCTGGAAAAGCTGAAAACATCAGTTAATATGTCAATTAGGTTAATCAGAAGGATCGCCAACCGCAAAAGGGGAGTCAAAGAAAGAGACCTCTGTAGGATAGTGCAGGCATTTGTTCCGAGCAGGATGGTGTATGCACTACCTAGATGCCGCGGAGAAAGGCAAAGCCGAGGCGATATTTAGGCAAGCGTACAAGGCAGCCTCGGGACTGCCGAACTTCATGTCGACAGAACGGCTCTTGGGATTAGGAATACATAACACTCTGGAGGAGCTCAAGGAGGCCCATCTCACGATGCAAACAGAAAGACTTAAGCCCACCAAGGCAGGCAGAACCATACTAGAGCGCCTAGGCATAGGCGTGGAACCTCCACCCGCGGACGCGAAAACACAGATACCCAAACTCATTAGGAAGGGACTGAGGATCAAACCACTGCCAAATAATATGCACCCTTCCCACCACGAAGGAAGGCGGAGAGCTAGGGCGCTCGCTCTGCACAAAAAATACGAAACGGACGCAGGAGCTGTCTATGTAGACGCGGCACAATACGCATCAAGCGGAGCGTTCGCACTGGCGGTGGTGGACGCGCGCGGGCGGCTGCGGGCCTCGGGGTCGGTAGTTACGAAATCTTCGGAAACAGCGGAAGAGGCGGCTGTGGCGCTAGCCATAGCTAGCACTGACGCGGAAACGATCTTCTCGTATTCCAAATTGGCCGTCTGTAGTTTTGAGGGCGGCAGAATCTCGAATGCGGCACAGCGAATACTCAAACTGACCAGGGAACCTTACAAAGAAATTTAGGTGATATGGGTGCCAGCTCACTCGGGGAATTCGGGCAACGAGGCGGTCCACAACATGGCTAGAGGTTTCGTCAACCGAGTCGGTGGGTCGTCCGTATCCATGGATTACTCCAAGGAGGCGCTGGCATCTTTTCATGATATTACAACTCATTACAAATTGGAAAGACACAAATTTCCACCACCTTACAAAACGTTGGATAAGGCGCAAGAGAAGAACCCCAGGTGGTCGAAATTTCCGGAGCCCTCCACTACGGCGTCTCTCATAGCCTTAGTTGCTTTGGGACGTTAAACCCTATAAACCAAACCAAACCAAACCAAACCACCCGGAGGACACTCCAAACGAGGTCCTTTCTTACCCGCTATCTATTATCAAAAATGTATCCGGATGACTATATCCCCGAGTGCAGGTTCTGTGGCGAAACAGCCACGTATGACCACATACTATGGCATTGTAAAGAAGAACCTCCACCGGAGGATCTAGTACGAATTCCTTCTGTTCAGCGATGGGAGGCCGTGCTGTTCAGCTCGGACCCCGGCATTCAAGCCTTGGCCACCGAGTGGGCCGCTCAGGTCGCCGCTATCCATGGTTTGGTGGCCACCTAACGCGGACCGTCTGCATCTGCATTTTTGACGGGATAAATGTTTTCCAATCCAATCCGTGGTTAAAGAAAAATTGATAAATCCCGATGAAAGTTAATGAAATTAAAGTTTAAAGCATTTTTTACAGCGCGACGATCTCTTGTTTTTTTATTCTCGATTCTCGGGTGCAAAGTAAAAGATTCAGCATTGTTTCCAATCTCTAGCCAGGAAACTTTCGCATTTCTCATAGTGCATCAGCGATACTACATGAACGAGGTAGCGACAAGAGAATAATTCCACTAGCTATGCGTGTGCCGGGAGCCGTTCTGTAACTTTTTCTGTGTCGGGCGACAATAGTCGCGGTTTTGTTTCTTTGTGTGAAGGGCGACAGTAGCCGCCGTCCTATCATTGTGTCTAATAAAATTCTCTTAAAAGTTCTTTGCTTTTTCTTCAGGGGCCTAAGTAAACTTTGCTTATGGTTTGTCTAAAAAACTGGCTGTGGTGTAGCTCTGGTTAAACCTGGAGAATTGCGAAAGCAACTTCTGCGCGTAGCCATACATTATTGCGTCAGCTACTTTGCCCACAGTCGCCGTTTCGCGTGCTTTGCACGACCATACTGCGCATGCGCGAGGAGCAAGTGACGTCACTACGCCTCGCCCGCTCGGCTTCCTTTCCTTAAAATGATCAGAGTGTAAAACGTGGTCAACGCCAACGCCAATGAACACAACGAACGGCGAGAGAGAGAGAAAAACCTTTATTGTAAAAGGAATTCGGGGCACGCCCCAGGGTCCCCGCACGACCCCACTGCACTCAAGTGTCTATGTTCCTAAGGTCCATAACACTGGCAGCGCGGCCGGTATGGTCTGCATGGCCGGGTCCTCCGAGCGCAGCAGGGGCTCCCAGTCCTCCCAGGTCTTGAGGTTCTCTAGGTCCCGCGGGGTAGGGTCCGCCGGGCAGTGGGAAAGGATGTGGAGCGAAGAGGCGAAGGGTTCTGGGCATAGGGCGTATGCCGGATTGGGGAAGGAGGGATGATAGTGGGCTAGGGTAAGGGGTGAGGGGAGAGAATGTGTCTGTAGTCTGCGCCAGAGTGTTGCTTGTTTGTTATCTAGGGAGGGGTGCGGCGGGGGGTAGAGCTGGCGTGGTGGTGGTGAAAAACTTTAATTTGCAAAGAGAGCTTGAGGGTCAAGAAACCCTTCTACATGGTCGGTATCCTTAGTCCGGGACACCGCACGACGAGGCCCCGTCTCGCGCCCGCTTGACCAGAGCCCTTTGAGACTCCAGCGTGGAGCTGGCGTGAGGCTCTGTAGGCCTGCGTCAGCTCGCTGAATGAGTGCATGCGCTCCTTCGTGAATCCCCGATCCGAGGCCACCTGAGCCCGGTTTAAAGAACCTCGGGCTAAAAGGTTGGCGACAGGTATGCGCTGCATGCGTTGTCGATGCCAACGCATGCAGCGCATACCTGTCACTACCGCCACTTAGCTTAAAGCATGGTTGAGGTGTCCACTGTTCCAAGAGGGCAGTTGATGATGATGATGAAAACTTTATTTGGAACAAAGGAGTTTTGGACACGTTGGTCCTTGGGCCCAGACACGGCCCCACTGCACTCAGTTGTGCGCCTTCCCTCTGGTTCAGGTGTCCACCGAGATGTGTGCACCTCGCGCTCACCTCATGCTACGTATATCCTGGCATAGCAGAGCTAAGAGAGAGAGAGAGAGAAAAAACTTTATTGTACAAGGAACTCGGGGAACGCCCCAGGGTCCCCGCACGACCCCACTGCACTCAAGTGTTTATGTTCCTAAGGTCCATAACACTGGCAGCCCGGCCGGTGGCGATAGTCTGCTCGGCCGGGTCCTCCGAGCGCAGCAGGGGCTCCCAGTCCTCCCAGGTCTTGAGGTTCTCTAGGTCCCGCGGGGGAGGGTCCGCCGGGCAGAGGGAAAGGATGTGGAGGGAAGAGACGAAGGGTTCTGGGCATAGGGCGCATGTCGGATTGGGGAAGGAGGGATGATAGTGGGCTTGGGTAAGGGGTGAGGGGAGAGAGTGTGTCTGTAGTCTGCGCCAGAGTGTAGACACACTAAGCCACTGCCAATTTTATATACACCACTAACCACGCAGATGACGATGCGCAATCGCTACTGCGCATCAAAAAGGAAGAGAGAGAGAGACTGTCGGCGAGAGGATGGAGAGCGCGCGGCGGCTGCGGTGGCTCCGGCGGCGGCCCCGGCGCGCCGTATGACGTCACCCGCTCCTTGCGCATGCGCAGCTTGGCCTTTCCAGAGCTCCGCGAAATGGCTCGGTGACTAGTGTAGCATTGCTTTCGCAACAAAAGCTTAGTGATTGAAGAGTATTAGTATTAATGATATTATTTACCAATACAACCAGTTTGCAATTACCTGCAATACTCTCTTTTGTAGTCTATGTATAGGGACTAAATAGGTTTTGTATGGTTGGTCCCACGATTCGCAGCAGTAGCTAATGTGACAGTGAAATAGCGTAAAGTACAAGGAACTTGTAATGAGGCGAAATTCTAGAGGCCCGTGTACAATGCGATGTGAGTGCAGGTTAAAGAACCCTTGGCGGTCGAAATTTCCGGAGCCCTTCACTATAGCACTGATAGCCTGAGTCGCTTTGAACCGTTAAACCACATAAACCAAACCATGCACCAAACCAGACGAAGTACATTGTATGGAAAAAACTGTTTTGCCTTAATAGGTGCGTAGCCGCTAAAAACTATCTTTCTGCACACCTTTTCGATGTGTTCTTGCTAATGTTTATCAAATATGATGCCGAGGTATTTGTAAGAATACACCTACTTGATCCGACGGCTGTTTGTGAATCGTATCATGGTTAATGTCAGTCATGGTTGCAGGTAATGCAGGTAATGTCAGTAATGGTTAATCGTATCAGTCATTATTAACAGGCATGCTTCCGAATGACTGGAAAATAGCAAAAGTGGTACCAGTTTACAAAAGTGGCAATAAACATGCGCGTGAAAACTATCGCCCAATTTCTCTAACATGTATCTGCTGCAAGATGCTCGAGCACTTTATTGCGTCTCATATTTACGGTCACTTGGAATCTGTTCATTTCTTTTTCCCCAATCAGCATGGCTTTAGGAAAGGCTTTTCATGTGAATCACAGTTATTCGAATTCACTACTGATCTTCATTCGAATATGAACAACAACTTACAATCTGATTGTGCATTCCTCGATTTCGCAAAAGCCTTTGATCGTGTCGCTCACTGTCGCTTAATATCTAAGCTTTCGGCGCTCAAACTAGATGCTCTATTTTTGTCATGGCTCCGTAATTTTCTTTCGAATCGGCAACAGTTCACAGTCATTAATAATCACTTGTCTCCTCTTTCTGATGTTACGTCAGGTGTGCCACAAGGGAGCGTCCTTGGTTCCTTACTTTTCTTAATTTACATAAATGACCTGCCGTGCAACATTTAATCCCGCATACGAATATTTGCTGACGATTGTATTGTATACCGATCCATAAAGAGTACTGACGACCACATTTCACTTCGAAGTGACCTGGATTTAATTCATGATTGGTGTAGAACATGACTAATGACCCTAAATGTTTCCAAGTGTAAAATAATGTCTTTTTCTCGAAAAGCGGCAAACTCTTACTTCCCTTACCACATTAATAACAACATATTAGGTCGGGCTACTCAATACAAATACTTAAGCGTTCACTTCTCACCGAACCTTTCTTGGACTGCTCACATAACCACCATTGCTGCCAATGCTTCACGATCATTAGGTTTCCTGCGCCGCAACTTACAAAGCACTACTGCTAATGTGCGTAAACAAGCCTATTTAACTTTTGTTAGATCTCAGCTCGAGTATGCGTCTTCCATCTGGTCTCCTCACCAAAAGTACTTAATTGACATGCTAGAAGCAATCCAAAATAGGGCTAGTCGATTTATTTCACGAAATTATAGTTTTCAATCAAGCGCTACCCAAATAAAGCTGGAACTTTCTCTCCTTTAAATTAAGAACTCGTCGAGACATAGCCCTTTTATCTCTGTTTCACAAATTAATCCATGCCACTCAGTCACCTTTATCGCACCTGCAACGACCCTCTTATTCATCAACCAGATCGCACAATAACCTTAACTACACGCGCATTTATGGCAGTACTCACGCCTTTAACATTTCTCCGCTCCCACGTGCTATATGTCTATGGAATGATCTAGCCCAGACGCCCAAACGCTATGGACACCAACCGCTCCACTGAAGGTACACCCCCGTCAAAAGTATACACCCCAAGTGGTTTGCTTGTGAGGCCCGCAGCATGCCTCGTTATGCATCCTCAGCGACCGTAATCTTTTGAAAGAGGAATGGCTTTGCGTACTGAATCCTCCCTAGTTTTGGACTGCTTGATGGGAAAGGGAGCACCGCTAGACAGCTCAGAAGCAAACCCCTTGTGCTGTATACTTTTGACGGGGGCTGTACCTGCATATGCCAGTGTTTTATCTTTTGGCATCGTAGGTCCGGTGGCGGTGGTGAAAAGCTTTTATTCTATATATGCACAGAGAGGTCTTCGGGGGCTTCCCCTGATGGGAAGCCTCCGTACATACTAGGTGGAGTCCCTAGTCCGGGACCACAATGGTAGAAGCCCCCGTCCGGGCCCTTTGGACCGAGGCCCGCTGGGCCTGGAGGTCCGAACAGCCAAGCAGGCCGCCTCCCAGTCCTCTCGCATAGGGCGGGGGTTTGGGGAAAGGGCTGTGGTCTTCTTACAGGCCCACACCATGTGGCAGGTGTCAGCCACCTCCCCCAAGTGCGAGCATCGCCCAGTGACAATAGGGTCGAAATGTTTCATCTAGCCGGGCGTACAAGTGCAGTCGTAAAAAGTCGGAGGAGCACGCGTTCGTCTGCTTTACCAAGCCCTTTTGCCTGGGATGGGTAGCGTTGATGTTCATGCTGATAGTATTTCAGAATTTCACAAAAGCAGAAGGGTTTCCCCGCATCCGAGGTATAAGAGTCGGTATGAGGTACCCGGGAGAGGAGAGCTCGGGTAGCCGCGTGTACTGCCTCATTCCCTCGAGGACCCTGATGGTCTGGAGTCCAGATGATGTGTTTAGAGGTGGGTTGCGTATTGCGAATGCACAAACGCAAGCAATATACTGCTAGGGTTGCTAAGCGACCGGCTTCGTGGCTTCAACACGCTCCGCGGGTGTCGGTGAAGATGTGTTGAGAAGTAGGATGGGAGATGACCAACGCAACAGCAACCTCCTCTTCGTGAGTGGGGTCAGCTGCCCTAAAGCTCAGACCGCCCACCTGCCGGTCTTGGTGTCTATTTGAGGCTGTGAACCACCCGCAGGGGTCAGGGTCGGCAATATCCACGTAGAAGACGCTGTGTTTCGTGCCATACTTGTGTGCCAAAGCCTGCAGTGCTCGGGCTGTACGGCGACCGTCGTGAGTACGAGTGTCCATCTTAGAGGGAAGAGGGCGCACTAGGGTGTTGTAGCTCCATAGCTCGGGTACTGGGACCCTCTCTTGTTTCTGAGGCGACTGTTATAAATGTAAACGGGCCAGGAGGGCCTGATCGGATGGTGTTTGCATGAGGCACGTGTACTGATTAAGGAGGTGCGCCTCTTTCAGCTCTTGAAAGGAGTTGGTCATACCCAAAGCCTCAAGGCGGCTTGGATGTAGTGACCGGCAGGTCCAGAGACAGCTTAACGATTTTTCGGATAATGGCTTCGAGTTTATCACGTTCGTGTTTGTGTAGGCGGAGGTATGGTGCCGAGTAAACGATGCGACTTACTACAAAAGCGTGCGCCAGTCGTAGGGCGTCTTTACTGCGGAGCCCACCACGCTTATTGGAAATGCGGTGGTGGTGAAAACTTTATTTGCAACAGGGCAGTCTGGGACACATAGGTCCATGGGGCCCTGCTGGGCCTCACGGCACTGAAATGTTCATGTCCTGGAGGCTCATGACGCTGGCAGCCCGGCCTGCGGCGATGGCTTGCTTGGCTGGGTCCTGGGAGCGCAGTAGGGTCTCCCATGCCTCCCAAGTGGTAAGGTGCTCCAGGCCCCGCGGGGGAAGATCCGCCGGGCAGAGGAAAAGAATATGGTCGAGAACGGCTTTGGGACCATGGCGTACCATACGGCCCACCTGTTCTCCTACTTTACGGAGTTTGGCCAGGGTTGTGTCCACCCGAAGCTGAGGGGTGAATGCGGAGCCCTAGAACCCTGATTTCTCCTCCGCGATATGGTCTCCGCGATATGGCCGTTAGACAGAGAAAGGGCTATTCGCGTGTTATCTCTCGATGAGGACATGATATGGACAAACTCCGATTTCTGAGGGGCACATTGTAGGCCGCAACGTGCGGCATACGTTTCGACCAGGTGTGTTGCCCTTTTAAGGTATTCCTCGATGTACCCAGTGTTGCCCCGAGTGGCCCAGATGGTAATGTCGGCATATAGCGAATGCTGTATACCTTCAACGTCCATCAGTTGGCCAGGAAGGTACATCATAGCAATGTTAAAGAGGAGGGGGGAGAGAACTGCCCCATGCTGGTGTGCCGCGAGCACCAAGATGGTATTGCCCGTGTTCCGAGACTTGGAGCCGGAGAAATACGGCCTGCATTGAGTGGAAATCTTTAATGTAAATGAAAGTGTTGTGACCGCAGTTAGTGGTGCTGTGGTGTTCAAAAATGATGCTGTGTTTCTCGTTGTCAAAGGCCCTTTGAGATCACGGGCGAGGACCCAGGCGCTACCATCGTTGTGGGGCATGTCAGCGGGTTCAAAGACTTCCCTATGCAGTTGCAAGAGAATGTCCTGGGCAGATTGGTGGGGTTTAAGCCCAAATATGGTTTGAGAAAAGACCCCTTTGGCTTCCAAATATGCAGAAAGTCTGTCCAGCACCATTGCCTCCATCAGCTTACCCACATAGGAGGTCAATGATATGGTACGGAGGTTGTCTGTGTTGATCTGTTTGCCCGTCTTCGGGATAAGAGTGACGAGAGCCGTATTCCATTCTGTCGGTATAGGGATGTCCCCCCGCCAGATAGAATTCATGTATTCTAGAGGATGAAGATAAGCCACATCAGGCAGGTTGCCTAAAAGCTTCACCGTGATGCGGTCGCGGCCCGCGGCAGTGCCGGCTGTCAATCCCTAAAGACGCAAAAGGCCTTGGTTCAAAGTACGCGGGCGGCATTGCTTGCAAATGGGGCCCCGGAATAGGGGCTCCACCTAGTATTGTGAGGGGAAAGGGCCAAAGGGCCCTACCCAATAACCTCTCTAAATTTCATAGAGAGTAAATGTTTTTTCACAAAATGCGTCAAATAGGCAGTTTGGCTACCCATGCACACAGCGACTGAGAAAGTGTTATTTCCCGGTCTTCATAACACCCTAAGTGAGATTATTGAAGCGGTCACCGTATCGCAGTACAAACGACTATCGGTCACACCAAATGGCAGACATATTCTGTCCACACTAAGCATAACGTATGAACGACAAGCGGACAAACAACTGACATTCCCAAAGATATACGCCAGCTTCTGGTCATTCCTCCAATACCTCGAAACATGCACCCAGATTTACACACTGAACGTCGTTGAGAGAGAGCCAAATCATTAGGCAAACGCTTTCTTAAAGATACTTCTCTGGTATATGTAGATGCAGCAGATTCTTAGTCTGACAAGATGGTAGCTGTGTTCACCACGGAACGGGGTACACTCATAACTGGGGGAACTATACGCACTCAGCACACGCATGTTGGAGAAGAAACAGCCATTGTTCTAGTCATTGCGGTATCTTCGGCAGAAACCATTGTCAGCGACTCAAAATTGGCGATGCGTAACTATACGTTGGGAAGAATCTCCCCACAAGCAGCACGAATTCTGCTAAATTATCAGCCCACGCGGCGCATTCGCCTAATCTGGACGCCTGCTCATGCCTCCCTTGCTGGTAATGAGGCGGTTCATAACCTCGCTCGAGAACTGTCCCGCCGAGCTGGGTCATGCAGCACACCCGCCCTATACTCCGGCAAGGGCAGGTTGTTTTCTTACAGCGAAATCCTGCAGCACCACAGGGTTGCAAGACTAAGATTCCCCCCAGCAAATAAAACGCTCTCCAAACAACAGACCAAAGCCTAGCGTAAACTTCAAACTAACACCTATCCAAAACCCCTAATTGTGTAGCTTCTATTCGGAAGGGCTCTACTCAAAAAAATGCAAACATTGTGATAGCACAGCCGACCTAAATCATATGATCTGGAACTGCCCGCAATCCCTACCAGCGAGTCACTTCATTACCGACTCTGATCACTGGGGGGCTCTATTGCTCAGCCCCGACCCGGGGACACAGATTAAGCTCCTCCAGCTGGCTGAAGACGCCGCCGCTGCCCAAGAGATAGCGGCCGCCGTTTAAGCGGGGGGCGACTTCGGGTCGCTCCTCTACATCCGCTAGAAATAAAGTTTCACCACCACCACCACCACCACCACCACCGAGCTTCATCTCTGCTAAAGCTGCTTTCAAGTCAAGGAGTTGAAAAGGCCCTTACAGGGAGGGATTGCAGTTGCCCGAACAATCGTATTCCGAGCCCCGGGCATTCTGGGTTTGGCAGAGATACTTATCGCGGAAAGTATTTACCAGTTGGGTGTTAGTTCCCGGAAAGGCGTGTAGTGCCGTATTAAGTGGTGTTGTATTTCGCTTCGTGTTTGTGTGGGGTCCATAAGGCTGCGAAACAGGCGCCAAGTGTTCTTGCTGGACATTTATCGCGCCGCAGTGTTACAGCGGTCGATCCAGTTAGAGTCGGCCAGGTGTGAGCCGTATTCGGCAGCCTTTTGGGTGAAGGCACTGATACGATCGTATTTCTTCTAAGCCCTACTGCGAGGAGAAAAGAGATGCGGTACTCTGAGTACTTATCCAGTGACTCTAGTGTGAGTTAATTCAGTTCGTCAACTCAAATCGGTCACAGAATGGGAGTCGCAATGCTACAGAGCATACGCCTCCGCATAAGTCGCATTTCTTTTCTGCGAGTTATTTTTTCATTTAAGTTTGAACCAATGTTTAAAATGGGAATAAAAGGGAAAAGATAAATTGAAACGTAACAAGAGAGGCTCTCTATAGCACGCAAGCCAACTACAAGGTCAGGAAATGATCCTCCGAAAATCACAAATTCATTCCGAAGCGAGCGCTTCAAATTCGCTTTAGAAAAGTACGCACACGGCAAAGCTGCTTACGATCGCTCTCACACTGCCGTTCTGTGCACCAGTAAAGTTTGATAAGCAGCTCTACTGACGACGCACAAAGAAGAGAAGTAGACAACGCAGGCGCTATATTTCTCTTTGGTCGTCGCATCACGCGCTGCTTACCAAACTCCATGGATCCCGACGGACTCGCCTATATAGTGTTCACCTATATATGTGCTCACCTACGTGGTGCAGATTAAGTTAATAGGGGATATTCAAAATTCCGCAGGTGCGCTTTCCCACATAACTGTGTTGCCCCAAACAAGATGGCCGACTTCGCTATAAAGGAACTACGTGGGCTACAGGACAGGCGCTAAAGGTGTGGATAGAATGTAAGAAACGGATTTTGGAAGAATCAAATAAAAAAAAGTCTTTCTTGCTTTGTTTCAGCTGGAAACGCATGGTCAGCCATCTTGTTTGAGACAACATTGTTATGCGGGAAAGCGCACTTGCGGAATTTTGAATATGCGTTTAAGATATACGCTTGGTGGGCAAAACGTTTTTGAAGTTCGCTTTGGCAGGTCGGTTAGCAACTCATTTGATTACGTCAGTTTATCTGAAACCAATGCCACCACCAATGTGGTAGCGTGGAAGTTTTATCATCACTGATAGATGTCCTAAAATTTATTTTTTAAAAAATGTTAGTGATGCCTCCTTGCGGCTGTGCTCACGGCCACCAGCGTGAGTGCTGAGAGAGGCTTCAGTTTCCGATATCGAGTGTCTGATACCTGCAGGGGCATGCGTGCGGAGGGGGAAGGGGGGTCACGAAAATTCTTCTCACAATATAAAAAAGTTCACAAGAAGAAAGAAGAGCACAACCGCGCAGGCATTGTGCGTCGTAGCAGCGGCAGGAGCCTTCGTTTCGTGCACGGTCAAGCGTGAGCACTGTTTGCGCTCTTGAAAAGGAAATCAGCGACCCGGGTGCCCCATGCACGCGCCCCGCGCACCCTCCGAGCTTTGTGACAACGGCGCCAACAATGGGAGGCTCGCGCGCGGCTTCGCGCCAAAGAACGGCGCTTCTAAGGTAGAGCTGTGCGGAATTAACGGACGCTGACCGCTTCTGCACAGTAGTCCGCCAGGAGTTTGCATGTGTGTGCGTGTTGTGGACGTGCATTGGTGTGTATGCAGTGGGCATTGCTGATCGGTGACCCCTGAATGCCCCCGTTTCGGGGGTGGACTTGTGCAGGTGGGGGATCCGTGCGTCTTCAAGCCGAGTACCGTGCTTGAACGCTTTATAAGCCGTTCAGTATGGCAAAATAAAGGTTCTGTTTTTGCTGTACTCGGTGCGTATTCAGGACCGATGCTCTGATTTGTGTAATCCGTTTTCCTTTTGTTTTATCTGGGAAAGAAGAGAAAGAGAGGCATCTGGACATTTGAGCTGTGCAAATAGGGATTATTATTTAGACCCATAAAGGAATTAGCGAAAGAATAAAGAGTGCGGAGAGCGGGGGGCGGGGGGGGGGGGGGGGGACGTCATCATAATATAGATTGATTCTTTATATAGAGTATGTTGCTGGACTAGTTTCAAGTTAGTGAAGAAAAACCATGACAAACACAAGAAATACATCTTTCTCGGTCTCTGCTCTGTGTTGTCTTCATTGTGTTCATTCGGGTTGCGTGGCCTTGTTCTTAAAGTTGTTTGACACTCACACGTGCGTTGATGACTAAAGTGCAGCATTTCTTCTTTTTGACTCATAGAAACGCACTTATTCTACTTATTTCTGTTCAAGCCGCCAAACTTGCGGCCAATGCATTGCCAGACATAAACCTCTTCCTAACGCTTTCTGAACAAAGCGCACCTTCGGCACTATAGCGGCAATTACGGAAAACCGCACGTAAGCTACCCAAAAAATACGATCCGTAAATGAGGCTGTGAATGCTCAAAAGCTGTGGGCGCAACAGGAACCAGTTGAAGAGAGCAAGGCATGGCGGTCACAGGCGCCGCATCTAAATGTTTTATCCGAGTTGTTATAAACGAGTTTCAAGCAGTTCTTGTGATTGTCTTCCCCTGTGCCTTCGTCCGTTCTCTGTCAGGCTAACCGCTTTTGAGTATGCAGAACCAACTGGCTCATGCATTCGGCTGGTTAGAGGCTTAGTCAGGCGATCTTTGTTGCCGCCTTTTGTCTCTGCTACAGGATAGTACTTATGTAACGTCAGAAGCACAACAACAAAAAACAAACAGGCTTCGCAGGACACCTTGTTAGGTTTGGTTTGGTTTATGGGGTTTAACGTCCCAAAGCGACTAAGGCTATGAGAGACGCCGTAGTGGAGGGCTCCGGAAATTTCGACCACCTGGGGTTCTTTAACGTGCACTGACATCGCACAGTACACAGGCCTCTAGAATTTCTCCTCCAAAGAAATTCCAGCCACCGCGGCCGGGATCGAACCCGCGTCTTTCGGGTCAGCAGCCGAGCACCATAACCGCTGAGCCACCGCGGCGGCCTTGTTAGTCTTGCAGGCGCCTTACGCACCGAGAAACGCGGTACAGCGCTTTGGGTAGATTTAGTCGCTGTTTATTCGAGAGCGGGGGAGGGGCTCGACGATCGCGCAGCCAGCAGGGGGTCAGGAGCGCGCTCCGCTTCCGAAGGTGGGGTCAGCGGCGGCGAGCAAAGCGAAAGGGGGGGGGGGGGGGGGGGGGGGTGAATGTTGGCCATGCGCAGTAGAACGGCGTGTTCGGACTCCAGGGTTCACTCACCTCCGGTCTCCACTGCCTTCCCGCCACTGAGCAAAACTGCGATGAGGAGGAGGGAGGGGACCGCAGCTTCTCCCGGGACTACAGAAAAGGAAAGGGGGAAAAGAAAGGGAGTGATTCAAGGTTGGCGACCTCTGACCCTGAATAAGTGATAGGAAGCAGCGCGCTGCCACTCCCAACGCCTCGCTTTAATTTTTTGTTTTCTCCACGTTTCTTGAAAACGCTCCCCGGGCACCCTCCCTTATTCACGGGGGTAGAAGCGGCGGGGGAGGGGGGGTCATAACAAATCCCTCTTCGTGGGGTTCCCCCGGAATTGTGGAAACGCGTATACAATACATAATACATGTTCGCGGAGGGCTTGAGGACTAAATTTGTTTGGATTCCGTCTTGCGATAGTTTTGCGTTTCCTATTCTGCTCGGAACGCCGGTCGTGGCAACGGCGACCTCGTGCTCGTAATTTATATCTGCAGAGAGATATGTATTTGGAGGCGCGCGGTTCAGGGGTGCCGAGGACATTCTTCTTGACTGAGGGAGAAATTGTGTTCCCGTTCAGCCCGGATCAAAGAAGAAAACCCCGAGACGGCTGCGAGCGAGCCAGCGGGGATTAGAGAAAGGGGTATCGAGTTTCTTGTGCATGATTTAATGCGCTTGTGGCGCACCTACATGCGTTTCATCCGCGCTGGCTCCGCCGCCGTGTAGTTTTGGGATTACAGCACGGGAAAGCGCGGGGCGGCGATTGCTCTGTTGTCGTGTACGAATGGTCAATTCGACTGGCAGCAAAGGGGTGAATGATTTCGGGAGGTCTGAGGGCATCGAACTTCTTAGCTCTTGCTGTCGTGATGTTTTAACATCAGCCGCGAACCAAATCTGAGGAGGACAACTTGTGCTTTCTTGTACGTCGCTTTTGGAACACATGTCGCTGTGCTGTACCGTAATTTTCGTGTACATACCAACCTTTGTTTAAAGCGTAGTGAAATTATAGCTATACCAGCGTGTTTCAGAGCCAGCAGTGCTCGTAGCGAAAATGCAGTCCTCACTGACTGGATGAAGCTCGTAACACTGATCATGCAGTAGAAGTTCGCGTTGAAAGCGACCGCATTTAAGCCGATTTGACGCTGCGGGCCACATCTGATGGAGATGATGCGTATGTTAGTGCTGGAATAAACTATTCCGGTAGCAGCCACGCTAAACGCTAGCAAAAAGTTAACAGAATGATCAAGCTCACCTGCTTTACATATTTTCGCACAGTACCAAGCTGTTCGCACTGTCCAAACTGAGGCAGTGAACTTCACCGATTAGTATTTATTGAGAAGTCGAGGGAATATTGAGCGAGAGATTAGCTAGGTCAAAATGGCAATTTCTGGAACTCCGGTAAACAAATGCATCCTTCCAGTTCACCTTTTCTTCGCCTCATACTGATGTCCGTTTGCGTTGTTAAGTTTGGAACGTGCAACAGTGCGCATCCTTCGTGCTAGTTATTTCATGCATATAATGCCCGGCCATGCGTGGACAAGGGTGCAATGTTTATTAACCCCACAAACTAGTAAAAGTGTAATTACTCATCGTCACCCACATAAGTGCAGCCGTACGACTACGCAGGAACGTTGCACAGTATTCTCACACACTTCGAAGTCCAAAAAAGTTTTCCTCGTCAAAACCAGAACTCGGATTACTATTGACCAAGGCTGTCGCCCTACCAACAAGCTAGCCAGGACGACAGGCAGATGGCTGGGCAAAGCCTAATGGATTACAAGCGTGAAACGAGAACTTTGTTGGTCTGAAGTTCCTAACGAGCAATCTAAACCATCTTCGTGAATTTTCTAAAATACTTACAGATACTTTATTCGCACAGCAATTCTTGCATTAAGATTGGCGAAATATGCATATGGCGCTTGTTTCCTCGGCTACGGAGTTTGTTTACGAAGGATGCACAACGGCTTGGAACGTATCGCACGCTCGTGAGGATAGATTTTTTTTTTTTTTTACTATCGACCGTCCTTAGAAGGTGCAACAAGCCTACGTGCTCCTTCATATGGAAAGTGCGCTCATGCTATGCCCTCGAATGCTGACAAAACCTCCAGTTAACCCGCCTTTTCACGCCCCGTATGGCATGCAGTATTGCCGACTGGCGCCCTTGATATGCAAAACAATGAATACCTAGGCGGTCATCATCTGCGAATTGGCTAGTAGTATATTCCACTAGTTTCTTACAGTCTGAGAGGTCGTTCTTCATCCGGTGACGTGATCAAAGTGCCTGCGGTTAACATGCTCAAGGCTCAACAGGAAAAGCTTTCACCCCACTAGGTATACTAGCGCTCATCTCATATTGATCGCATACTCAAAGTTGATGTGCTACCTTATCGCACTAATATTTGTGACGATTCCTTTATCCTAAGAAACTGCGCTGAATGGAACTGTCTTTCTGCCTCCAGAGTGTCTGTATTTGAAACCCCTGATTTCAAGATTGCCGTCCAAAACACTTAATAGTTTTACTTGTTCTATCGCACTACTATGTTCTAACATATGCTCCCATATGTAATGCCTTCTGAATTTTAAAGGCTTCATTAATTAATAAAATGACAGCTGCTGTCTAAGGTAGGTTATCTGAAACAAAACACCGCATGCAGCAAGCTGAAATTATCAGATCTATATTTACTGGTAGACTGCTTTCTTTCGTTGTGCTTTCCTGGTGTTAAACCAGGTGAAAAAAAATCCAAAATTTACGCTCAACGTCGTCATCAAGGCCATATTATATCTCCTGTTCCAAGTGAGCTAAGCGGAAAGTTGGGCAAGTTGGATAACGTTCATGATGTAAAAAATAGCGCACAGGGAACACACGGGACGGAAAGTAAACGACGCAGACAAGCGCTTGTCTGCGTCGTTTACTTTCCGTCCCGTGTGTTCCCTGTGCGCTATTTTTTTCATCCAAGTGAGCTTCCAGGTCGCTTCGCATATGTGACTGGGGCTGGTCTATGCACTATACTGTTCAGTATGATTCCTGTTCCGTTTTCGGTAATCTTTGTACTGTTAGAGGAAGTATATGTATTTTCTCACTGCCCAAAAAGCAGTATTTCTAACCGAACCGCTGGTGACTGAACCTACTGTCTTGGCATCATGCGAACTGCCAATGTCCAATATTCGCGTACAAAAATTTTGAAAAATGGAAAATTGTAAGACACTGTTGTGAAAATATTGAAGTATTAGTCCCTTCTTCTGATATGTAGCAAAATCTTTTTTTTTAAGTGTTTCCATCGATCGTATCGAACAGTTAGGACTGTCTTAGAAAAGCAATGGGGAGCGTTTTTGACGATTGCAAAAACGTTATTAGAAAAAGAAATACAAGAGTGCCGTCGAGTGATCCGCGGATATCTTGATTACATTATATGAAAAAATTGGGTTCATAAACCGCTCAAAAATGCTTTTGTCCAGAATTGTTGAATTCTGGAAGCTCGAAAAACACCGCACTCGAAGAGGAGCTCATGTTCAGCATCAGAAACGCCAGTGGCTGAGGACAACGTAGAGATTGTGAACAGGGTGTGCCACATGTAACTTGAACAGACAACGTCATCATGAAGTGTGACAGGCCGCAGACATTGTGACATCACTCCAGCTGCGGGATGCGCTCACAGCTGTCGCTGCGCGGGCAGTAGCAACACACACTTCGGTGTTCCCGTTAAGTGTGGTCTACCCTGTACACACATTCGGTAGAGGGAGCGATCTCCATCGGACGCAACGCGGGCGGAAAACGAGAGTGGGCGGAGTGCGCGCGTTATTCAGGTTCAGCCAGCCGGCCAGACACGCGTGCGCGCGCACGCGGTTTCCGGGAATTCGTTGCGTGAAAGTTCGCTGCACTCTACCTTACTCTCGGGACTCCATCTCTGAAGAAAAGGCGTGGGAGAAGACAAGAGTCTGGGGCGGTGCTGCGCTTCACGAAGGGAAGAAAGAAACGGTGTACTGTTATGAATCACCGGTACTCCCAAAGTTCATTTCAGTCTCAGAGTTGTTGAATGTGCTTGTTGTCCAGTCCATTTTCGCGCTATTTTGTGTTTTTGTACGCGATCGTTCTTTCAGAGCTTCGCTCTCACAATGTAAGGCAGAAGTGAAAACATCGCAAAATTAGACAGGGCGTGGTTTTTGTTATTTGTAGCGGCCAAACCCCCTGTTTCGTGTTCCGCCATTCTTGAAACTGTTCCGAAGCGAGCTTTTCGGGGCTTTCTAATCGCAGTGGTCATGAAAAAGAAGCCCTTGCGCCTGGACTTTCGAATATGCTTGTTGTGTATACTTTTAGTATTGTGGTCTCTCGAAGGTCTGGTGGGAACTCGCAGGCCGCCTTTATTTAAGCTTCCTTGCGGTTGCGAGCTGGTACAAACTTTCCTGCTTCGTTCACGGGTTCGATCACTCGATAATGCCTTCCCGGAACGATCCTATTTGGCCTGTTCGGAGAATGGACCCTTAAATTTGTTATCGCTTTTCCTAATAAAAGACAAATCTGGCATCATGGTTCACGTTCTCTTTGTTTTCATCAATATCAGCTGACGTATCTGCACTCCGAGTTGAAATGAAAATGCAGTTTTTTTGGCAGAATCCTTTAAAAATGTACTTCTCTGAAAATATCTGCCGTCTGTGGAAAAAAAATGGTCCAAGAGTTTTCAGACGAAACTATTGTATAAAATGTTTGACACTAAAAAAATAATTAGTTACAAACTAGGTAAAATCCTCTCCGACTTGTAAGCATTTCAGAAAAGCTGCCCTTCTGTGGTCCTGCCCGGTGATAAAAGAAACAACCCATCAAGTACCCTAAGGTATGTAGCCCGGTTCGCTTGACACCTCAGGCTTCGCGAACTGTGCGTGTGCATTTTTTTCTTAGTTCAATGCTCAAGCTGTTTAACGCCATGTTCTTAATAACGTTTCGAAAACGAGTGAGCGAACAATGCCAAGTATCCAATGTGCTGTGAGACACGACAACTGTGTCTTTATCGGCATCGAAGCATCGTGTCCATTGCTCTTAGGTCAACGACCTTGTGAAAAAATCCCCCAACGATCACTTCCACCAGCCCACGCTGGCTATTCGTAATGTCCTTCACGGCAAGGGCTGTCAGTTTAGCACAACCCGCTCCATTACGTCAGGCCAACTCACAGTGCGCGTCCACCGTCAATCCTCTTCCGTACACACACAAACAAGCTCCGAAGCTCTACCCATTCCCCTTTTCGTTCAGCTCTATCATCCCTATTGGGGAGCACATTGGAGAGCGAAGAGGCAAGAGCGGACAAGGACAATATCCCGCGCAACCTGCATCCGCTCCTCGGGGCGAGAGCGAACGACACCCGCTTGAGCTACACACACCGACCAACGCCAACAACGGCGCCAAACTGAGGGAGAGGAGGAGGCGCTCGCAAACGAAGACCGCGCACAGCACCCACTGTCGTCACGCTAAGAACCTAGCGTCTGCTTGTCAGAGTGAATGCTCGCTTCCCATTCCGTTTTCTCCCGGCGAGAGAAGAGCCAAACGCGCCCAAACAGCGGGCCAAACACAGCGCCCAGACAGTCAGCCCGCCGAATGAACCCCTAATATCGCTCGGGACACAACAAAACGCCCTCTCCTGTTCGCGACACACAAAAGTGGCTTGGCTTGTTTGTCCCCCGTGTTGTTTGTTTGGGACGCGCGGAGCGGAAACGCGATGACAAACCCCTTTTAACAAATAAGGGCGCCGTGCGAATTGCGGAAGACACTTCCTCCGATTCTTTCCCTTTTTCTCCCTTTCTTCCTATATTTCCCCTCAACAACAGAAAGGGACCCCACTCCGAGAGTCGGCGGCGCGCGGGTGGCGGAGATCGACTCTCGCGGGAACAGTACGGATACAGAGGAAGGAACCGAGTGAGAACAGCCGGCGGTGTCGAGCCGAGACGTCCATTGCATCCGTTTCCGATAAGTTACCTCACCGAGCGCGTATGTACACTAACCTTACGCTCCAAGTCCTACCGACTTCCCCTGCACCATTCCCCAGCGCCTTTCTTCCTTGTGCTTCCGAAACTCCCTTTTCACGAAGCCCCTTTTGCCCCTGCAACCCCCCCCCCCCCCCCCCCCCGCTTCACCTCACCCTCCCGATGGACGATGCAGCGTTGCTGCCTGGAAAAGCTTGACCCGCGGCTGATGACCCTTGGCGGATGTTTGTCGGAACCCCTTTTGTGATATTGTGCGCAGGGTCTTAGGAGTTGCCGCTCTCTTTTTAAAAAGAACGCCCCCTGAACAGCAAGAAAGCGCCTCCCCCGGAAGGGTCAGGTTCTTGGGTTCAAGGAGGGGAATCCTGCTCATCGCACAATCCCAAAGGCAACCAGCCCACCGACGACCCTTTCTTCCTCCTGTGCTCTATAGATCCGCTATGGTACTCTTCCCCGGCGCTTTCCGCGTTTCCGTTCGCTAAAAGTGACCGCTTCTGTTCGTCCTCTCTGTCGTCACCGTTGTGCTTGCCCAGCACATTCGTATTTGGTTGACCGCCCGGTTCTTGTCTTCGCGGCGCCTAAGGTACACAGGTGGCTCCATCTGCAGCAGAACGACGGCGACAAAAAGGATACGGAAAGGATCCCAGGTCTGATCCTCAAACGCGAATTTGCCACGGTTGTCTCGGCTCCTGAAGCGTCGACTTGGAAGGGATTGACGTGCAGAGCTGTCAGCGGAGAGCGCAACGTCACCGCTTCCTCTATTTTCCTTTCAGAGTGGTTGTGGTCGTAAATGGAGCAGTGAGTTCGCACAGGTAAGGTTGTTTGAAGCGTGATGGATTTTGGGAGTGTCGCCTCCGTGACAGCCGGTTTCATGCCGGGAGAGAAGCTAGTTGGTAAAGATGTTAAATGCCATGGTCGGCGTCTTTGAAACTCCAGTGTCACCACATGGTTTTCGCTTGTCACGTCTGAAGGTCGATTTGTTCATCTGCACAATTCAGTATCAGCATACAGAATTAGTAAAGATGACAAATGAACAGCTACGAGCAAGAGATACTGCGTTCGTTGCCTTGTGCAGAAATATTTTCGAGAATAAACCTGCCTGTCCGATAGCTTCAGTTGTAAGCAATCTTGTCGTCGTAGTGCTTCCCAAGCCACTTCACTGCCAGCAGTTCTGGAAGTTATCCCTGAAACCACCATTTAGTATTCGTCGTGACGTTTAACTGCTTGTGAGCTCATATTTGATGATGAACCGCAGAAAAACCCTCGGATATATTTTTTTCTTCTGTTTACCAGCTTGTTGCTTCAATGGAGGTTCCAGTTTGCCCTGTACGACATCAGTAGGATATCTGTTGCTCTGCGGAGAAGGGTATCCAACTCTGTTTGAACGAACAGATGAGCGTTGTTAAATAGCGCTTTATTATCCCCTTCAAACTCTGCAGTTTCGAAAAGTTCCCACAAGACTGCATTGCTCTGAAAGCATATTATATTTTTTCTTTCAGCATTACTTACATTTCTGTTGCCATCATCTTAATGTTCGCTTTTAGTACCTTCGGGTTACGTCTAACGTTCTAATTTGTAGTTTATTTCATGCAAAAAGTCTGGATCTCTAAAGCCACTTGCGGCATCTGTTGCGAGAATCACGAACTAATAGTGCTAAGAGCTTGTCCCCTGATTGCGGAGCATATATAAACTGTAACACTTCATAAATATTAACACTGCCACCACTGGCATCGTGATATTACTTGTTCGTGACCTGAAACCATGTATAAAGTAATTTATTTTTCTACTCGTTCATATTAGTTACGCAAGAAGGAGATAACCTGGGCCGTCCCCTAAGTACCCCTACATTCCGTTAAAAGCCATCTATTCCTCGTGGCTGTCTCGCTCTTCATCCGTAGCTTCGTCATACCTCATAATCTTGGCGCGAGGCTGGTTCTTCCAGAGAGAAAGAAGAATAAAACACCGGCAATCCGGAAATCGCCGTTGTATGGCGAGCTCGTCTCCGTCTTGTTTGTTTTTCTTTTCTTTTTTCCACGCACCGGTATCTCACCTGCGCCGCCAAAAGTTCACGGTTCCGCAAAGCTCTTCTCTTTGGCCGTATGTGTACATGCCTCACGGCCGGGCCAGGTCACAACACTTTGACGGGGGAGCCCCTTTAAAGGGAGGCCTCCTCCCCTTTTCAAAACGAAATGAGATATCGGGCCCCGATAACTTTTCTTCGGTCTTACAAGCGCCCCAGGTTAACTGTCCTCTGTCTATTTCCTGATACATTTTGTTTCATTCGCTTATCGAAGGCGGTAAGCCCTTAAAAGGTCGCCTCGCCCGCTCTCTGTCACCGACCGGGATTCGACATTCGCGCCACGTACTGGCCGTGCGGTACAAATTCTGCGGCGGCCACGGCGCTTATCGCCAGCGCCGCTTTGTTTATTGCTTATTTCTTCCGCCGCTCGTTTATTGTCGTATTGCTCCGTGTTTGCGTCGCACCCGTACTGGAAGTTTGTTTTTGTTGTCCGCACAAATCTCTGCGAGCCCCGACCGAGGCGGGTCCATTTTTATTCTGCTTATTTCCTTGGTGCCGTACTTTTCGAAGCGGCAGGAACGGTTGATAAAGTCGGTTATACATCTTCGTTTGTCGTATACCGGCAGTCGCCGCCTTGCAGCAACTGTGTAGCAGTTGAGCAGAACCTGCGTCTTTGAACTTTAAAGTTTATGATCTTATTTTCGACCGTTTCAAGACCGCATTTGCATTTGCATAGAGGACGTGTGGGCGATCGCGTCGTGATCGCCGCTCGCTTACATGAAGTACAAGCTCTCATTGATTGGGGCGAACGAGACACTAAGGCGACTATGTACTCTTTATAAAGAAGTACGCGTTTCAGAACGAATAGACGCGATAATGATAACGCGAGAAAACTGTGTTCCTGCTTTATAAACTCGCAGGCAGGCATTGGCCCAACCTTTAACTAAACTGGTGATGTTTAAGCGTGGTTCTCGCTCATATTCACAATTATGAGACACTATTTTATTAGCCAAAGTTGCTTGAAAAAATTGACAGACGATTGGGATAGTCAGTAATGCAAAATTTGGGCGCAGCGCTTGACACGCCATTGACACGCCACCTACCACCGCTGGCAGGTGGCGTGTTACGCTGCCCTTCGGGATCTTCCAGGACAGCCACCTTCCAGCTGTCCATTCCTCCGCTTTCGTCCTGGAAGGTGGCGGTTCGCTCTGCGACTAACTACCACCTGTCAGGTGAAAGGGTGGCCTGTGACCTGTCAAGGGGCGTGCTAATTACGACGACTACGCCGACTCGTAGTGGTAGGTGGCGGGTTATGCCGACTATGCCACCTCGTAGTGGCAGATGGCGTGTTACGCTGCCCTTCGGGATCTTTCCGTGGCAGCCACCTTCCAGCTGCCCATTCCTCCGCTTTCGTCGTGGCAGGTGGTGGTTAGCTCTGCGACTACCTACCACCTGTCACCTGTCAGGTGACAGGGTGGCCTGTGACCTGTCAAGGGGCGTGCTAATTACGACGACTACGCCGACTCGTAGTGGTAGGTGGCGTGTTACGCCGACTATGCCACCTCGTAGTTGCAGGTGGCGTGTTACGCTGCCCTCCGGGATCTTTCCGTGGCAGCCACCTTCCAGCTGTCCATTCCTCCGCTTTCGTCGTGGCAGGTGGCGGTTAGCTCTGCGACTACCTACCATCTGTCACCTGTCAGGTGACAGGGTGGCCTGTGACTTGTCAGGTGGCGTGTTAATTACGAAGACTACGCTGACTCGCAGTGGTAGGTGGCGTCTAACGCCGACTCACAGTGACAGGTGGCAGCCACCCTCGAGGTGGCGTTTCTCTATGCTATTTGGACAGCCGGTTACGCCGACTACGCCACCGACTACGCCGACGACTACGCTGACGCCGACTAAACGTGGAAGCCAGGAACGGGCGCCTGAGAGCTGCGCTCTGAAAGTGGCGCTTATTTCTTCCTAAAGTCTACGCCTGCTCTCATCTCAGTGCATATTTCAAAAGCAGACACAAAAGAAGGAATCACTTTAGGCACCAAGCAAAACATCTTAATGTAACCAAGCCTAGTATAACCTGCCAGTTACCACGGTGTGTCGAGTACTGCAAACGTGACCTGGTATAATGCAGGAGTGAAACCATATGGGCGGGTCGAAAGAACGCGAACGCATAGATGAACTAAACCAAAACGCTTTCAGGACAGATGGTCGAACTTCTCCGTGCAACAACTTGATAAAACTCCGGCTCCTCCCTCTTACCTAACAGCACGCGCGTTTACAGAGCACAGGGCTCCCAGTGGGGATAATTTAATTACTCCTCACGTCTCGCTACTCTCAACGTAACCTACCGTGGGCGTAAGTTTCGCTTTTCGCGCAGGTGTAGTACGAACATCTGTATGCGTGAGCGCGCGCGCGTGTTTTTGCTGGTTTGTTTGTTTGTTTATGCGCGCACGTACTGTCACGCTCTGGAGCCAGCTCTGTGTAGTTGTGTGCACAGCTGCGGATGCTCACGTACGAATGTGCTCGCTGTGCCTGCTCCCTACACGATGTAAGTCAATCTCTTATTAGGTAATGTTATACTAAACGTGGATGGGTTAGAGAATAAACTCAGGTTAATGACTTCCTAGCTGCAATCAAGAATAGCATATGGACATGGGCAAGGCACGTACTGCAATAGCAAAATAACCGATGGCTCCTTGTAGGGTAACGGAGTGCGCTCCAAGAGAAGGCACGTGCAGCAGAGAAAGGCCGATAGGTTTGGGAAGTTCAAATGTAAATATGGTTGCAGCTATAGCGTAACAGAGGGAATAGCAGGAATATGGGAAAGGCCTTCGTCTTACAGTGGGTGTAAGTGGTCTGATTATGATGAGGATGGCGACGACGAGGTTGATCATGTGCGGGGTTCAATGCTTCAGAGCTACATGTAGGCTATAAAGGACGCCATAGTCGATGGTTCCTAATTACGCCCGCGTCAGATTCCTTTACGCGAATTGACGTCTCGCAGCTGCACTTAGACGTTCCTAAGCTTCGCCTCCATCAGGGCGCGGCCGCCGCGGTTGGAATTCTTTCCCGCGTCCTCATGCTTAGCAGCCGAACGCCTTAGCATCTCAACCATCGATTAGGGTGAATTAATCCTTCATTAAGTCGTTATTCCATTTAGAACTGAGCAATGAAAGGCTAATTTTATTTATTTATTCTCACATACGTTGCAGGCTTCCGGAGAGGCATTGTGTAAGGGGTGCCAAATACAGAAGTTTGAGTAAAATAGGTTAGAAATAAAAAGCATAATAAAAGTATAGCAAAACAGACAAAAACAAGTGAGTTCAGATAATAACATACCGCAGTTCGCAAAATTTGGTAAATGTACAAGCATTGTTACATTGTTGGTAAAGGTACAGGACATTGTTACCACTGCGCTGCGACGAAAATTACGAATGAGACACTTTCTAGAATCTCTAGAATGCGTCTAAAACACGCTAGACACTTTAGTTTTATAGACGCTCAATCACGCATGCGCCAGACCAACCTGCGGCAGCGCTGCACGTATTTTTTTGTCAGAGAGAAACGTATGTGATCGTATTTCAGTAAGGACGAGCCCCCAACTTTAGCGGAGCAGCTGCTACAGGTTCCCGAGATTCGCGGCTCCCAGTATATATATAAGACTCCACTAATGACTCCGTAAAAGCAACGCCGGGGCGGCGTTTCTTTTAGAGCGAAGCAACGAAATGAAACTCTGCCCGCCGAGAGGCCTATGTAGCGGTGGCGCAAGAGGTCGCAAGCACACGGAAGATGGACGATGACGAAAGGCGCCGTTGGCGGCTAGACGTGCGAACGCCAGGAGGCCCTGTGGCAGCGCGCACGCAGATGCTTAGGTGGTCGTGGAGGGAGACCCCTCGATCACGTTTGAGAGAGAGAGGGGAGACGATCGACGAAACTTTTCGCCCGGCAGTTATTTTGGCGGACAGGTGTGGGTGCCCGCATCGGGGAAATAAAAGAGCAGCGTCCAGCTTTGAGAGGTGTTGCTTTGTTTTTGTTTACATCATGATGTTTACAGAGTGCTTCCGCATTTGCAGCCCTCCTTATGGCCGCCGTCACAAAGCATCTGTAGGCAGCTGCGTGCTTGAAGCTTCTTTACACGCCCGCGGCCATTTCGAAGTCCCGTATCGCTTCTAAGCGCCGAAAAAAAGAAAAATCATATATTTTTGTTTTCTATTTTTTTTTTATTGAAACACTCCCACAACATTTTCACAGCCACGATCTGTGAGTGAGTGAGTAGCGTGTGAGTGAGTGACTGAGTGAGTGAGTGAATGAGTGAGAGGTGAGTTAGTGAAGCAAGTGAGAGAGGTGAGTGAGTGAGTGAGTGAGTAGTGAGTGAGTGAGTGAGTGAGTGAGTGAGTGAGTAGTGAGTGAGCGAGTGAGTGAGTGAGTGAGTGAGTGAGTAGTGAGTGAGTGAGTGAGTGAGTGAGTGAGTAGTGAGTGAGTGAGTGAGTGAGTGAGTGAGTGAGTGAGTGAGTAGTGAGTGAGTGAGTGAGTGAGTGAGTGAGTGAGTGAGTGAGTGAGTGAGTGAGTGAGTGAGTGAGTGAGTGAACAAAATGAACGTGCGCAGGTAAGGAAGATGCGTCAGATGTGAGATGTAGATTGCAGCGAGGTAAATACGTCAATAACGTGCCCACCGCGCGGCATCAGTGGCTTACCTTGCCGTGCGGTTGCTGAGACCAAGATCGCCGTATCTAATCCCGGTCGCTGCACCCGCATTTTGATGGAGGCTAAGTGCAAAAGCGTCTATGTGCTGTGAGTTGTCAGACGACATTAGGGAACCTCAGGTGATCGAAATTTATCCCGAGCCCTCCACTGCGGCTCACATGCCATAGCGCGCCAAACAGCGTGAAAGCTGTGGTACGGAATACAGAATCACATCCAATTATAATTTTCGCAATCAAAACAGAAAAGTATTTCTGCTCCATGGAATGCAAAGTAATCGTTGCACGTTCTTAACACCAGAACAATGAAATTATGGGGTCACTTTCAATAAGCACAGCGCCGCCGCGGTGGCTCAGTGGTTATGGTGCTCGGCTGCTGACCCGAAAGACACGGGTTCGATCCCGGCCGCGGCGGTTTAATTTCTTTGGAGGAGAAATTCTAGAGGCCCGTGTACTGTGCGATGTCAGTGCACGTTAAAGAACCCCAGGTGGTCGAAATTTGCGGAGCCCTCCAATACTGCGTCTCTCATAGCCGTAGTCGCTTTGGGACGTTAAACCCCATAAACCAAACCAATAAATAAGCACAGCAATCTAAATAAAATACGTAGAAAAGTATTTCCTTTGCATTCCATGTTTGGCCTTTTTTCTTTCAGTTCATTTTCAGGCTATTTTCGCTTAGCGGATCAAAGGAAGTAACGTAGAACATGCGACATATCTTGGCATAGTTTGAATGAACTCGTGTTATTATAAAGTGTAGATTTTTCTTAAGCCGAATTTAGTTTTTGCCGTTTTGAAGTCGGAATCATAATAATGCTTAAATATGATACATAATCTCGAGATTTTTCAGCAATCACGGTATGCATGCCTAGTTTTCTAAAAGATATTTTTGAACAGTGCCATATTCAGACATAGTTAACTTGTTATTCGCACATTTCATTGTTATTCTCTTTTCTTCTTTAACGTCTCACAACAGAGACCAAACAATGCAATCTCATTTATTACTATCGATTCTCTGATTCGTTTATGCGCTATTTCTCTCAAGCGCTATGTCTTTGGGTTAGCGCGATACTTCGAAGAGAATATTAGACTTATAAAAATGTTTACTTTTTGTTTATGTCTGCTGTTCACGCGTCACCTCATTTTAATTGACCTGGAAATGAAGACAATAGAACATAGCGCAGCGAACCAAGTTGGATCAGCGCCGGGCAGTTAACCAGCATGCTATTCCGATTAATGTAGCGAACAGAAAAAGCAGATAAGTGCCCTTGTGTATTGAACGAAAGTAGAAGTATTTATTTCACGATCAAGTTGAAATATACCCTCATATGGGGTGGTGGGATCTACGTAACGGCAGTCCCTAACGATAATCTCTAAGAAATAATTGTAATAAAAAAGCGTTCAACTCCTTTCACGTTGCCCGAGTTTTATGACTTCGAGAAGGCGTCAGTCGCCCAGCATCCGCAGCACCTGCACGCCAGGCGCCTTGCACACTTGATACAGGCCCACGGCGAAGGCAGCCACAAATAATTCGACCTAGGAGGGCTGGCAGGGTCACAGTTAGCAATTCACAAGACTCATGTGGCCTCAGCGGGGAGTCACTACGGTGGCCAGCCACGGCGACCTGAGCACCTCGTCTTCCTCGGGGTTCAGCGAGTCGTCCGCCAACCCTAGGAACACCAGCGGTCGCTGCACCACGCACAGCCGGCCCTTCGAGCTGCAGTTTTCATAAAGTCCTGCACCGATCGGAAGCCGAACGCCGGAGCTGCATAGTGCTTGTCGGACGAAGCCAGTGCACAGCAACGGAACACATCGTACGGAACACGCGCACCACCTCCTCGTGGTGTCGCAGGCGGCCGACGAGTCCGCACGTGATGCAGGCGTTCGACAGCATCTGGCAGCTCCAGAGGCTGGACAGGGTGCGGACGGCCACCGCAGGCTCGAAGGACGGCGACTCGACCAGCGCCACGTCCAGCTGCGTGCCCGGTCCCCGCTGGCAGAGGTGGAAGGACAGCAGCAGGCCACCCGGGGACATGCCCACGGCCAGAAGGCACTGGCGAGGATAGAGCTTGCGTACCTTGCTCACCACCTCGGCAAAGTCTCTGGCACTGGCCGCGTAGGCGATGCGATGCGTGGTGAGGGGCACGCCCCCGCCGCCGCTAACGCTCACCACCAGGCAGGGGAAGACGAGGGCGGCGCGCGCGAGCCGCGGAGGGCGCCACGGCCGGCTCTGGCTGTCCGTGTAGCCCCCGCAGGCGAGCAGCACCACGACACCCGGTTGGTCGTCATTGTGCCAGTCTAGCGTCACCAGGCCCCGGTCCGAGAGCACCAACACCTCGCGACGGTAGTTGAGCCGCGGCAGCAACCGGTGGTAGGGGCAGCCGACGAAGCGCTGCAGGTTGGCGCCGGAGTCTGGTGGCGCTCGACCAACACCTCGCGAAGGTAGTTGAGGCGCGGCAGCAACCGGTGGTAGGGGCAGCCGACGAGGCGCTGCAGGTTGGCGCCGGAGTCTGGTGGCGCTCGACCAACACCTCGCGACGGTAGTTGTGCCGCGGCAGCAACCGGTGGTAGGGCCAGCCGGCGAGGCGCTGCAGGTTGGCGCCGGAGCCTGGTGGCGCTCGACCAACACTTCGCGACGGTAGTTGAGCCGCGGGAGCAACCGGTGGTAAAGGCAGCCGACGAGGCGCTGCAGGTTGGCTGCGGAGCCTGGTGGCGCTCGACCAACACCACGCGACGGTAGTCGAGCCGCGGCAGCAACCGGTGGTAGGGCCAGCCGGCGAGGGGCTGCAGGTTGGCGTCGGAGCCTGGTGGCGCTCGACCAACACCTCGAGACGGTAGTCGAGCCGCGGCAGCAACCGGTGGTAGGGGCAGCCGACGAGGCGCTGCAGGTTGGCGCCGGAGCCTGGTGGCGCTCGACCAACACCTCGCGACGGTAGTTGAGCCGCGGCACCAACCGGTGGTAGGGCCAGCCGGCGAGGCGCTGCAGGTTGGCGCCGGAGCCTGGTGGCGCTGGGCCAACACCACGCAACAATAGTTGAGCCGTGGCAGCAACCGGTGGTAGGGGCAGCCGGAGAGGCGCTGCAGGTTGGCGCCGGAGCATGGAGGCGCTCGACCAACACCTCGCGACGGTAGTTGAGCCGCGGCACCAACCGGTGGTAGGGCCAGCCGGCGAGGCGCTGCAGGTTGGCGCCGGAGCCTGGTGGCGCTGGGCCAACACCACGCAACAATAGTTGAGCCGTGGCAGCAACCGGTGGTAGGGGCAGCCGGAGAGGCGCTGCAGGTTGGCGCCGGAGCATGGAGGCGCTCGACCAACACCTCGCGACGGTAGTTGAGCCGCGGCAGCAACCGGTGGTAAAGGCAGCCGACGAGGCGCTGCAGGTTGGCTGCGGTGCGCCAGACCGGGATGCGGTAGAAGGTCTTCGCGAAGCCCTACATCTGGACGCTGAGGAAGCTGCGCAGGCGACCAGCAAGTCGCAGACAACGTTGGTGGGGCACGCCAGGCGCAGCAGCATGTCGCCTTTGGTGGGCGCCTTGAAGCGTGACACGACGTCCATCGACCAATGCATCGATCCTCACGTTCTTCTTCTACTTCAACCTCCTCTTCGTTCTAGTAGTACGCCACTTCTGCCGCATCCAATCATGAGTGCGGCAAGAAGACTGCCGTGTTGCCAGCAAAGTGAAACATTTTGAGTAATAATTTGGCCTTACCGATGCCACTAATATATAAATTAAATAAAAATGGTACAACGTGCGTGGGGGACTCTTGAAGTCTAGTTGCATGTAATCTTTCATTCTTCCGGTGCATTCTATTCTTAATAAGTGTCGGCTGTTGATGTGGAATAATCCCTGAACCACGAATTGTTGACCACGTAATACCTTTTTCGAGCGTTAGCTCTTGTTAGATAAGTCCTCAGTTTCGCGCCGCTGTCGTTGTCGGCGTCGACGTCGGTGGCGCCGTCCGCAGCGCACTTTCTAAGGAAGACGATGATGATGATGATGTCCTTAGGCTTAATGACACATACCCATGGTGGGGATTGGCCAGGGTGCATAGACGATAGAGGCGAAATTCCAGCCGCACTTCGTCATCGCTGATCACACGCGCGCGAGTCACCTGCATGAGTACGACTCTCCTGCCCGATCTGCCTTTGCTGCTCCTTGCGCTTGTGGTCCCTTCATCACCAGTACTTCGCCCCTTCAAACAGAATACTGTTTTCAGTGCCTTAGGCCTGTTTAGCTCCTTCCTCAGTTGCACCGCCGTCGACGTCGGCGCCGTCCGCAGCACAGACATTGGAATCGTGGAAAGATAGTGCATAGCAGTAACTGTACGGCGTGTTTGTTTTGATGGGAGCGGTGGCGGCGGTAGCTCTCTCGGCGAACTTCGCGACCCACCAGGACGCTGCTTAACCGGCTGCGGCAGTGTATGTTTGAGAAACCGGCGAGACTATGCGGAAGGGGCATGGTGCACTAGGCGACGCGTGTTGCAGTACATGCGCTCGGCATCGCAGAGGAGCTTAGGAGTTTAGGCCAGAATACTGTGAAAATTCCTGGCTCTCATGTCATAGCTGACGCTAAAACATTCACTTTACACATTTTTTACTGTCCAGTGTTTTTTTTATTTCTTTTTCTCAAACTTCTCGGTCTTGAACTGGCCTTGAACGTTTTAGTGAGGTAAGAAAACACAGTCATTGCAATTTCATATTCATAAATTTTTCAATATCAAACCATATGTTGAGCATTACACATTTTATAGAGTATACCATTATAATAATAATAATAATAATTATTGTTTGAACAATGAACGTACAGGCCGGTACAAAGGCCAGTTATCAGTTGTTGGAGACGGGTTGCAGCATGAATCTGTCGGACTCTTGAAAAACTTAGCGGGCATGGTAAGAAAAATCAGAGTTGGCTTTGATATAAGTACCTCGCCCTACGGACACTGCCGACTACCGCTTACGGCGCCTCTTCTATACAGCCTTGCGCACTTCCTTTTTAAACGTTTCGGAAACAGTAATCAAAACCATATATCCTAAAAAGATACATGTGGCAGACCTCGCCTATCATCAGAGCAGGTTCACCACAATATTGTCACGTCGCCCGCCGGCTCGACTACTTATTAATAATATTAATAAGATACTTTGGGCGATAGCGACTGTGTCTGAACTATTCTGGAATATGCACGATACACGTATATCCTATGCCCGAAAGCTGGACGGCTGTCTCAACCCCTAAAAATAGGTGGGAGGAGATTCATACGCTGTGAGGTTGTGTTACATAAATGAGAGAGAGAGATAGAGAGACGTCTCTGCGTTGATTCGTGTGGTACGAAGCGCGCAGAACATTAATGGGCAGTAATAATAAGAGGAATTCAGTTTATTCCAAATATCATGTACAAGTGCAGAGTAGAATTCTGCGCCAATTAAGAACAATTGTGCTGTGCTATACGACACAGGCAGCCAGAGGCTCACACGGCACTGCTACACAGACCATGAAAGCTGTGGTGTGTAATACATGATAAAAAACAATCAATTTTGGCAACAAAATCATATAAAATCATTTCTGCTCCATGGAATGTAATAAAAAGTAGCCGGTGTATGTTGTAATCACCAGAACAATGGACTGAGAGGGTGAGTTCCAGAAAGCGCAGCGATCTAAATACAATGCATAAAAAACCATTTTGTTTTATGCGCGAGCGTATAGAGCTCGTTCGGTCGAAAAGCCGTGGGCGTGGCCGGCACCGCGTGTTGGTAATAACCGGGGGCTGCGTAAAAAACTCGTATGATGGCAATGTGTGCTTCTAGTGAATGATCACCGAATGGTGTGTGATAGGCTATGCCGAGTTAATGAAATAACTGTAAATAACTGATCAATTAAAGAAATGAAAAAAAAAATCGAAAAATGCGGGGTTCGAAGGCGTCAAAATGCCCAGAATAAAAAGCTAATGCTTGATGATGGTAATTAAGAAAATTTAGAGCGTGTAGTTGATCAATTAATTCAAACAATTGCAAAATATGACTTACACCACCACTTGCACTTACACCACCACCACCACCTGAAACACGCTTTCGCGTTCTACTCTTAAATGCGAAGCTTAAGCGCCCTCCAGTTTTTTATTTTATATTTGGCCTTTTTTTATCCTATTTATTGTCAGCCTTTTTTGGCTTAGCTGATTGAACTAAGTATTCGAGAACACGCGGCATTTCTTTTCATATTCTGCGTAAATTCATGGTATCATGCAGCATTCGTTTTCATAACTCGAACTTGATGTAATTGTTTTTGCCGTTTTTAAGCGGGATACATAATAATGCTTAAATATACTACAAACTTTCGTGATTGTTCCACACTAGTGTAATATACAATTTTTAAAGCATATTCAACAATGCAATATCGAGACAGTGTAACTTACTATTCGCACCTTTCATTGTTATTCTGTTGATTTGCTTCTTTAAGGTCTCACCGAAAAGACCAAACATTGTAATCTATATTAATATCGGATCTTTATCGGTTTATTATGTTTCTCAAGCGCTGTCTTCGGGATGGCACGATATTTCAACGGAAATATTAGTGGTATAAAAATATTTACGTTTTGCTCATCCGTGCTCTTCCCGCGGCACCTCTTTTTCGTTGCGCTGGAAATAAGCACACGGAAATTTAGCGCAGCGAACCAAGTTGCATAAGCGTCGAGGAGTAGACCAGTATGTCATTCCGATTAATCTAACAGAAAAGGCAGACAAGAGTTCTTGTGCATCGAACGAAAGTGGATATTTCCATTTCACGATCAAGGTAGAAGACGGTGTTACCTGCATATGGGGGGGGGGGGGGGAGGGGTGCTAAGTGATGGCAGTCCCCAACGACAGTCGTTAAGCAGAAATAATAAAGAAGCATTCGACTCGTTCCACTTTGCCGGAGTTATCAGTCCCGAAGCGTTTCCAGCACCTGCACATCCCGCGCCTAGCACACTCGACACAGGCGCACGGCGAGGGCGGCCACAAATCGTTCGGCATAGCACGGCTGCCGTGCCCACTGTTAGCCCTCCACGAACGCCATGTGGCCCCCGCGCGGAGTCACCACGGCGGCCAGCCAGGGCGACTTCAGCACCTCGTCATCGAGCAAGGTTCTCTCGGGGTTCAGCGAGTCGTCCGCCGACCCGAGGAACACCAGCGGTCGCTGCACCATGCACACCAGGCCCTTCGAGCTGCGGTTTTCGTAGAAGTCCTGCACCGATCGGAAGCCGAATGCCGGAACTGCATAGTGCTGGTCGGACGAAGCCAGTGCCAAGCAACGAAAAATATCGTCAGCCCCGATCACCTCGGCAATGCGCGCCACCTCCTCGTTGTCTCGCAGGCGGCCAATGAGTCCGCGCGTGATGCAGGCGTTCGGCAGCATGTTGCAGCTCCAGGGGCTGGGCAGGGTGCGGGCGGCCACCGCAGGCTCGAAGGGCGGCGACACCACCAGCGCCGCGTACAGCTGCGCGCGCGCTGTCCCCGCTGGCGGAGGTACCACGACAGCAGCAGGCAGCCCAGGGACACGCCCACGGCCAGAAGGCAAGGGCGCGGATAGAGCTTGCGCACCTTGGTCACCACCTCGAAAAAGTCTCTGACGCTGGTCGCGTAAGTGATGTGGTGCGTGGTGAGGGGCACGGCCCCCGTCTCCGCGCCTGTTCACCAACAGGCAGGGGAAGCCGAGCGCGGGCAGCAGAGAGCGCCATGGCCGGCTCTGGCTGTCCGTGTAGCCCCCGCAGGCGAGCAGCACCACGGGGCTCGGTTGGTCCTCGCTGAGCCAGTCGAGCGCCACCAGGCCCCGGTCCGAGAGCACCAATACCTCTCGACGGTAGTTGAGCCGCGGCAGCAGCCGGTGGTAGAGGCAGCCGACGAGGCGCTGCAGGTTGGCGCCGGTGCTCCAGACCGGGGTGGGGTAACAGCCCTTGACCAAGCCCTCCATCTGGACGCCGAGGAAGCGGCGCAGGCGACCGCTGCGGGACACTAGCTGCGGCTTGCGGACCACCAGAAGGACGTAGTAGACAATGTAGGCGGGGAACGCCGGGCACAGCAACAACTTGCTTCTGTTGGGCGCCTTTAAACCTGGTACGACGTCCATCGACTGCCGCTTCGATCTCACGTCTTCTTCTTCTTCTTCTTCACCTCTTTATAATGGCACATACCCACGTGGGGGGATTGGCCAAGGTATAGTGGTACACATAAGGAAATTTCCATAGGATTACGACAAAATATCGGAGCCACACGTGAATTTTGAAAAATGTATTCATGAAAAACGACAGAATATTTGAAGTGAAATAACAAAGAACATTTTGGCGAGAATAATAATAATATAAAAAGAACTCCAAGACTTCTAAAGGAGTTAGCAAATCAACCTACCAGTTGCAATTATGTAATCATGGAGATTCTCACAAATTGACCCCAATGCAAATCTTTTGGCGCTCGCTCCGAACGATAGCAACGCTGGCAGAGATAACGGGAGCCCTAACCTGCAGAGAGGGACCTCCAGGTAAATCTTTCTCTGAAGTGCGAACTTTGGACAGTAGAGAAGGAAATGGTCCACAGATTCAACGTCCCCGCAAGAGTCACATAGGTTTGTCGGAGACCACCCACATCTGCATAGGTATAAATTTAAACTGGGAATCCTACACCGCAGTCGCGTCATTGATACCTCACACTGCCTGGTTTTACACGAACGGACGTTCCGTTTATACGCTAAGTGCTGATAATCAGTAGTATTTAGTAAGGGATCGCGTAGCCTGGCTGATATGTGTTGGAACCGCTGAAACCTGGAGATCGCCAGCAGACTGAAATTCGGGACGGGATGCGTTACTGGCCCGTCAAGAGCTGACCTTGCTAAATAATCAGCCATCTCGTTGGAATGAATGCCTGCATGACCAGGAACCCAGACAAAACGGACCTCCTTTAAAGTGGACGGGACAAAAAATCGCAGGAAGCGGCACAAAAAATCTTTTTGGGAAGTTTCAAGGGAGACTAAAACTGACAAACAATCAGCCAGGATGATAACGTGAGATACATGACACGGAATTTTGTGCAGAGCCATTCCAAAAGCCAAAAATTCCGCAAAGAATATAGGGATATAATCTGGGATGCGGACAGAGTAGCTCCATGCCAAATCCTGCGAAAAGATGCCAACTGCAGCTTTTTGGCAGCTGACGGAGGCATCAGTAGAAGGCACCACATGATGGGGGAATTCCGCTATATGACCAGAAAGAATGCCGTTTAAAATGTTTGTGGGCATGTGTTTCGCATGAGATGGGAAGATGTGGTCAAAATGGAATTCCACTGCTGCCGGCGTGTCGTCAACCCACTGCAAAGAACCGAGATCAACACCAATCGGTGTTAAAAGTTTCTGCGTTAAGGTAATTTGTGGCATTTGATATCGTGGCCAATGATGGTAAAAAAATAAGGCCTGCTGAGATTCAAAAATAGGAGTACTGACATTAGTCATCGGGTCCAACGACCTGAGGAAAGTTCGCACCGTGAGTATTTGAAAGCGGGAAATTAAATGGCGGGAATCTCAAATTCTTCTTCTACTTCAACCTCGTCTTCGTTCTAGTTGTAAGCCATTTCTGCCGAATCCAGTCACGAATGCGCCAGGAGAACTCCAGTGTCATCAGCAAAGTGAAGCATTTTTAATACTAATTTGGCCATACCGATGTCACCAATGTATAAATTAAATAACAAAGGTCCGAGGGATGGCCCTTGGGGGATTGTATAAGACTTGTTGCGGGAATTTGTTATGCGTCCCATGAATTCTTTAATATTTGTCGGAGGTTGATGTTGAATAATCCCTGATCCAAGAATGGCATGACCACGTAAGCCCATTTTCAGATCGTTAGGGCTTCTTACCTAGTTCTTTAGTCTAGTGTCGTTGTCGTTGTCGGCATCGGCGGTGCCGTTCGCTGCGCACTTTGAAAGGAAGGCGATATATCCTGTATTTCGCCCCTTCAAACAGAACACTGTTTTCAGTGTCTCAGCTTTGTTTAGCTCTTTCTTCAGTTGCAGCGCCGTCGGCGTCGGCGCCGTCCGCACCTCGGCATCGCGCCAAGATACTGCAAGCCAATAACTGTACGGCGTGTTTGTTTTAATGGGAGCGACAGTGTCGGTGGCTCGCTCGGTAAACTATAGGCAATGCACTAAGATGCTGCTTCGCCGGCTACGGCAGTGTATGCATGAAAAGAAATCCGGCGAGACTGTGCGGAATGGGCCTGGTGCACTAGGTGGCGCGTGTTGCAGTACATGCGCTCAGCATCGGAGGGTACCCTAGGAGTTAAGGCCAGAATGCTGTAAAAACCCGTTGCTCATGGCATGGCTAACGCTAGAACATTCACGTTACACACTCTTTACTGTCTAGTGAGTGTTTTTTCTGGAGCCTCCCGGTGTATTAATTTCATGTTCATACAGCTTTCTAATCAAATCATATGTACAGCATTATTCAAGATATAAAGCACTGTATTATAGTAGATATTAGCATTGTGTGACAAATGGACATACAGGCCAGAGCAAGGCACAGTTATCAGTTGATGGAGACGGCTTGCAGCATGCACCTGTCTGGCTCTTGAAAAACTTTGCGGGCTGGCTAAGCAAACTCAGAGCTATCTTTGATGTAAGTACCCCGTCCTACTGGCACTGCCGACTACAGCTTACAGCGCCGCTTCTATGCAGCCTTGCGCACTTCCTTTTAAAACGTCTCGGAAGCAGTAAACACAAGAATATCTTCTAAATAGATACATGTGGCAAACCTCGCTTATAATCATAACAGGTTGATCACAATATTATCTCGTTGCCCACCGACACGACTACTTTTTATTAACGTTAATAACATTTCTTGGGCGATAACCCCTGTGTCTGTACTCTTCTGATATAGGCTCGATACTCGTACGCTACGCCAGCAAGCTGAACTGCTTCCCAAACCATAAAAATAGGTGCGAGGAAACTCATACGCTAGGCAATTGTGTTAAAAAAATTACAGAAAGAAATAGAGAGAGAGAGCGACTCTTCTGCGTGTATTAATGTGGTACCAGACGTGGAGAATTTTAAAGAGCAGTAATTATAAGAGGAAATCAGTTTATTCCCAGCATCATGCAGAAGCACAAAGACGAATTCTGTCCCGGTTAGGAACAATTGTGCTGTGCGGCACAGACAGCCAGAGGCTCAAATGGCATTGCGACGCACATGAAAGCTGTGTAAGTAAATCGAACAAATTTTGGAAACCAAAACATTTAAAACCATTTCTGCTGCATGAAATGCGAAAAAAAAAGTAATCGAGCTATGGTGTAAACACCAGAACGTAGAATGAGAGGGTGAATTCCAGAAAGCGCAGTGATCTAAATACAATGCCTAAAAAAGCATTTTCTCCCGCCGCCGCAATGGCTCAGAGCTTATGCTGCTCAGCTGCTGACCCGAAAGACGCGGGTTCAATCCTGGCCGCGGTGGTAGAATTTCTGTGGAGGCGAAATTCTAGAAGTTCGAACCCGACAAAAACCAATTTACCAATTTTTTAAATTCTATAGGCCCGTGTACTGTGCGATGCCAGTGCACGTTAAAGAACCCCAGGCGGTAGAAACTACCCGGAGCCCTTCACTACGGCGTCCCTCATAGCCTGAGTCGCTTTGCAACGCTAAACCCGATAAAACCAAACAAAAAATTTTCTTTTACGTGAGAGCATATACAGCTACGGTCGAAAAGTCGGCGCGTTTCCGCTGACCGCCATGAGGGAAGACGCGGTCGAGCATAATTTAAATTATTTCTGTCGTTTTGAAGCGCTATTCATAATAATGCTTAAATGTACTACATAATCTCCTTATTGTTCCACTGTCTTGGTATAAATATTTCGAAATTTTTTTTAAAAAGTCTACTATTTAGAAATAGTGTAACTTGTTATTCGCACATTTCATTGTTATACTGTTGATTTGCTTTTTTAAGGTATCGCAAAAGAGACCAAAGAATGCAGTCTCACATACTAATATCGGTTCACCGGCTGGTTTACTCACTATTTCTGTCAAGCGCTGTGTCTTCGGGTTGACACGATACTTCAACGAAAATATTAGTGTCATAAAAATATTTAATCTTTGCTCATCTGTGTTCTTCACGCAGCACTTCTTTTTCGTTGAGCTGGAAATAAGCACACTGGAATTTAGCGCAGCGAACCAAGTTGCATAAGCGTCGAGGAGTAGACCAGGATGATATTCCGATTAATGTAGTCAATAGAAAAGGCAGACAAGACCTCTTGTGCATCGAACGAAAGTGAATATTTCCATTTCACGATCAAGGTAGAAGACGGTGTTACCCTCATAAAGGAGAAGGTGACATCACTTAGCCCGGCCCCAACGACAGTCTTTAAGCAATAATAACAATAAAAAAAGCCCTCCACTCGTTTCACTTTGCCGGAGTTGTCATTCCCCCAGCGTCTGCAGCAACTGCATGTCTCGAGTTTGGACGCTTGACGTAGGCCCACGGCGAAGGCGGCCACAAATCTTTCGGCATAGAACGGCTGCCGCGCCTACTGTTAACCGTCCACGAAACCCATGCGGCCACCGCAAGGAGTCACCACAGTGACCAGCCAGGGCGACTTGAACACCTCGTCTTCGAGCAAGGTTCGCTCGGGGTTCAGCGAGTCGTCCGCCGACCCGAGGAACACCAGCGGTCGCTGCACCACGCACAGCCCGCCCTTCGAGCTGCGGTTTTCATAGAAGTCCTACACCGATCGGAAGCCGAACGCCGGAGCTGCATAGTGCTGGTCGAAGGAAGCCAGTGTCCAGCAACGGAGCACATCATCAGCCCCGATCACGTTGGCAATGCGCACCACCGCCTTGTGGTCTCGCAGGTGGCCGACGTGTCCGCGCGTGATGCAGGCGTTCAGCAGCAGGTTGCAGCTCCAGGGGCTGGGCAGGGTGTGGACGGCCACCGCAGGCTCGAAGGGCGGCGAGACAACCAGTGCCGCGTACAGCTGCGCACGCGGTCCCCGCTGACGCAGGAAGAGGGACAGCAGCAGGCCGCTCAGGGACACGTCCACAGCCAGAAGGCACTGGCGCGGATAGCTCTTGCGCACCTTCCTCATCACCAGGGCAAAGTTGCTGATGCTAGCCGCGTAGGAGATGCGGTGCGTGGTGATGGGCACGCCCCCGCAACAGCGCCCGTTCACCACCAAGCAGGGGAAGCCGAGCGTGGGCAGCAGAGAGCGCCATGGCCGGCTCTGGCTGTCCCTGTAGCCCACCAGCAGCATCAGGACGCCCGGTTGGTCCTCGCTGAGCCAGTCGAGCGCCACCAGGCCCCGGTCCGAGAGCACCAGCACCTCGCGACGGTAGTTGAGCCGCGGCAGCAACTGGAGGCAGCCGACGAGGTGCTGCATGTTGGCGCCGGTGCACCAGACCGGAGTGCAGAAGTACCTCTTCACGAAGCCCTTCATCTGAACACAGAGGAAGCGGCACACTAGCCGTGGCTTGCGCGCCACCAGAACGCAGGAGACAACGTGGGCGGGGCATGCCAGACGCAGCAACAGCTCGCCTTCGGTGGGAGCCTTCAAATGTGGCACGACGCCAATCGACCACCAACGTTCTTCTACTTCATCCTCCTCTTCGTTCTAGTAGAATGTCATTTACCACATCCAATCATGAGTGCGCCAAGACGACTCCAGTGCCATCGGCAAAGTGAAACATTTTTAATTTGATTTCGGCGATATAGATGTCACTAATGTATAAATTGAATAACAAAGGTCGAGGGATTTCTGTAAGACTGGTTGCCTGTGACTTACTATACTTCCCACGCATTTTTAATAATTGTCGGTGGTTTACATGGAATAATCCCCGAACCACGAATTGAATGACCCAAGAAACCCAATTTTTGGATAGTTAGCTCTTAGCTAGTTCCTCAGATTCCCGCCGTTGTCGTGTCAGGCATCCGCGTTGGCGTCCGCGGCGCCGTCCGCAGCGCACTTTATTGGAAAGACGACAAAGAAGAAATGCCAGCCGCGCTTCCTCGTCATCGCTCGTCAACCGCGCCCGAGTATCATGGGGGCTGCCACCTTTGATCACGTGATCACGCCACCATTACACGCCTCCTGACTGCTCGGCGCGCGCCTCGTCGCTACGGCTGCTGCGTCTGACGGTTCGGATCCGACAGGTAGTGTTCCGGCTGATACGGTTGTAAAGGAGGGGGAAGACGAAACTATGGTTTGGCCAAAGCTTGGAAGGACATGTGAGAACCCTAATTTGATCACTTCAGGCGTGAAAACGCGATCGGACTTCATGTCGCGGAGAGCCGCTGAGCTCTCCGCCACTTCGAGCCAACGGACGGATCGCCTGAATGCTTGTCTTTGCTTGCGCTGAAGGCTCTGCTTAGTGTTTTTTTATTGTTATTATATAAAACGGCAAGGTTTAATGTTCTTGCGGCATTACAGGTTGTTGTCCTGTTCTGTACCTGCATGCAGACACTGCTCTAAAGCGCTCACATGCATATCGTATGCATTTGTTTACAACCTGTTAACGGTGCTTAGAAAACCTGAAATATTTCCGACAGGTTGATTAAAGATAGAAAAGCCACAAAAATAAATAGACACACAAAGGTTGCCTATCATGATAGCAGTACCAAGCAACAAGCAGCCTTCACAAGCTGGCGTGCAATCGTTTCGAAGGATTCCGCGATATAATTGTTATAACGCGCGCAAGGCCACACGTTCATGCTGGACGAATTTCACAGCAACGTCAGCCCCATATAAAAAATTTTGGTACGCTCAACGCTCGATATGCGGACATGGAAATGCTCGTGGTCTCTTTGGTTGTAATTAATCAGCTTCACTCCGAGCGTGCGGAGTCACTTTTAGTGACTGTCTCGCATGGACCGCGAGCAAGTGACAACCGCCCGGCACAGCAGCCGTAAACCAAATGCTGTAATCCGAACACGGTCCACGAAAACCGCGCTACTTGGAGCGAAATTGAACAGTAGCACCAAGACGGCGTGTAATAAACGGACTGACGGTAAGCGTTGTCGGCTCGCACGGCTGTGCAGTGGATAATAAACAGCAGGCGTATGAAGGAGCGTTAGTCGTCTTTATTTTTCGTTCCTAATTCGGCCTCGGGCGCTCGTTTTACTAATGGTCACAGACCATAACTTACGATCAATGCGGTCTCAGCACAGTGCACAACAACTGAAAGCACGCCGTCGTGGTTTCGGTGGCGGGACAGCTTCTTCATGCGGCTGTGTTGTGCACTTACCCTCGCAGATTTTCCAAGATCGAAACCTTTCTTTATTAGCTATCTAGCGCTGGCGAACGTGTTTGTTGCATTCACCAGTTCGGAAAGGGTGCATGGCGAACGGGCGGGAACATTGGCATTACCTCCTTGTGCAGTTCGGTTTCGCGAAGCTCGCAAACGACCGCATCCCACACTTTTAACTCTCTGTCGCTATTCTTGCAATCCACAACAGTGCATGTGTTTCCTCTGCCTTTTCACATCGTAGAAAGAACACATTCGGCAACCACCCGCGAAATTTGCACTGATGCGTCGAGGCGTACACGCCGGTGACTTACGAGGCCAGTAATGGTGCCGTGTTCCGAGCGCACGTGTGGCGCCATCTGGTCTCAAACGGAAGAACTGCGCGCTGTAAACGGTCTATAGCTCTTTCCTCAGTTGCAGCGCCGTCTGCGTCGGCGCCGTCCGCAGCTCTAGCCTCGGCATCGCGCCAAGACGGTGCATGCCAATAACTGTATATCTCAGGGTATTTAGGATATCTCCTAAATAGATGCATGTGGCGAACTTTGCTTATGATCAAAGCAGGTTCACTACAATATTGTCACGTTACCCTCCTTCTCAACTACTTTTTATTAATAATAACAATATTTTTTGAGCGGTAACCACTACGTCTGAAGAGTTCTGATGTACGCCGGATAGACGTATATGATATGGCCGAAAGTTGAACTGCTGTCCCAACCCATAAAAATAGGTGAGAGGAGATTCATACGCTCGGCTGTTGTGTCAGGAAGAAAGAGAGAGAGAGAGACGTCTCAGCGTTTGTTCATGTGGTTCCGGGTGCGTAGAACATTAACGAACAGTAATCTTAAAAGGAAATCAGTTTCTTCCCAGCACCATGTACGAGTACAGAGCAGAATTCTGCGCCGCTTAAAGGTGCGCTCAAGAAGAATCTCAACTCGTCTTTTTGCCGCGGAAACTCTATCTACACGTTCCCAGCATTCTTAGAAACGTCGAATTATTACCCAGTGCGGCCGATTTCCCTAATTAAATTGGATTAACGTCCGGTTCCCGCCATTTTTTGCTGAATTCGCCGCATATGGTGGGAGGAGCCGACCAACGCGGGGAGTGCTTTTCGGGCATTCGCGTGGCGACATTTCTTTCGCGTTTATTTTGTTTGTGCTAAATTTCCGTAAATAAATAGGTCTAGCTAGAGACTACATGGCTGGAAATTAGGCCCACAGAAATGAAAAAACGCGTGGACTCTTTGCTTTCGCTGATCACTACGTATCACTCCGCCGATTGCAGAGCGGCAAGCCTCCACGGGACTGGGTGAAAAGTTGGTCGACTCCTCCCACCATTTGTGGGGAATTCAAAAAAAAAAAAAAGGCGGGACCCTGGCAATAATACGATTTAAATTAGGGAAATCGGCCGCACAGGGCAATAATTCGAAGTTTCCAAGAACGCTCGGAACGTGTAGATCGAGTTCCAGCGGTAAAAATACGAGTTCAGATTCCTCTTCAGTGCACCTTTAAGAACCATCGTGCTGTGTGGCAGAGGCAGCCAGAGGCTCACATGACATTGCTACAGAGAGCATGAAAGCTGTGTTCGGCGATACATAATCAAATACAATCAATTTTGGCAACCAAAAGATAAAAAACCATTTCTGCTTCATTGAATGCAAAAATAATCAATGTGCGGTGTTAACGCCAGAAAAATAGAATAACGGGGTGAATTTCAGAAAGCGCAGCGATCTAAAAATAGTACATTAAATTGCATTTCATATTTGTTTAATTTTTGGCCTCTTTCATTGTATATTTTCTGCCTCTCTTCGCTTGTGTCATAAAATGAGGTTACGTAGTACACGCTGAATTGTTGGCTTTCACTTCCGTATTTCAATAAATTCAACTGTTAGCGCTTCTCTTGTGCATGTCGCACTGATATTGAACTGTTCCTCTCTAATGAATGCATAAAAACTAGCCCAAATTTCAGCTTTACTTTTCTCAATCTTTGCGTAAATTCGTGGTATTATGAAGTCTTCGTTTTTCTGAAGTGACACTTAATTTAATTTTTGTTGTGTTGGTTTTACGCTTTATGGGGGTTTAACGTTCTAAAGCAACTCAGGCTATGAGGGACGCTGTAGTGAAGGGCTCCGCAAACGCCGACAACCTGGGGTCCTTTAACGTGCACTGACATCCCACGGTACGCGGGCCTGTAGAATTCCGCCTCCATCGAAATTCGACCGCCGCGGCTGGAATCGAACCCGCGTCTTTCGGGTCAGCAGTCGAGCGCCGTAACCTCTGAGACACCACAGCGGCTTTGTTGTTTTGAAGCGGGACTCAATACAATGCTTAACATATACTGCATAATCTCGTGTTCGTTCCACACTCATGGTATGTATCCAGCATATCTAAAAGATATTTTAAACACTGCATTAGTGACAGACAATGTAACTTGTTATTAGCTCATTTCACTGCTCTTTTGTTAATTTGCTTCTTTATGGTATCAGAACAGTGACCAAATTATGAAATCTCAAATATTAATACCGGTTCCTTGAATGGTTTATGCACTATTTCTCTCAAGCGCTGTGTCTTCGCGTCGGCACGATACTTTGACGAAAACATTAGTCTTAGCAAAATATTGTTTGTTCATCTGTGCTCTTCGCGCGTCACCTCTTTTTCGTTGAGTTGGAAACAGACATTCGAATTCATCGCAGCGAAATAATTCATATAATCGTCGAGCAGTACACCACCGTGCCAGTGCGATTAATGTAGCGAAGAGAAAAGGCAGACAACAGCCCTTGTGCACCGAATGAAAGGGTGTATTCTAATTTCACGATGAAGTTATACGACGCTGTTAGCTTCAAATGGGGGGCTATGTGATGCCCAACCCTTACGACAATCTAACGAATAATAATGACAATAAAAAAGTGTTCACATCGTTTCACTTTGGCAGAGTTCTATGTCCCCGGGCAGCCGTCAGTCATCCAGCGTTTGCAGCACCTGCATGTACCGCGCCTGGCACACTTGATGCAGGTCCACGGCGAAGGCCGCCACAAGCCACGGCAAAGGCAGCCCACTGTTAGCCGTCGACGAAAAGGATGAGACCCCCGCGCGGAGTCACCACGGCGGCCAGCAAGGGCGACTTGAGCACCAGGTCTTCCTCGGGGTTCAGCGAGTCGTCCGTCGACCCGAGGAACACCAGCGGTCGCTGCACCATGCACAGCCGGCCCTTCGAGCTGCGGTTTTCATAGAAGTCCTGCACCGATCGGAAGCCGAACGACGGAGCTGCATAGTGCTTGTCGGACGAAGCCAGTGTCCAGCAGCGGAACACATCGTCAGCCCCGATCACGTTTGCAGTGCCCACCCCCTCCTCGTGGTCTCGCAGTCTGCCGACGAGTCCGCGCGTGATGCAGGCGTTCAGCAGCAGATTGCAGCTCCAGGGGCTGGACAGGTTACGAGCGGCCACCGCAGGCTCGAGGGGCGCCGCCACGACCTTGCCACGTACAGCTGCGCACGCGGTCCCCGCTGGCACAGGGAGAGCAACAGCAGCAGGCCCCCAAAGACACGCCCACGGCCAGAAGGCACTGGCGCGGATAGAGCTTGCGCACCTTGGCCACCACCTGGGCAAAGTCTCTGACGCTGGCCGCGTAGGTGATGCGGTGCGTGCTGAGGAGTACGCCGCCGCAGCAGCGCCCGTTCACCACCAGGCAGGGGAAGCCGAGTGCGGGCAGCAGAGAGCGCCACGGCCAGCTCTGGCTGTCCGTGTAACCGCCGCAGGCGAGCAGCACCACGGGGTCTGGTCGGTCCTCGTTGAGCCAGTCCAGCGCCACCGGGCCCCGGTCCGAGCTCACCAACACCTCGCGACGGCAGTTTAGCCGCGGCAGCAGCCGGTGGTAGAGGCAGCCGGCGAGGCGCTGCAGGTTGGCGCCGGTGCTCCAGACCGGGGTGGGTTAACAGCCCTTGACCAAGCCCTCCATCTGGACGCCGATGAAGCGGCGCAGGCGGCCGCTGCGGCACACCAGCCGTGGCTTGAGTGCCACTAGGACGTAGCAGGCAACGTAGGTGGGGTACACCAGGCTCAGCAGCAACTCGCCTTCGATGGGAGCCTTCAAACGTGCACGACGCCCGTCGACCATGGCCTCGATCGGCACGTTCTTCTACTTCAACCTCCTTTTCATTCTAGTCGTATGCACCGTTTCTGCCACATCGAAAATTGAGTGCGCCGAGACGACTGCAGTGGCAGCAGGAAAGTGTAATATTTTTAATATTAATTTGGCCATAAATATGTTGTTAATGTACAATTTAAGTAACAAGGTCCAAAGGATGACCCTTGGGGCACTCTATAAGACTTGTTGCCTGTAATCTGTTATAGTTTCAATGTATAACCAACACAGTTTCAGTCCTTAGCGTGATCGAAAAAAATCAGTTGTCCAAAGTGCAATCGGCTCTTCCCGTAGTTTGAAACAAGCTCCTGACTTGTTTTCCATTATTACCGAAATTTTTCTTGTACTTCTGATTTTAGCTTTTTCTTTGTCGTTTCTTGTGCATGGCCCAGGCCGCTCCTGAAGAAGTCGCTGGTGCTGGAGTACCCGGCGGATGCTGAAGTTGTGAATTTTACCTCATCCACTTTCACGTCATCGCATATCGGCGGTGGCATTACAGACAAGTGACATGAATTGTTTCGACGACATTTTCGTGTATGCCTTTGAAGAAGAAATGCGTCGTGTATGGTAGCAACAAAAGAAACCGCAAATAGGATTGTGTCAACAAGCTGTTCTCAAAGCGACGATGGAAAGTGTTTTAACTCCTCATTGAGGGAGAAATGGTTGCATTCATTGCAAAAGCAAAGTAGCTCGTGACGCTGTTTGCGTAATTGCGCAGTTCAGCTCTACTGCATGCGTTATAAAATTCTACTATGTCGCATTTTGGCAGGGAGACGCTTACCTTCCATTGTGGCTTCAAGCTTGGGAGGCCGAGCAGCCATACTGAATGTCAGTGAATGTTGCGCGAGGGAAACGCTTGACGCCTCAACTTTGACTTGGTACCCGGGGAGCCCGAGTAGCCATATTGGACTTTAAGAAATTTGATGCGTCCTTGGTTGCCATGCTCACTGCTGGCTTGAGTGACGAAGAATGACCTCAAGCAGGAAGAATAAGAAGTCTTTTACAATATTTGACTTCGAATAATACGAATTATTGGAACTGGGCAAAAGAAATCGCACTGTCCACATCATCGTTTACGTTTTTGCGTTCGTCCGGTCCCTTTCTTCAACGCCCTGGCCGCCCACCAGTCCTAAGGGCACAATGGTTTAAGACTTTCGAACTCTACTTGACTGTTTCTGGTGGCGCATTGGAAACAGCTGAAAGTAAAAAAAAAATCACTGTTTGTTGACAACTTGTGAGATAAAGGCCACAGAATCTACTTTGCCCGAATTGCATCGCAGGAACAGGCAAATGCGTCACAGCATTCCACGTCAGATCCTTCCCCTGGTGATGCGACACCAGATATCTATAAACAAACAGTTACTCTCCTGTAGAGAGAGTTTGCAATTGAATGTCAGTTGGTGATTGAAATGCATCGATTTCAGAATCGCTGTGAGCAACCAGGCGAATCTGTCGCGGAGTATGTAGCTGCTCTCAGAGATTTTGTTAATATTTGCAGCTATCCTTCGCCAGAAGTCATGTTATGCAATCGTTTCGTTACTGGCCTCTCCTCTCAACACGTTTGGGAACGTTTGCTCTTGGAATACCCCGACTTATCTTTTGCGACTGCATCCCGAATTGCTCTCCAATACCAAAATGTAAGCAAGGACGCCCAGGAACTTACAGCGAACATGGAAATAATCAGAAGAATAATGCCAATCTCGTCTGAACGCCCGACTTTCCCTGCACGACGTTATTGGAAGCCAGGGTCCGAACTTGTTTTTTGGCAGTGCGGCCCTTCACAACGGCTCTCGGTGTTCCCTGCAGTTCTTCCGTCAAGGAGAGGGGCGCCATCACAATGACCTCAATACTTGACAGAACGTTACGTCCAACCTCATTATCGCAACTTCCTCCACGACACAACATGCTTAAATCTCCAGTTTCGTCAACCTACATGTTCACGGATCATTCCAACCTTCTAGACAGCCTGGACAGTTGACACCGTCGACGAGTTCATCAAACTTCACCTACTGTCATCGTTGTGGATCAAGTCGCCACACGGCCACAGCATGTACATGTCCGGCTCACGGGAAGCCCTGCTTTTATTGTGGAAAGATCGGACACTTTCAATCTGTTCGCAACCGACGCAGACCATCGAATAGGGAAGTAACCCAGCAACATTCCCAAGAATGGGAGGGTCTGAAACAATGTGTGACGACACAGCGCTACGAGGAAGAGAGGAAAGAAGGACGATGCACACCTACTGAAGAGGTGTGCCAACAGCTCGGAGAAGAACCGATTTTCACTATTGAGGCATGCCAGGAGGAAATGGAAGGAAAAAATCTTGTGCGAGAAGTTGGATTCCCTCCTGCACAACAAAATTACTGTGTGAACGCACCACCAGTTGTGCAAGATGCTGTCTTGGTAGTCAACGGCGGAGATGAAGTTTTGCCTGCTAGCGAAGGCGTAGACGCTATGTCTGCTAGGAGTGAGACTATGAGTTTCAGCGAAAGAGAAGAGATCGTGTTCATCGACAAAAGAGGAGATGTCTTGTTTGAAAGAGGTGCAGAGGCAACTTCCGGGGGAGAAGTGAATAGCAGGCCAGCCCTTGAGAGAGAAGCGTTTGAAACTATAAAGAAGTTGCGGGAGAGAATAGAAAACAAACAGACATATTGCATGAAGTACACGGGCCAGCGCAGAGCTGCCAAACCTCCTTTTTTCCAAGTTGGTGACTATGTTAGAGTCCATTGACCCGTAGTTCGTTTAAATGGAGACTAACTATTTTGCGGACCCATAAAGTTTGTTGGCCAACAGGGTCCTTTTTTCGTCTGGATGATGGAAAGCTGTGGAATGCTTCTAAGTTGACTAAATGTGTCAAACCAAAAGGCGCTGAATAGCACGAGGACTTCGACTTTTTGAACATACCATTTCTCTATGATTCTTGAAGGTATACACTGGACTTGAACTCCACACCAATAGCCACGGGCTTGGAACTTTCTGTGCCTACATCAGTCTATGGCATGTGTGAACCCCGAATCCCTACTGAGGCTCATCGGTCGACTTCACAAAGTTTCGTAATTCTTTTTATCGAGGAAATTCTGTGCCTTCTGCTTTGCAGTGCTCAGTGCATCCTGAGGATGACACACCTAACACAAGGCACTGCCGTCCTCCGTCAGCAGCATCTGCCTCAAGAATCCGCAATCCCCTACAGAGCCCCCAAGGTTCCAGGACACCAACCTCCATCACCCTCTCAGTCAGCACCCCAACGACTTCCTAGGCCTAAAATAGTGATTCGTAGGCCTATATGGATGAAAGACTATGTGCCTAAATGATTCTCCTATATATATTTTATGTTTGTTGACTGAGCTGATTGTGAACAGTGATTTCCTGCGTACATAATGTTGATGAGTATCAGTGTGTTATTTCAAAATGTATTTAATAATACTGAAGACACAAAACTACGCAGGAAACAGGACACAGAAAAGAAGCAGACAGGACGAGCGTAGACTAACAACTGATTTATTGGTCGAAAACAACCTTCCTTCAAGAGCAACGCATGCGCAACCAAACTTAACGCCCAAAGCAAAAGTACACAATCTTATCAACCTAAAAAGTCAAGTTCCTTCTTATACAAGTGAATTGATGCCTCGCTAACACATTTTTCCGCACCGTATCTAGCAATTTGCTAGGCTTCAAAGATCTCGCGTGCCGTCTTGTCCTTCGCGCAGCCTATAATCTTCGTTTGCTTGAAAAGCGGCGTACAAAATACTTGTTTCTTCTTGTCATTGATCTTACAAGACTGGCAGTGCCTTGCTAAATGCTGCCCACCGTGCTGGCTCAAAGAGTTATTATGCTCCTGAAGGCGTTTATTAATGCAGCGCCCCGTCTGCCCTACATATACGGAACCACAGCTGAATGGGATCTCGTAGATAACTCCCATCTTACAGGCTACAAACTTAGGTCTGTGGTTGACTCCGCACCCTACTTTCTTTTGCAGGTTATTGTTAGTTAGTCGGCATAAACGAGACAGTTTACATGGGGCGGAAAAGAACACGTTAACACCAAATTTCCCTCCCACCTTCTTCAAACCGTGCGGTCTTGTGCACATAAGGAAGGACTTCAAACTTCTTCCTCTCGCTTTCAGTGAGTTCTTGTTGGTTTTGCTTCAACCGTAGGGTTTTCAGCAAAGATTCTGCAACAGCTTTCAGAAGAGAAGGAGGAAAACCCGCAGAGTAAAGCCGGTCTACTTGACTGGAAAAACTACATTTCACCATGTGTGGGCATGACTTCACAAGCGAAGATCTTAAACATGAGGTTGCGATTCCCCTTTTTACGAGCTTTGAGTGGCAGGAATCATAAGGTAGAAGAGCCTTCTTAGATCTTGGTAAATAGGCCCAGCATAGATGGCCCCCTGTATGAAAAAACAATTTTAAGTCTAAAAACTGTAAACAAGAGCTTTCCGGGAGCTCAAAAGTAAAATTCAGATTAGTGGCTGCGGATTTGAAGGTCGCTAAAATTTCATTCACAATCATTTGTAGACTGTCGTCAGGGTTAATATTCAAAAGGATTAGGAAATCGTCAACGTATCTGACCACATGCGTGATCCGGTCATCAGTGAGAACGCACGAAAGTTCAGTGTCAATTTGAGCTAAAAATATCTCAGTTAAAATAGGCGCCACGCTCGAACCTATACAGATACCTCGCCGTTGTACATAAAACTTGTCCTTAAAAGTTACAATGGTAACTTTTGTTACAATGGTACAATGGTACCATGGTACCATTGTAACTTTTAAGGACAAGTTTTATGTACAACGGCGAGGTATCTGTATAGGTTCGAGCGTGGCGCCTATTTTAACTGAGATATTTTTAGCTCAAATTGACACTGAACTTTCGTGCGTTCTCACTGATGACCGGATCACGCATGTGGTCAGATACGTTGACGATTTCCTAATCCTTTTGAATATTAACCCTGACGATAGCCTACAAATGATTGTGAATGAAATTTTAGCGACCTTCAAATCTACAGCCACTAATCTGAATTTTACTTTTGAGCTCCCGGAAAGCTCTTGTTTACAGTTTTTAGACTTAAAATTGTTTTTTCATACAGGGGGCCATCTATGCTGGGCCTATTTACCAAGATCTAAGAAGGCTCTTCTACCTTATGATTCCTGCCACTCAAAGCTCGTAAAAAGGGGAATCGCAACCTCATGTTTAAGATCTTCGCTTGTGAAGTCATGCCCACACATGGTGAAATGTAGTTTTTCCAGTCAAGTAGACCGGCTTTACTCTGCGGGTTTTCCTCCTTCTCTTCTGAAAGCTGTTGCAGAATCTTTGCTGAAAACCCTACGGTTGAAGCAAAACCAACAAGAACTCACTGAAAGCGAGAGGAAGAAGTTTGAAGTCCTTCCTTATGTGCACAAGGCCTCGCACGGTTTGAAGAAGGTGGGAGGGAAATTTGGTGTTAACGTGTTCTTTTCCGCCCCATGTAAACTGTCTCGTTTATGCCGACTAACTAACAATAACCTGCAAAAGAAAGTAGGGTGCAGAGTCAACCACAGACCTAAGTTTGTAGCCTGTAAGATGGGAGTTATCTACGAGATCCCATTCAGCTGTGGTTCCGTTTATGTAGGGCAGACGGGGCGCTGCATTAATAAACGCCTTCAGGAGCATAATAACTCTTTGAGCCAGCACGGTGGGAAGCATTTAGCAAGGCACTGCCAGTCTTGTAAGATCAATGACAAGAAGAAACAAGTATTTTGTACGCCGCTTTTCAAGCAAACGAAGATTATAGGCTGCGCGAAGGACAAGAAGGCACGCGAGATCTTTGAAGCCTGGCAAATTGCTAGATACGGTGCGGAAAAATGTGTTAGCGAGGCATCAATTCACCGGTATCAGAAGGAACTTGACTTTTTGGGTTGATTAGATTGTGTACTTTTGCTTTGGGCGTTAAGTTTGGTTGCGCATGCGTTGCTCTTGAAAGAAGGTCGTTTTTTCGTCAAATAAATCAGTTGTTAGTCTACGCTCGTCCTGTCTGCTTCTTTTCTGTGTCCTGTTTCCTGCGTAGTTTTGTGTCTTCAGTATGTATTACCAACTAGCCTCTCATCACACACTTCTAGTATTTAATAATAATGTCATTTTCAGCCATGGTGTATCTACATGTACTATCAATGTTAAGCAGACTGTTTTATTCACAAAGTATAATGTGGTCCATAAGCCTTGTTTCAAGGACTGAAAGCCAATGGGTTGCAATTTTTTTATTCCGCTATCCGTGAACATGCATGCAACCTTATAGAAAGATACACTAGCTAACAGTTATTTTTTATTTGTAATCCTGTCTAAGAAGAAATTACTACAACTGCTTTAAGTACTTAAAGTTGTTCTAATCCTTTTTTTAATCCAACATAATAGTAGATATTGCCCTCCCCACCATATTGTTATATTCTATTGTTGTACGGTATGCGGGATTGCGAATTTTTTTTTTTTTTCTTGAGGGCACTGCACCATTAAAAAGCGCTTTGTGAATTGGTTACCAATGGTTTATCCCACCTTGCCTATAAAACATTTCCTCACTGGAAAGAGAGTAAATGAATGATATGCAATGCCTGCGCACATTAAGTATCTTGTGTCTTGTTTTTTCTTCAAAAAGAATGTGCGTATTCTGTGCATATGATTTCATGTATATTTTGTATTTTGAAATATGAAAATTTTGCGATCTTGGATGTTTTTCAAGGCTTTCTTTTGCATTAAAAGGTTGCAAAATTCTCTTTCCCGAAGGAAGGGAGTATGTCGTATTCATCGGTTTTAGTTCCGGTTACGAATTGATGGATTGGATATTTGCTTGTTTTCTATAAATACTTGCGCCAGTCGAATTAATTGTGTCTTTGGTCACAGTTTGCATGGAGCCTGGTCTCTTCGTACGGCCGCCTCAGCCGATACTACAAGGATTATAGCAGATATTAGTATTATTTGATAAATGGAGGTACTACATGCCGGCCCAACGTCACAGTTATCAGAGCTTGGAGACGGCTTGCAGCATGCATCTGTCTGGCTCGTGGAAAACTTTGGGTGCATGTTCGGCGAACTCACAGCTATCTTTGAAGTAAGTACCTCGTCCTACCGGCACTGCCGACTGCACCTTACTGCGCTGCTTCTATGCAGCCTTGCGCACTTCCTTTTAAAACGTCTAGAAACGAGTAAAGACGAGCGTACCTCTAAAGAGATACATGTGTAAACCTCGCTTATCATCAATGTAGGTTCACCACAAGATTATCACGTCACCCGCCGGCTCTACTACTTTTTAATAATATTAACAAGAGCGATAACCACTATGTCTGAACTCTCCTCATATATGCTCGATACTCGTATGTGCTATGCCTGAAAGCTGAAACGCTGCCGACACACATAAATTTAGGTGCGAGGAGATTCATACGCCGGGGAGTTGTGTTAAATAAATGACAGAGAGAGAGAGCGACGTCACTGCGTGTATTCATGTGGTACCAAGCGTGCAGAACCTTAATGGGCAGTAATAATAAGAGGAAATCAGTTTATTCCCAGCATCATGTGCAAGTGCAGAGTAGAATTCTGCGCTTCTTAGGAACAATTGGGCTGTACGGCACAGACAGCCAGAGGCTCACTTGCGATACAGAACATGAAAGCTGTGTAAATGATACAAAAATCGAATAAAATTTGGAAACCAATACATATAAAACCATTCCTGCTCCATGGAATGCGAAAAAGTAATCAATGTACGGTGTAAACACCAGAACAATGGAATGACAGGGTTACTTTCAGAAAGCGCGGTGATCTAAATACGATGCATTCAAAAGCATTTTCTTTTTTACGACAGCGTATGCTACTCGTCTCGGTCGAAAAGCCATCGACGTAATAGTAGTCGGCATCGCGCGTTGGAAATAATCAAGGGCGGCATAAAAGAAATCGTGTCATGGTAATTTGTGGTTCTAGCGATTGGCGAATGATTGCTGTGCGTCATACGCGTTGAATTGTTAATGAAAACAGTAATTAATTGATTAATTATAGAAATGAACAAAGGAAAAAAGAAAAGGGGGTTTCAAGGTGTACTTGGAATGGAAAGGCCAATGCTTGAGGACGGTAATTAAGAAAATTTTATTGATAACTTAGTAACTTAAACAAAAGAACAAAGGAAAATGTGTTCATTTACACTACCACCACCTGCAAAACGCTCTCGAGTTATCTTAAATGTGAAGCTCCATTAATATATTTAATATTTGGACTTTTATTGTTTATTTTCAGCCTATTTTCGCTTAACTGATTAAACAAAGTAACGTAGAACACGGGGCATTTCTTTTCATAGTTTGTACAAATTCGTACTATCATGAAGCGTTCTTTTTTCTTAAGTCGAGCTCAATTTAGTACTTGTATTTTTAAAGCGGGATTCATAATGCTGTAATAATACATATTCTCGCAATTTTTCCACACTCATACACAATTTCTAAGGATATTTTAAACACTGTAGTATTGAGAAATAGTGTAACTTGTTATTCGCACATTGCATTGTTATTCTGTTGATTTGCTTTTTCTAACGTCTCTCAACCTAGACCAAACAATACAATTTCTTTATTCTTTAATTGGTTTATACATTATTTCTCTCAAGGGCTGTGTCTTCGGGTTCTTATAAAAATGTTTACTTCTTCTTCATCACTGCTGTTCACGCGTCACCTCTTTTGCGTTGAGTTCGAAATAAAGACAATAGAATTTGGCGGAGTGAACCAGTTCTGTAAGCGCCGAGCAGTGTCCAGCACGCTATTCCGATTAATGTAGTGAACAGAAAAGGCAGACCAGCGCTCTTGTATATCGAGCGAAAGTAGATATTTTCTTTTCACGACAAACTTAGGAGACGGTGCTATCATGGTGTGTGTGTGTGTGGGGGGGGGGGGGGGCAGGTTAAGTAACGGTAATTCCGCAACGACAATCATTAAGCAATAATCATAATAAAAAAAGTATTACACTCGTTTCGAGTCGCCGGGGCTGTATACCCTCGAAAAGGCGTCAGTCCCCCAGCGTCTGCAGCACCTGGATATCTCGCGCCTTGCACACTCCACACCGGCTTACGGCGAAAGCACCCACAAATCGTTCGGCGTAGAACTCCTGATGCGCCCACTGTTAGCTGTCAGCGCAACCCACGTATTCACCACGGCAGTCAGCCAGAGCGACTTGAGCATCTCTTCTTCGAGCAAGGTGCTCTCTGGGTTCAGCGAGTCGACCGCCGACCCGAGGAACGACAGCGGTCGCTGCAGCAAGCACACCAGGACCTTCCAGCTGCGGTTTTCGCAGAAGTCCTGCACCGATCGGAAGCCGGAAGCCGGAGCTGCATAGTGCTTGTCGAACGAAACCAGTGTCCAGCAACGGAGCACATCATCAGCCCTGATCCCGTTGGCAACGTTCACCATCTCTTCGTGGTCTCGCAGGGGGCCGACGAGTCCGCGCGCGATGCAGGCGTTCAGCAGCATCTTGCAGCTCCAGGGGCTGGGCAGGGTGTGGACGGCCACCGCCGGCTCGAAGGGCGGCGACACAACCAGCGCCGCGTACAGCTGCGCGCGTGGTCCCCGCTGGCGCAGGTACAACGACAGCAGCAGGCCGCCCAGGGACACGTGCACAGCCAGAATGCACTCGAGTGGACAGAGCCTGCGCACCTTGCTTACCACCTCGGCAAAGTCTCTGACGCTGGCCGCGTAGGAGATGCGGTGCGTTGTGAGGGGCACGCCCTCGCAGTCGCCCCCATTCACCACCAGGCAGGAGAAGCCAAGCGCGGGCAGCAGAGAGTGCCATAGCCGGCTCTGGCTGTCCGTGTAACCCGCGAGCAGCGCCACGCGGTCAAGTCGGACCTCGATGAGCCAGTCGAGCGCCACCAGGACCCGGTCCCAGAGCACCAACACCTCGCGACAGCAGTTGAGCCGCGGCAGCAGCCGGTGGTAGAGGCAGCCGACGAGGCGCTGCAGGTTGGCGCCGGTGCATGAGACCGGAGTGCGGAAGTCGTCCTTCTCGAAGCCCTCCATCTGGACGCAAAGGAAGCGGCGCAGACCACCGGTGCGGGACACCAGCCGTGGTTTGTGCACCACCAGCACGTCGTAGACAACGTGGGTGGGGCATGCAGGAGACAGCAGCAACTCGCCCTTGGTGGGAACTTTCAAATGTGGAACGACGCCCATCGACCGCTGCATCAATCCTCACGTTCTTCTACTTCAACCTCTCCGTTGTAGTTGTATGCCGTTTCTGCCGCATGCAATCATGAGCGTGCCAGGATGACTGCAGTGTCATCAGCAAAGTGAAACCTTTTTAATGCTAATCGGACCATAGCGATATCGCTAATGTATAAAGTAAATAACAAAGGTCCAAGGGATGACCCTTGGGGGACTCTAAAACTTGTTGCCAGTAATTTGTTATACCTCCCATGCATTCTTAATAATTGTCGGTGGTTGATGGGAACCATGAATTGTATGAGCACGTAATCCGGTTTTTGAGCGTCGGCCCTTCTTGGGTTGCTCCTCAGTTTCGGGCCGTTGTCGTTGTCGGCTTCGGCGTCGACGTCCGCTACGCCACCCGCTGCGCAGGCTGCAAGGAAGACGATAAAGACGAAATACCAACCCCGCTTCTTCGTTATCGCTAATGACCCGCGCACGAATCTCCTGCATGAGATACCGTGGGTATGTGCTATTAAGCCTGAGAACATCATCATCATGAGTACCAGCATAGTCCTTCAATGCTTTTATGGTACCAGTCTCCTGCCACTCTGCCTTTGCTGCTCCTTGCTCTTGTGCTCTCATCTCCAGGGATTCGCCCCGTCAAACAGAATACTGTTTTCAGTGTCTTAGCTCAGCATAGCTCGGTCCTCAGTTGCAGTGCCGTCGGCGTCGGTGCCGTCCGCAGCACGGACCTCGACATCACCCCAAGATTCCGCACGCCAGAAACCGTGCGGCGTGTTTGTTTTGATGGGAGCGCCAGTGGCGGTGGCTCACTCGAAGAACTTAGCGACGTACCATGACGCTGCTTCGCCGGCTGCGGCAGTGTATGCATGACAAAAATTCCGGCGAGACCGTGCGGAAGGGGCATAGTGCACTAGGTGGCGCGTGTTGCAGTACATACACTGAGCATCGGAGAGGAGCCTAGGAGTTTAGGCCAGGATACCATAAAATCCTTTGCTCTCGCGACATAGCTAACGCTAAAACAATTCACGTTACGCACTCTGTACAGTCCAGTGAGTAGCTTTTTTTTTCTTGAGCTTCTCGGTCTATTGTCTTGAACATTTCTGTCAGGTAAGAAAACACAGTTATCGCAATTTCTAATAAATCAACTTTTCTTTATCAGATCACATATATAGCACTATGTCTTAACTCTGATGTATGCTCCACTCTGGTATACGCTATGCCGCAAGCTGAACTGCTGTTCAAGCTCACAAAAATAGGTGTGAGGAGATTCATACGCTAGGGAATTGTATTAAAAAAAAGTGCTGGAGAAATCGGCGTCTCTGCGTGTATTCGTGTGGTACCAGGCGCGTAGGACCTTAACTACCAGTAAAAATAAGAGGATATCAGTTTATCCCCAGCATCATTACGAGTACAGAGTACAATTTTGCGCCGCTTAAGAGCAACTGCACTTTACGGCACAGGCAGCCAGAGGCTCACCTGGCATTGCGACAGAGAGCATGAAAGCTGTGGTGTGTAATACATGATCAGATACAATTAATTTTGCAACCAAAACATATTAAACCTTTTCTGCTCCATGGGATGTAAAGAAACGTAATCAGCGTACGTTGTAAACAAGTGAGCAATGAAATGTCAGGGTGGTCTCAGAAAGCACAGCGACCTAAATATGCATTCTAAGGCATTTCATCTGTGTTTAATTTTTATGCCTTTTTGATTGTTTATTTTAAGCCTATCTTCGCTTATCTGTTTAAATGAGGTAACGCAGTACACGTGGAATTGTTGGCTTTGATTGTATATACCTCCCTTTCCGCATTTCAATAAACTCAGTTGTTAGCGCTTCTCCTGTCTATGTCGATCGCACTCCTATTGCCCGGTTGCTCTAAAATGAATGCTTGACAACTCGCCCAAATTTCATCTTTACTCTTCTCAAAGTGAGTGCAAATTCTTGGTATTATGAAGTAGTAGTAGTAGTAGAAGACGTTTATTCGGCCAAAATTTACAGGCCGAGCATGTCGACCGCCTGGACGACCAGAAGTCGCTGTTCTTCCTCCCCTTCAGCGCCAAGCCAGTCGAGCCAGGTGGTGATGGATAAAGAAGGTGGGGGGTAGGAACCCGACTGCTGAGCAGCTGGGCAATAGAAGAGGCAATGGGCAAGGTCCGCATAGATACAGGGGCAGTTGGGACAGGAAGGGTTCGATCGATAGCGATAGAGAAAGAGGCGAGAGTATTATGAAGCGTTCGTTTCTCTGAAGTGAAACTTAATCTAGCTTTGAAGCGGGATCCAATATAATGCATAACATATACTACAAAATCGGTTTTGAAGCGGGATTCGGGATTCAGTATATAATCCTTAAAATATACTACATAATCTCGTGATTGTTAAACATGGTATGTGTCCAACATTTCTAAAAGATATTTTTAAACAGTGCACTATTTCACACATACTGTTATTCGCGCATTTCACTGTTATTTTATTTGTTTCTTTAAGGTATCAGAAGAAAGAGGAAAGAATGTAACCCAAAATATTAATGCCGGTTCTCCGAATGTTTCATGCACTATTTCTCTCAAGCGCTGCGTTTTCCGGTTGGCACGATGCTTTGAAAAAAAATGCGTCTAATGAAAATGCTTACTTTTTGTTCATCTCTGCCGTTCACGGGTCACCTCTTCTTCGTTGAGATGCAAATAAAGACCATAGAATCCAATGCAGTGCACCAAGTTATATAAGCTCCGTGCAGTAGACCAGCATGCTATTCCGATTAGTTCAGTGAAGAGAAAAAGCAGAGAAGAGCCCTTGTGCATAGAATGAAAGTGGCTTTTTTCATTTCATGATCATGTTAGACGATGGGGTTACGCTGATATTTAGGGGGAGGGGGGGGGGGGCTAAGTGAAGGCAGTCCCCAACTACAATCGTTAAGCAATAATAATAAAAAAGTCTTCAACTCGTTTCACATTGCCGGAGTTTTATGCCCTCGAGAAGACGTCAGTCTCTCAGCGTCTGCAGAACCTGCATGCCCCGTGCCTTGCACACTTGGTGCAGGCCCACGGCGAAGACGGGCACAAAGCGTTCGGCGTAGAAAGGCTGCCGCGCCCACTGTTAGCCGTTCAGGAAACCCGTGTGGCCATCGCGCGGAGCCACCACGGCGGCCAACCCGGGCGACTTGATCACCACGTCTTTTTCGGGGTTCAGCGAGTCCTCCGCCGATCCGAGGAACTCCAGCGGTCCCTGCACCATGCACAGCCGTCCCTTCGATCTGCAGTTTCCGATCGGTGCAGGACTGCACCGATCGGAAGCCGAACGCCGGAGCTGCGTAGTGCTGGTCGAAGGAAGCCAGTGTCCAGACACTGAGCACATCATCAGGATGGATCACCTCGGCAATGCGCACCAACTCCTCGTTGTCTCGCAGGCGGCCGACGAGTCCATGCGTGTTGCAGGCGTTCAGCAGCAGGTAGCAGCTCCGGGGGCTAGACAGGGTGCCGTTGGCGACCGCAGGCTCGAAGGGCGGCGACACGACTAGCGCCACGTACAGCTGCGCACGTGGTCCCCTCTGGCACAGGTACAGCGACATCAGCAGGCAGCCCAGGGACACGCCCACGGCCAGGCTGCACTTGCGCGGATAGAGCTTGCGCACCTTGGTCACCACCTCGGCAAAGTCGGTGACGCTGGCCGCGTAGGTGATGCAGTGCGTGGTGAGAGGCCCTCCCCCGCAGCCGCATACGTTCACCACCAGGCAGGGGAAGCCAAGCGCGGCGAGCGCGGGCAGCAGAGAGCGCCACGGCCGGCTCTGGCTGTCCGTGCAGCCCCCGTAGGAGAGCAGCACCATGGGGCTCGGTAGGTCCCCGTTGAGCCAGTCGAGCGCCACCAGGCTGTGGTCCGACAGCACCAACAGCTCGCGACGGTAGTTGGGGCGCGGCAGCAACCGGTGGTAGAGGCAGCCAACGAGGCGCTGCAGGTTGGCGCCGGTGCTCCAGACCGGGGTGGGGTAACAGCCCTTGACCAAGTCCTCCATCTGGACGCTGAGGAAGCGGCGCTGACGACCACTGCGCACACCAGCCGCGGCTTGCGCAATACCAGCACGTAGTGGACAACGTGGGCGGGACACGCCAGGTACGGCAGCAACTTGCCCTTGATGGGAGCCTTCAAATGTGGAGCGACGCCCATCGACCGCAGCTTCTTCTTATTCTCCTTCACCATATGATCCGATCTTCTTCTTCTTCACCTCTTTATAATGGCACATACCCACGGGGGGGGGGGGGGGATTGGCCAAGGTATAGTGGTATAAATAAGGAAATTTTCATAGGATTACGACAAAATATCGGAGCCAAACGTGAATTTTGAAAAATGTATTCATGAAAAACGACAGAAGAATATTTGAAGTGAAATAACAAAGAACATTTTAGCGATAATAATAATAATAATAATAATAAACTCCAAGACTTTTAAAGGAGTTAGCAAATCAACCTACCAGTTGCAATTATGTAATCATGGAGATTCCCACAAATTGATCCCAATGCAAATCCTTTGGCGCTCGCTCCGAACGATCCTCACGTCTTCTTCTTCTTCTTCTTCATCCTCTTTATAATGGTACATACCCACGTGGGGGGATTGGCCAAGGTATAGTGGTATAAATAAGGAAATTTCCATAGGATTACGACAAAATATCGGATCCAAACGTGAATTTTGAAAAATGTATTCATGAAAAACGACAGGAGAATATTTGGAGTGAAATAACCGGCGAAAAAAAACAAGTGAACTCCAAGATTTTTAAAGGAGTTTGCAAATCAACCTATGCAGTTGCAATTATGTAATCATGGAGATTCCCACAAATTGAACCCAATGCAAGTCCTTTGGCGCTCGCACCGAACGATAACAACACTGGCAGAGATAACGGGAGCCCTAACCTGGAGAGAGGGACCTCCAGGTAAATCTCCCTCTCTCTGAAGTGCGACTTTGGACAGTAGAGAAGGAAATGGTCCACAGATTCAATGTCCCCGCATGAGTCACATAGGTTTGTCGGTGACCCCCACATCTGCATGGTATAAATTTAAACTGGGAATCCTCACGTTCTTCTTCTACTTCAACCTCTTCTTCGTTCTAGTAGTGTTAAGGACGAGGTAGCAGCATCCCACCGCTGCCATCAGTTTGTTACATACGAGGTAGCATGGTCGTGTGCCGGAGAGGGAATTGAGGGACGTCTGAGACGAGGCTGCTGGAAAAAGACAATGAAAGAGATCTTTATACAGGAATTTACATATTTACAAGCGAGCTGCAGGAACGCTGCATCACGACAGCTCATCAGGAGATCATTCGATGACAAAGAGCTCCTCGGCCGTGCCGCTGCCGGGGTTTTTAAGAGTTCCCTTCCCTAGGGTCCCTAGATGGGGGCCGAGCCTGCAGGTGAAGGAAGTTCTCACTGGCACCAATCACAGACACACACGCACTCACTCACTCCCGAGAGATCACACCGCCGTCACGCGCTGGGAGAGGGGGGAACGATGCCATCACCGTAGCGCAGACGCCGGAATGTCCATGAGCGGCGTTACCGCGCATTACGAACGCGCGTTCACACTCGGTGTAGGGGAAACGCTCGCTCAGCCGGGCAGACGGACGCGGCTTCCGTGGCAATCCAGGCGCTCACCCAACGCGCGTCTCGGGGTTTGTCGGCGTTTCGCTGCTGCCATGTCGTTGTCTTCCCCACGACGAAGGCGAGACGTAACAGTAGTATGTCATTTCTGCCGCATCCAAAATTGAGTGCGCCAAGACGACTGCTGTGCCATCAACAAAGTGGTACATTTTTAATACTAAATGGGCGATAACTACCTTGTTAATGTATAAATTAAATAACAAGGTCCAAGGGATGCCCTTGGGGCACTCTATATCTGGTTGCCTGCAATATGCTATACTTCTCAAGTGTTCTTAATAATTGTCGGTGGTTGGTGTGGAATAATCCCTGAACCATGAATTGTATGACCACGTAATCCAAATTTTACAGCCTTGGGTCTTAGCTAGTTCCTCAATTTCGCGCCGTTGTCGTTGTCGGCATCGGCGTCGGTGTCCGCGGCGTAGTACGCAACACACTTTGTGGGCAAGACGACAAAGACGAAATGCCAGCCGCGCTTTTTTTTGTCATCGCTGATTACCCGCGCATGAATCGCCTTTCCGATCTGCCTTTTCTGCTCCTGAGATTCTTAAGGGACTCGGGGTTGTGTTGCCGTCAATAAACTTTGTTTTAAGTGCGCGCCCTGTGTCCCCTTGTCATAGTGGTCGATGGATACTCGAAAAATTGATTTCGTTGCCGCTCTTTTTCCTTTTTTCCCCCTTTGTTCCCCTCCCCACGTGAAGTGTAGCCTGCTGAGTATCACCTCGTTAACCCGCCTGCCTTTCCGTCCTTCTGATTCTCTCTCTCTCTCTTGCACTTGTGGTCTCTTCATCACCGATGATTCGACTCTTCAAATAGAACACTGTTTTCTGTCTTAGCTCTTCTCAGCGCGTTCCTCAGTTGCAGCGCCGTCGGCGTCGGCGCCGTCCGCAGCACAGACCTTGGCGTCGCACCAAGATGCGCCAGTAACCACACGGCGTGTTTATTATTTGATGTGAGCGCCAGCGGCGGTGGCTCGCTCCTTCTTGGTATATTGTCTTGAACGGTGTAGTGAGCTACGAAAACACAGTTATCGGAAATTCGTATTGAACAACATTACTGTATCAAATCATATGTAGAGCATAATTCGCGGTATAGAGTACAGTATTATAGAAGATATCTGTATTATCAGAGAAATTTTACTTGCAGGTCGACGCAGAGGCATGGTTATCAGTTGAGACTGCTTGCAGCATGCATCTGTCAGGCTCTTTAAAAACTTAGGGAGCATGTTTAGCAAATTCAGAGCTGCCTTTGATGTAAATACCTCGCCCTACTGACACTGCCTACTACAGCTTACTGCGCCTCTTCTATTCAGCCTTGTGCACTTCGTTTTTAAGCGTCTCGGAAGCAGTAAACACCAGCATATCTCCTGAAGAGATACATGTGGCAAACCTCGCTTATCCTCAAAGCAGGTTCCCCACAATATCATCACGTCGCCCGCCGGCGCGACTATTTTTTATTAAACCCAGCGCGACAACGCAACGACGTCGACGCAACCTGCCGGGGAGGAAGCCAGAAGGTATCCAGGCGACGTCGCCCTCTCCTCCTCATCCGCAACACCGGAAGAGACCCCCGCGAGAGCGCGTTCAACGTCCGCCCGTGACCTTCACCGCTGGGCGGCATCACCGTGAGGAGGAGGTTGAGGGGTTTTGTTTGGGGCACGCAGTTAAGGGGGAGACGCTTCTTTTTTAAAAGCCATTCCGCCTCCCCGTTCTCCTCTCTTGCAGCAGCTTCTGCCTGTTCCGGGCGGCGGCTGTGTGAGGCAACGAAGTTGCTCCTGGAGCCAACGAAGGAAGGGGAGTATGGGGGGGTTGCTTGCTCTCTCCGCTCTCTCCGGAGAGCGTAACGCCGACTCGGTCGCTTGGTTGGTAGGGCAGCAGTGCGTTCCCGCTCCGTACCATGCCGTGCCTGGCGTGGTGGAGGCACTCGCCCGACGCCTGCGCCGCTGACCGCGTCGAACCGGTGGTGGTGTTGCACTTTTGGTTTTGACCGAGAGAAGCTTCCTGCCCCCCCCCCCCCCCCCCTCCCATCCTTTAGTTTGTTTAGTTTGTTTACCTTGCCTGTCTACCTGCCTTCTTCCTACCGCATTCCCCCCATGCTTATTTCCCTGTGTATAGACTCCAATCCTCCGATCTCTCTGGCCCCCGACTAGGTGTATACAGCGTTTTGCGTTTGCTGCCGTGTGTCTTCCCGGTCTGGCTTGCTGGCGGCCCTCAGGGTGCCCGTTGCTTGCGGTGCGTGAGCTAGGCGGCGTTTCGCTCGTTTTTGCGGATGATTAGTGGCCCGATGAAGAAGGACCCCGCGGTTTCTGTCTTTTCTCCTCTCCTCACGCTTCTTCTGATCTTACTTTTGAACCCCCCCCCCCGGCTGGCTTTGCTGGCTTCCTCGAATTCGCCCTGCTTGTCGTGTCCGCTAGTCGTTTGTCGTTTGCATTTTGTGTGCCACTCGTGTATCTCCGTTTTGAAAATTTCAACGGGACGTGGCTGGAAGTCGCACTTTTTTTTTTTTTTTAGGACTGATCGACGAGCAGCTGCGACAAACGGTGATTCTTTTTACGGGCATGCATGCTTTGACTTCCTTTTTTTTTTCTCTGAGAATGAATCACTGAAACCAATTCGTTTATCGCCCAAATTTTCTTTTGTTTCTCTTAGTTTTTCCAGTGTTCGCGTCTGATCATCGTGTACAGCGATTGATTCTAGACGTACAGAAACGGGAAACGTTCGCTCGCGCGCATTGTCCTCGAAGTTATTCGCTAGTTGCTCTAATTGTGGAGAACTTAAAGATGTTCTCGAACTCTACGCTCTGCGCCCTCAGTTCCTTCATTTTCCACACTTTTCTCCCCAAAGTGGCGGAATGGCTAGCCACGGCCGGACCAGCTGATGCAACGATGCATGACCATGGCCCAGGACATCCTGGACACTTATAATGGCATTAAATAAAGTTTGTTTTCTCTCTCTCTTTCTCTCTATCTTGGAGTAGCGTGAAGAACCAAAAATAGAGCGATCGGAATTAGAGGACGAACATCTTCGCGAAAACAAAGAGGAGACAGCTGACGAAGGCAGGACATGTAATGCGAAGTACATATAAGCAGCGGTCTGTTAAGGCAACCCATCAGAATTTCAGGCAGCGAACACGTAGCAGGATGCGGCAGAGTCAGGTTGTGACGCGAGATTGGGAAATTTTCTTCACAGAGGTGTCGCGGCCAGGTTTAGGCCAGCCTGCTAACTATATAAATCAATAGGATCAGCCCTAGTCCTGCAGGTGACATTACCTGGCTGGTGGTGGTGGTGGTTGTGATGATGATGATGACGATGGTGGTGTTAGCGGTGAGCACAGACCGAAAGCGTTGGCGTCAATGGCGTCTTGTTATATTGCATGTGTGGTCGAACATAGCCACACGTGCGGTCTATGTACTTCTCGGTGTGCCGAGTGCGTGGTGCCCTATACTTGATTGAATTCACGCCGCCGTAGTCAGGGCAAGTGTTCAGCTCTCGCGCTAGCCCCAGCAAGTGGTTAGCGACCGGTCATGCTGACGACGTTAACGAAGCATTTAGCAATGACTTCAAGTTCTCTCTAACCTTGCAAAATATTCTAGACAACCTAAAGACTGTCCGCAGACATCTGTCTTTAAAGTTTATAGGCTTTCTATAGACAAATCCTAGAGAACAGTCTGAAGGCAACACAAATGCTATAGACAATCTATAGATATATGACCGTTCACTTTTAGTAGAGTTTTGTCTACAGACAGTCTATAGACTATGAATAGGCAAAAATTAGATATCTGCAGGAAGGCAATAGAGTCTATAAAAAATCTATAGACTGTCTATAGACCATTTTTATAACGGTAACCGATACGGGTCTCAGTGTCTTACCATAGCGGGTGTGGAAGTCGTAAAACACTGTGTTTATAAGGAAGTAGTACCTTAGGAGATACTCATGTCATAGCGGAGGCACGAAAAACCTCTTGCCTGAATTGGCGCACATTTTGCACACAGGTTGAGATCTTGAGCTTCTGTGGCGAGTATATGCAACGGAGTAGTAAGATTTCTGATGTGTGCGATCAATCGCGACGGGCTATGAAACGATAGACAACGCACCGGACTATATGCATCAGTCTGCCCGTAGCAATATCAGAAAACATTCTTTTTAACCTGTCTCTTGATTAACTGTGATATCACCCGATAAGCTTGCCCCTAGCCGAGGACGCGCGAACAAGCGCAATTCGAATAGCATGCACTGCCGTTTATCTTTTCTTTTTTTCTCATTACTTTAAAGCTCCCGCTATGTTTCCCCGCACATGTAAAGAAACTGCCAGTTTTTAATTTCATTTCCAGCTCACACTACGGCTTATACAAAAGTTCGCACTATTACCTTTTTTGGAATGGTTATGCATTGTATCCTATACATACAACCAACCCTTACAAAAATTTTTTAGTCTACAGACTGTCTATAGATTTCGTCTATAAAGTCTATAGACTCTCTATAGACAAATCCTAGAGCAATGTCTATAGGCAATACAAATGCTATAAATAGTCTATAGACAATCTACAGATTTATGGCCATACACTTTTAGAAGACTTTAGTCTATACACAGTCTATTGAATGTGAATAGACAAAAATAAATATTTATAGGAAAGCAATAGAGTCTCTAAGAAATCTATAGACTGTCTATAGACCACCCTTATATGGGAACAACGCATTTCATTTCAAGAGGACCTAAACGACCAGCTGCCGTCAAACATAAATCGTCACACGTCATCGTCGAATGGTGCATGCCAGTTGGCTCCCAGACAAAAGGCACATCACCCCGGAACCCATGAGGTATGTGTATTTACTGGAATACTTTCGTTATGTTCTCTCCAGACGTTTATGTTTTATGAGCACCCTGTGAACATTAGCTTAACGACGTTCTCTACTACAATCACCATGTTCTTTTTCCAAAAAATCTCTACAAAGTGTAGGATGGGGGTTTGTTAAAGGCACTGGGACCTCAGGAGCAGGGCGGCAACAGTCCGTGGTCGGCGAAGGCGAGAACACAGCACGCGCAGCGATGGCAGCGCCGCCGCTAAGCAGAACGGTCGTCTTCGTCTTCACAATTGCCCCCGGGGAAAAGAGGAGCCAACCTGGCGACTTAGGGCGCGGGCAGGATGGCTGGGTCGTAGAATGGCTTGAGGCGCTGGACATGAACAGTCTCGCGTCCACGGCAGCGGCGATCAGAAGACGGCACGAGAGGTTCGACTGTGTAATTAACTGGAGATGTACGCAATTGTGAAGACCAAGACGACCGTTCTGCTTAGCGTTGTTCGGCGCGAAGTTGTCTGACAGCTGGGCGACCAAACACTTCTGAGAACTTCGTCTTGAAGGCTGACCAAGTCGCAACGTCCCCTTCATGGTTGCGGTACCATAAGTTTGCGACGCCGGTAAGATAAAAAATTACATTGTTGAGCTTTGTCTCGTCATCCCACTTGTTATACAGGCTCACCCGCTCGTAGGAGGCGAGCCAGTCTTCCACATCATGGTCATCTGTGCCGCTGAAGATAGCCGGGTCCCTTTGGCGAAGGGAGCCGGCACAGATGACAGTCGGTGGGCCTGCTTGCACGGCTTGGTGTTGGATGTCTACAGGCATCGCAGGTGTCGGAAGAGTGCGGCTACGGAGCTCCAGAGCCGATATCGTTACCCGGCGACTCCACCAAATGTAGGATGGGGGTTTGTTAAAGGCACTGGGACCTCAGGAGCAGGGCGGCAACAGTCCGTGGTCGGCGAAGGCGAGAACACAGCACGCGCAGCGATGGCAGCGCCGCCGCTAAGCAGAACGGTCGTCTTCGTCTTCACAAAAGAAGAGAAAAAAATACTAGAGCAAGAATATTTCAAGCACCTGTGCTGAGCAGTACTGCATGTTGTGGGTGATCTTGAGCACAGATGAGCGAAAATTTTACTCACTTTCGCGTAAAAGTTCCGTGGAACGTGACATTTTCGCCCAAACGACAAACGTTACCTTAAACGAGATTTACAAGCTTTAACATCTCTTGAGCAGGTCTTTTTTGCAGATAAAATACATATTTGGCTACTGCAATCGGTTCTCCCTTAAGTATATTTTCTCTCAATATATTTTTCGATTTATTAAACGCAGTGTCACTGCCGCAGCTAGGTTTTTACAGCTCGGAGTTACAGCGTAGCAAATCCACAAATATCCGCCTATACTACGAAGAGTTAGAGTACTTGTTGCTAGAATAAAACTTCATACCTCCATGAACTCGAGGGTTCCTTTTCATTTTTGCATGCCGAGTTCTCTCGACATTAATGCGTCGTGTATCCTATAAGTGAACAAAATTTCCGCAGTAAAAATAATTCTTGACGAAGCCCAATTTTCGGAGCAGAACCAATTGATTCCAAACTAACGAACGCACGAATAGTCAAGGCACCTTGCGCCTGAAAAACACCTTGAAAAACATACAAATAGCAGATCCGCAGTGTCGGAAGACTGGAACCTGCGAAGAAGAGTTTAACAAAGGGGTCCAAGCAGAATCGGAAGTAGGACGTTGTAATTAACCCTTTGACCTTGTCAGTCATTTGCCGTCACGCACAAAGAGATAATCCTCAGTGCTGACAACACAATGGCAGCTGTAAGGCTGTATGGTACGAAGCGTGCTTCTCTAATCGTGAGAAAATGTCCGTGAGTGAACGTGCGTGTGTGCATGCGTGTGTGTATGCGCGTGTGCATGTATACGTGGGCACGCTAGTTGAGACAGAACTCGATCTCTCAAGGGATCAATTTGAGATAATTTCAAAATGCAAAGCCAACTGCTAAAATACACATTGGCGATCACGCCACATTATGTAACAATTCTGCGTCAGCAGTATTGAGTTACAAGTATTGACTCTTGAGAAGTTAGTGGCAGAAGTGAGTGGCGGGTTCTGTGCAGTGAAGTAGGACAAAGGTGGGCGGATAGTTGGCGGAGACATTCTGTACGGTGGAGGTGGGTGAATGAAGCTTCTGAAGGGTTGTGTTGGGTTGTTCTGTGGCGGGTGGAGGATTCTGGAGGGTTAAGATGGGTGCACGGCAAAGCTGGGGGTATAGTGGGCGAAAGCCTACTGGAGGGCGGCGGTATCACACCAGCAGACGTATAGATTTTGCGAAAGTAGGGTAATAATGTTGCAGCGTCAAAAGAAGGAAAAAAAACAGCCCATGAAGTTCTGGGTGCAAATTTTTTTAAGTAAGCCGGATTTTTTTTTTTTTTTTGTGGGGGGGGGGGGGGATTATAAACCTTGGACAGGGTGCTAATAGTTGAAGCAGAATATCCGAAAGTGTATAAACTCGCCTTAGTTTAAAAATGTTATTGAAATGAAGGAAGAATTTCGGGGTACCAGTTCAGCGAAAAAATGAAACCCTGCGGAGCAAGCTCCTCCGTAAAGCAAAGCTGCACCACTCTATCGGCTTCATGCTCTACAGAGAAGCTAGCTTGCGAGAGTTATGTCCAGTGACGCTGCTCTCAAAATTCCCTTGGCGCCATTCGAGAAGGGAGATGACGCATGCTCGATGGGCCGAGAATTCTTTCCCACTCGGCTGCCTGTTTACATCCTCGCCGCTCTCATCTCTGTATAGACAACAAAATGTACAGCGACGCGCACACAACGTTCCCAAGAGAAGAGATGAAAAGACAGGGATTGACCCAAAGCAAAAACAGAAGAAGCACAGCCCGTGAACCTATATTTGGGGCAGGCGGGCGAGGTCAGAGTAGATGGAAGGTGAGCCTGCATATATACATCTCTCACTCTCTCCCACCCAGACGGCGACTTTGTGATTCGCGTGAGGAGAAACCTGTGCCCTGCGCCCGCCTCGAAGAAACGAAAAGTTGAGCGCTTCCACGGATCCACTGGTGGCATAGCTCCTCTGACGTTTTTCTCTTTTTTTCTTTTTTCCTTCCTTTTTCTTCGACGAGGTGGAGGAGGAAAATCTCGACTAAAGAAAACGATAGCACCAAGATGCAACGCAGGGTATGTGTAGAGGGAGAGGAGGGGGGGGGGGGGGGGGGAAGGCGAGGTGGGACAGGGGGGCAGGGGGGGGGGGGGTGCAATATATACCGCCGGCCCTCTCAGCTTTCTTGTTTTGTCTGCCTCTCGTAACTTTCTCGAACGCCGCCGTCACCTGTTTTCTTCGTTCGCTCTCGCCGCGTACTTTCGCCGAACGCAGAACGCTGCAGCGTCGGTGGGCGTTCTGCGTTCACTCTCGCGAGCTTCGAGCATGCTGCGCGGAGGTCAGAAGACCTCGCCCCGTAGCTCCCTTTCCCTCTTTCTTGTTTAATCTTCTTCGGCGCGACATCGTTGGCCAGTCGTAAATAACAGGGAGGGGGTGCATATCTTCTTCCCCACCTCCGCTTCTTTGTTTCATCTTTCTCGGGTGGACCCACCTGAATCCCTCGCGTTGTCTTCCCTCGGTGACTTAGTTTTACTTTCTTCCCGTCGTATCCGGTCATCCAGAGCTCGCCGAGTTTGAAGAAGCACTTAGCAGACTTAATCTGCTTGTGTGAACTAGTTTTTCGCCTTACTATTTTTCTTTGCTTACGTTTCACGGGTCATAACACCGTTGCTTGGTTATGTTTTCTTTTTTTTTCTACGTGCTACTGCCCGCTCACTAATCTTAAGCCCGAGCGTTTTGTTACCTGTGTGTCTCACTGGCCTCCCTGCCGACGCAGGGCTTGCATTTTCTGGTACCGTGAACTGCTGGGTGGCAGTCGTGCTTTGCGGCTGGCAATTATACCTAGGCATTATATCATCCCTCCCAGCAGGTTTATTAAGGAAAATGTCACCGGTTCTCACGTAGTCAATTAGTATTCGACCGTGGTGTTCGGTTCTATTGGCTTTGGGACGAGGCTTTCAGATACGGCACGTATACGCGATGCTTTCGTATGCGTTTTTTTTTTTACATGACTGGGTTTCTATGTTATGAATCATTAGTCTCCTGAGGCCCTGCTAAAGACAACCGTTAAGAGAACGTGCGAGCTGACCAAGTCTGCCTGCAGTGCACAAGTTCTCGGTCGTCCTTTGTGATTACGAAAGTGAAGGCACTCTGAAATTAAGCCGCGCAGTTGAAGAAAGCTCTTGTTTTGAAGCGGTCCGCCGGCTGATTCGTGACGATTAAATGCTCAGACGAAAAGGTACGTTTTTTAAAGCGATACACACGGACCTAATCTATATTGGTATAAATTGCATGTACAGTCTCTGTAAAAGGTAATGAGTCTTTCCAATCCCTGTAGTGGGACTCTTGCAGCATCTCTGAAAGTCCTAATGTTTAGAGGGGAGAGGACCAGAGTTCATCTTACCTTAAAAATATTTAGAACACTGGGGATGCATAACGAGGCACATGGCATGGCACAGAAGCAAGCCCCCCTGGACTATAAACTTCTGAAAAAGGGTGTACAAACAGCTCGCATCAACCACTTGCTGCTACTTGTCTCGGCTTGGCTGTCACTGAAATAAAACAAGACATTGTTAGGCAATATTTACAAGAGATGCGTGGAGTGCTTTCTCTGCAAACACTTACTTTCTCTTCAGAAATATCAGGTATTCGCCCGACCTCTACTTTCATGGTGGGAAAATGAACACAGAGATTCCCATATTCCTATATTGCCCGAAACCTAATGAATCACCCGTGATTGAAGCGGATATTGATAGTTCGCCCTATGCTCGAGCGCTTGTTCGGAGGCACCGAACATCTCTTCATTGACAAATATTTCAGTCAAGCCTGTACTAGTGTTGAGTACGCGTTCAACTGGAGCGTTTGTCACTGAAGATTTGTTCCCGTGTTTCGCCAGTGCCCTCAAGCACTTGTTCAGTCACGATCATGGTTATAGGGCTAGACAGCACGGGGAGACAATTCGGAAAGTGCATAATACCATTTACACTCTACAAAGGGTCGCACTTTCATGTGAGTTACTCCTCCAAAATTGGGAATCGGTAATTTAAAGAGAAAAAATCCACAACGAGCAACTGCTTTTAACTTTTGTTCGCATCTTGCAAGGCACACTGCAAGAGGAGCTGCCAGACGACGGCAGGTGCCTGCTCCTGTCATTATGCTTCCCTTCTAGCATGCATCGTTATGCAGCTGTGTGCGAATTAAGCCAGGGTTCAGACGTCTGTGCTCGGAGCGAACGGCAACGGCCGACAACGAAGTAATGCCGACGGGACGGCTAAGTGGTCACTTCAACTCCTCTGCTGGTGGATTTTCAATTTTGATAAAGGAGTAATTACTCATTAGCATCCACCCTCGTGCAGCCGTACGACTACAAAGTAGTTGAAGAAAAATTCGGTCTTGTCCGGGGTTCGAACCCAGGACCACAGTCTCAACGTAGCAGACGTTCTGCCAAGTCAGTTAACCACGATGGCTAACCTATATATAGCAGGGCGAGGCGCGCAGTGTGCCGGTCATTGCTGCAAATGTTCTACTGTAAGCTACAGTAATTTGAATGACATGGCTAGGACGGAATAGGAGGTCATTTACGTGGGTAGGTACGGGTTCTCCACACTTTTATTTTTGCCTTTTCTTTTAATTTCGTGTTGGAGGGTCCCATACAAGGAAAACAAGGGTAACGAAGAGCCAGGCCCGAGCAGTGGGGATATCGATAGCGAGGAAGAACCTTAACGGTAACGGCCACCAGGGGCCAGATATTTCGCGAGACTCTATGCGACAAGAAGGTAATACCCCTGTCACACGGGCACTTTCGATCCTCATTGAACTCTATCTGCATCGAGATTTTCGAGCACGCTCGAAACCTCCGGTGCTACACGGGCATTTTCAATGCTCCTTGAGAAGTTTCCTTCATGTGTGTTAGGTGGCGCCAAATGTTCCTCCAATAGCCAGAACATGGTGATGTCCGGCAACACTGTGCAGTCGGGTCCAGCGGCAACCAAATCCGTAGCCAGACGTGTGGCGCACCTCTGCTGCTGTGCGATGGAACCCGAGGGTCTGCAACGCCTCCGCGATTTCTGCGCAGACTGCAGCGTTTCTCTTCTGGCGCCGCAAATCATGTAGGCGATCTTGCCAGCAGTCGATGAGAGCGGCTGTCTCACGCTCTCTCCACAGTTTGCGTGTCGACGAGCAGGAGGACGCCATCTTTGTTTACACTGACGGCGGAGCTTGGAGCGTGGATGGCGTGGTGTCGAGATTATTGATAAATATGTTTGCATATAACCCGCCGTAGTGCCTGAATGTTCTGTCTTGCATTTAAATTAATTACAACAATTGTGGTTTTGTTTTGATAACTAGTATTTATTTTTATAGCTTCGTGAGAGCGAGAGTGCTTTCGATTGTGCTTGGAACCTCAAGCACTCTTGAGGAGTCGGCATTGAGTGAAGCAAGATCGAGCTCGATTGCGCTTGAAAGTGGCCATGTAACAACCGTCTATCTGCATTGAGTTCGATCAGCATTGACTCAATGAGGATCGAAAGTGCCCGTGTGACAGGAGTGTAAGATTCTTCAGAATATAGCTCAAAAATTGAACTTAAAATGCCGCTTTCGTGCAAATGCCGCACCACTCCGAAGTCGCAAAAAAAAAGTGCTGCCCTTAGTCGACTGTTTACGGTAGTGCACAAATTATCCGCTCGAACTAAAAAATCAAGTTGATTTCCACACACCGTAATTTCAATGGCGTAGCGCAATTACTATAAACTCACGTACGAAGGAGAACAATTGCTTGTGAAAGTTGTTCCTTGCGGTATATATTGTACGGAGTGCAGAACGCCACAGTTCCTGGGGTAACCATTGGCGTGAATCAAATCAGAGATTTCTGCACACATTCATTTAAATAAAACCTACGGCAAGAATGCCAAGACACATGAACGAAGGCGTACAGACGGAGAGAATCTTTTTTCACGAGACGCTTTTTGCCAATATGCCGTGTTACCGCCGATCAGTGCATCTAATCGCGCCTTGCCGTTCGGCAACAATGAATTCGACGTACGACACACACGGCAAGAACAAGATACAAGCAACAAACCTCGGCCTTCAGGGTTACCACCCCAGCCGACCACCAGACATTCCAATCTGGACCCATGAGCCCCAATACCAGGCCTTGTTGGCATTTATAGCCGACACCTTCCTGCACATGTATCAACAACCCTTTTATGCCGAAGGTCATATTTGCCCCCCCCCCCTCCCCCCACCCTAAATATTTGACCAACACAGTTCCCACTTCGAGTTATTGATCAATTCGCTCTCGCCCTACCATACGCTTGCCGTCCCAGTTAGCTCAATTGGTACAGCGACTGCTCCGGTGAAGCGGTGGTCCCGGGTTCGAACCCCGGATTAGGACGAATTTTTCTTTAACTGCGAAGTTTCTGAGAAAGCTGTATAGCATTCCTTTGTAGCCGTATGGCTGCGCTTGGGTGGATGTCAATGAGTAATTACTCCCTTATTACAAAAGAACAAAAAAGGACATTAGAAAACTCCGAGGCGTTTAGCCTTCGTTCGGTCTGAATAAAGTACGAACGATAGTAATAGCCGATAGCCCTTTGTTGACATACTGCTCTGAGAACTTTCGAGTGGCTCCAGTTAACCTTTAATTTCGGATGCACGAAGCTGAGAAACAGTTCTCAGAGCCTTCAGCACTTCTGCTTCACTGGAGGACGTGTCCGACAGCGAATTGTCGAACTCGTACTCTAGCCTTCCGCGCCAAAGGCACCTAAAGCCTCATTCGCTGGTCGCGTTCAACGCATCCTATTCGGCCGGACAGAAGGTCAAGGTCATCCGAGGTGACGTCTCGTTCTCTGTTCCCTGCTTTTCCCGTCTTCGCCGCCGCAGCTCCGCCGTGCCGTACGTCACGCACACGGGCGACCGCAGACCAGCCTGTTTATGGCTGCTCGTAGATAACGAATCCGCTGCGGGTCTAATGGAATCCTCCGGCAAACAGAAGTAAAAACACAAAGACGAAAAAGAAAGTCCAGTCACTGAGGCTGCGAACTCCTGACGCTCTCGTGCTCGATGCGTTGTTCGCTGCGATGATTTCTCACGTATACATCGCCCATATCAAAAGCAAAGACTATATGACTGCTGCTGACATCACATTATAAGAGTGTAGCCGCTTCGCGAAGCTTCAGGAAAGATATACTGTCAATACTGTTGATTCGTTCGTGTTCATTGCACTTAATATTTACGACTACGCATTTTTTTTTAGTAAAACAGGAAGTTAACCTACTTGAGAAACTCGTCCCACGTCAGAGTGGTTGCTACGGCTCCTCGTGCAAGTGCAGTAAATTTCAAAAGCGGCTGCTCCGTCGACTGCCAGCCGCAACATCTCGTTAGGGGCCTCGCCAGTGGTTTGTTGCGAAGGGTCTTGCAACTGATCCATCGACAACTGATTGTCTGTGCTACATGATGAAAGTTGTTGAGTATCAACTCTTTCCGTTGGCCAGACGCCCTCTTACGCCTGCTCACAAATCCTGATAAAGCAGGGCACACGACTGCAACGCCACCAGCGGAAGCGAAACATTCACCCATGTCTACGCATTCCAAACCTGCCTCCACTATTGGCGAATGGCTGTAGTAGCTGCCAACGGATGCAAAACGCGTTACTTTGACCCACGGTGCTTCGACCTCACGGTATCTCACAGTAGCATCTTGAAAGTTAAAGCAGATGCGAAATGTTCGAGTGAGATCAATGAAACGTGATTCCGATGACAACTGATGACAACATCGTTGTCATCGCTGTTGTAATTTCGCCGATAGCGATCTGCATTCGTCTTTGTCCTTTCCGCTTCCTGCTCACCAGATATTTCGATTTTCCGAAAGTCTGTGATCGTCTGGTTGCCTATGATAGCCAGCGCCGATCGTGCACAAGCGCGCGCGCACGCCCAGATTCTTATCTGGCCTTCGATAGACACTCTCATCGAGGCTGCACTGCGAACGATAAGCTCCAAGGGAAGTTTCTAGGCTTGGCCTTCGGGGATTTAACAGAGTGTTTCTTTACAGAAGGGCTAAATGGAGAGAAGGGGGGGAGGGGGGGGGGGGGGTCTCTTCGATTACTGTTTCTCGGACGAACTTCTATTCACAAACATCGTTCTATTCACAAACAAAGTCGTCGCGCGTTATCATAATCCTTCCAGAACGAAATCTACTCTAATCGAAATCTAGCGACGGAAAACACGCCTTACTCGCGCATAAAACAAGCAGTGATGCACGAGTGAATAAATCACGAAAAGTACAAATGTGAAACAGAACATTGCGTAATCATTGTAATCTTGTACCCTGTTTGTAGAAATTCTAAAATATACCCTCGCGTTAAGCAATGCTTCTTCATACAGGTGGCGCAATTATACAGGTTCCAAGCAGTCGGTCACGGACGATCCGCATCGTGTATATCGTTCCGATCCCTCTAAAGGCACATCAAATGCTTTCTTACACACTGAGTGCAGCACAGCTTTGAAGCAGCGTCACCGCACTGATGCATTTGTATATTGGGAGAAGTAAAGGCGCAAAATTTTCGCACGCGCGAGGAACACCTCAACTGCATCATGAAAGGAGGTAGGGTGGAGTGGAGGAAGGAAGACAGAAGAGAAAAAGAGAGACAGAGAGATAGTGGAGGGCTCCGGATTCATTTCGACCACCTATGGGATTTTTTAACGTGCTCTGGCACTGCATACCACGAGAGCGCCTTTTGCAATTCGCCGCCGTCAAAATACGACCTCCGAGGCCGCCGGGATTCACACCCGCGACCAAGGTTGCTGGATTATTCCACGTAATACAGTAACGCTGCCCATGGCCTCTTCGTGCTCGGAAGTCGAATGTTACGACATGGCAGTGCGGCTGTATCGACTGGTATAGCGACTATGAGCTCCTGGCCGGACTGAATGACATGGTTGTCCGTGGTCATCTGGTGGCGCTGTGGTCGAGTGTTGTACCTGGTACGTTTTTTTTTTTAACAGCGTGCCCTAGCGGCTGTAGTTCTTTGAAGCAAGCAGCAGCTAACTTTGCAGGGGTCTTGTAACCTGCCTTCCGTCTTTGTGTTGCTCGCAATTTGCTTGCAGTGCTGCGTTCGTTACCGACCAACGGCAACTAAATACAGAACGTTTCGCACAGTGTGAAATGCGCAGTTGGCTCCTTGATGCGTCTGCAGATAAGAGCGGCGTGGTCGTAGATCTTGGGGCCGCTCGTGCAACGAGACAAGTGGCTGTCTTCCCACACCACTGACCGCGGAGCGCGAGCGCGGGTCATTACGTAAACGCGTCTTTCAAAAGAACGACGTCACGCTTTGACCGACTGACGGGGCGATCCGGTGACCCAAATTGCCTCCCGGCCGCTAACCGTGAGCTGGAACAATAATGGATTATTGTACCGGGGTAGTTTAGTAATGTTTTGGTGCTTTCTTTTTTGCGGCGTTGCTGTATAGTTAAGTCTGCGTGACATATAAGAAAAGAACAGTTATATCTATGAATACCTGACCGCGTCGCGCTCTCCTTGAACACATACGAGAAGTACGCCTTTGGAGTTCTATAAGCCACAGAACCAGCTAGATCTAAGGATTGTCACGTCTAAATTCACATAGCTTATTTTGTACACCTGACATACATGTTTAGCGTAAGCATATCGTGATATTAGGAGAAAATTTTTAGTTCTCAATTTAGTTGTCGTCCTATACGTGTAATGATTCTGAAGTGGCCGCTGCCTCAGATAATCGACTTTCAAATTTCAAGCAAACGAGTAAACGATACAATAGGCAAAAGGCGACCGCTACACGACGAGCCCTGCAAAACAATAACCGACGCCCGAACGCAAGCTTGGAAAACAAATGAGTTATTGATAGCCCGAAATATAAAAGCCGGATTCCATTTTTGTGCTCATTTCAATCCTAAAGAAATGAAAATATCACTCGTAGTCATAGAAAAACTAACCTAAAATACGACTTCGAACCGGTAGACTATTTTTTTTTATGATTCGCTCTCAGGCCAACTGGTTTTTGATGATAGTCTAATGATTTAGGCGCGTCATGAATCCGGCGGCTTAAATACGGCTGCGCTTTATAAAGCGGGATTAAATTATTGTAAGAAAGAATTTGGAATACACATGCGCAATTGTAGCAGAATCAGAACGAAAGCACAAAAGCACAATGTTTTTTTTTTTTTTTCATTGTGCAAAGCGAAATATATATGTGTAATCGCGAGCAAGACGTCGCCACGGTTCCGACGCATACGTCGATGACGTTTCACATCAGAAACTCACTTTTCGTGAGTCGTTCGCAAAGTTCGCTGATAACCGAATCATGTGTGATTTTACGATGCGTGATGAAAAGCGGCCATCTTATAAGTTGAAATTTAGAATTAAAAGCGGTATTAGAGCTATACCTTGCACATCCTAGACAACTTGAACATGAACAAGACGTGTTCGGGGATTTCCGTTCGACATCGATGGGCACAGGGTCCCGCTCATTGCGTGGCTCATCACCGCGCTAAAAACCATGCGCTTAAGCCACAAATCTTCCTACTTAGCTTTCAAGGTATACCTTGATGTGTACATGGATGGTGGCTGCGAGCTACGTAACTATCCATATTTCCGCTGTTTATGCATACATTTTTAAAACGCATGATTTGCGAGTGGCTTTTATGATATTCTGTGCATGGTTAGCACATAATTCAGTATTGTTGAACAATGTGCATAGCTGTGTTGCTGTTGTGTGTCTTACCACTGTTTTCTTTTTCTTGCAGTCGTCTGTTAAAGTGGTTCCGGTGCGATATAGTGCACTTGGCTTAAGGTCATGCAGACGGTCACCTCAACCTTTCTAATGGGTCCCGATGTCATCGAACAACATCGAGGGCCTCAATCTTGAAGGGTCAATGTTTTAATGTTTTAATCCTCATCATCATCATGATTACATAGTAATGTATTTTTCCCGGTGAACGGCCTCTTCGGTGTCCTTCCAAAAGGCGGACACTGCGCCGAGATGCGTCGGCGTAGAAGCGTCTTTTTTTTTTTTTCTCGAACGTTCTCGACGTCTGCTCCGTTGCTTTCCCCCTTGCAATAGCGTTTTGTTTTTTTTCCTTTTCCGGCTCACCGTCTTCTTCCCGCCACTGGCCGGTGACGTCACAGTACGGTCGGCGCAACTGAAGAAGCATCGAGGATGACCTCCCAGACGGCGCGAGGAGGGGGCGCCGAAAGTAGGTTAGGGCTGTTTTTGCGAAAGCACATTCCTGGCGTTGCGCAAGCAGCTCCTGTTCTTATAGTTATTTCTTCATTTGCTCCCGCGCCTCCTGCTTCCTCGCTGGCCGGAACCATATTTCCTCCACCCAGCCATTCCTCTCCTCTCTCGTGCCATCGTCCCTTTCCCCGAACATTCGCGAACACTTTCATGACGTCAGATCAAGGCGGGGGAAAGGGGGGTGGGGGGATTGCGCGAAGAAGAGCAAGTGGAAAGCCCCGAAACGTTGCTCTGCGGTTTCTTGTCCTGATAGCTGAGAGGCTTTACGTTCCGGGACAGCATTTATTCAGAGATCAGCCATGACTCCACTAGTCACCTATCAACAATTTTATCACTCCGGTTTGAGCTTAACCGAGAGAAGACCTGAATTGTGCAACACACGGGTAATGCGGTTGAACTGTCTGATGTTTCGGAGTCAGCCGTATGAACAGAGGCCTAGATCTAGTCTTCCTCAAAAAGAAAAGAAACAGTTGCTCCCTCGATGTCTGTGCCCATGTGTCTATTGCATATGGTGCGTCCCTCAGATCAGATGTGTACAGGCGCGGCCATAAGTAAACGGAGCACGCTATTGCGTTCGAAGTGCAATCACGCTTTCTCCATTGGTAATGAAGAAGCGTTGTTTGTCTACAAGAAAGCCCACCAACCTCCTCTACCAGCATGCGCGCACCACTGCTGGAAATTTCAATTAGGTGACGCGTGAAAAATATTCGAAGACAGTTGCGTGCTCCGTTTACTTTTGTCCGCGCCTGTACATTAGGTGTTGCGAGGGTTGTGCAATGATGGAAAATACAAATCCTGAATAAACTGTGTCCTGTCTATTCCTCAATATTACACCGCTGCAGTTTTCCCTTAATGTCTTGACTCTGATCCCAGGAACGACCCAGGGAAGATCTCGGCTATTTAGTTATCATCGACGGATGACGTACTGGTCAGACGGATTCAGCATATTGAAAATTATCTGCGCAATAAGCCGGAAACTGTTTGCACTTGTTGCCCTTGCACAAACCCAGCGTGAAAACAGGACGACTGGACCGGCCATAATTAAAGCACCAATTCAGATGCATTTCTTTTTGGACTCTTGTGTGCGCCTGTCTGCAAGCAAGAGGCAACCCAAGCAGCACAGGCCATTGGTCCAATATTGGAAACGTATTCTAATTAGCACTAATTAGCAAACTTAGATCAACTTTAGGTAACGGCCCTATTATCTACTGGATCGAGGACTACTTAACTAACCGATCTCAATATGTTGTAGTTAACAATGAAATTTCTTCTACTGCGCTCGTTACGTCGGAAGTACCCCAAGGGTGCGTCCTTGCTCCACTTTTATTTCTTATCTTCATTAATGATCTGCCCTCTAACATACAAGTTAAAATTAAACTTTTTGCCGATGATTGCATCCTTTACAACGAAATTAACTCTATAAATGACCACGATGATTTCAACAGCGCCCTTCATGAAGTGGTAATATGGTGTCACAAATGGCAAATGAAACTGAACATTAAAGAAACAGCTTTCTTATATGTAACCCGTAAAAAACAAAGGTCCGAATATGTGTACAGCATCAATAACATACCGCTCACCCGAGTTCACGAACACAAATACCTTGGATTAATCATTTCACATGATCTAAGATGGGAATCACATATTAACAGTATAGTATCATCTGCTTTAAAACGATTGTTCTTCCTTAGAAGACGGCTTCGAGAAGCGCCACCGGAGACCAAGCTGTTAGCATATAACACATTTATACGATCAGTTCTCGAATATGGAAACACGATTTGGTTTCCCTACACACAACAGCTCATTAACAAACTAGATGGAGTGCAGAGAAAGGCAATTAGATTTATCTTTAACAAATACAGGACCAGTGATTCACCATCCCAACTACTAAATCAAGCATATATTCTTACTTTACAGAAACGCGCCAGACTAGCACGACTAAAATTATTGTTCCAATTAGTTCATAACACGTTAAACATAGATACTTCGTTATATATATCTGTAGATGAATCCAGACCATCCCGGCATAAGCACCCATTAACCCTTAGAGAGTACGCATTCCGAACCGACTGTTTCAGATATTCATTTTTCCCGCTTGCCATAAAAGAATGAAATAGTTTGAACCCCTCTATCGCTACTAATACATCTTTGCAGAAATTTGTAACTCTGGTAGAAGAACAGTTGCGCGATAATTAAATAGATAATTAAATCATAATTATACAAGTACAACAGACCACTCGTAACACTACATATAACAGCATCTGTATGAACATATTACTTAAAATGTATAAAATTGCACCCTTTTATGTTAAAAATGCTCTTTAGTTATGTGTTTTATTTTCTGTTATCTGTGTTTTTTTGCCATATTCATGTAATTACTTGCAAATAACAGTGTTTTTAATGTATATCATTCCATTTGTATTCGATTTGTACCCTACTATGTGCCCATCCTGTAAAAATCATAATGGGATTGACAGTATCTGAAATAAATAAGTATTGGACCAGAAGGGACCCGAGTGAGGCTATTCATTGATGTGGTATATTGTATATTGTGCTATTTGGACTGTCAACAGTCCAAATAGCACAATATACACTCTAAAGAATGCGTGCTTTGGCTGTTCTGAGTAAACAACACAAGAAGCGGCGGCGCGCGTAATCGAACCTGGATGTCATTGCCGAAACATGTCTTGCACATTGTTGAGGGTTTGGCTAATGGAATGAGGCTGCTGGAGTGTGGCCAGCTTTAGCACATGTGACCGCAGTAACGAGGGCTCATGGACTTACCTTCAAGACGAGTCGCACACACCTACAGTGACTAACGGTCGTCCGTACCTCTTCCCGGATGCTGAACTATTTAATGGGACAACACTAGAAACAATCCCCGCACATTTGCATACCTCCCATGGCGGTCACTGCGGTCTGGTTGTTCTATCAAGTCTACATGAAGACACTAAAGGTCATTGATAGGGTATGCTTTTGTAACAGCCGCGTCTATTTGACATTCATGCCTGACACGCCAAGTTTTTATAACAAGCCAACTCAAGGTCGTCGCATTTGCGCCAATACTCCAAAGACCCTCACAGACGAAAGTTTAAACAACGCAGTATAAGCGAAATATCTTACCTTAATCCCCATCTATGCACTCAGCAGAGTCAACACGGGATAGATATGCGCAGTCTAATAGAGGATATTCAAAATTCCGCAAGTGCGCTTTCCCGCATAACTATGTTGCCAAAAACAAGATGGCCGATTTCGCTATAAAGAAACTACGTGGGCTACAGGACAGGCGTTAAAGGTGTGGGTAGAATGTAAGAAACGTATTTTGGAAGAATCGAACAATAAACTAGTCTTTCTTGCTTTGTTTCAGCTGGAAACGCATGGTCAGCCGTATTGTTTTGGGCAACATTGTTATGCGGGAAAGCGCACTTGCGGAATTTTGAACATCCCCTATTAAGCGTGTGCGAAAGCACCATCAAATACCAAGCAATGCGCCCTGCGTGGAATTAAACTTTCTCGTCAGAGTCACGTTCCACAAAACTTATGACGGCAGGCGTACAGTTTTAGCGGGCCGAACGGGGCTCCTGTGTTTAACGACAGTGGGGTTCGAGTGCAGCGGTAACGTATCCGGTGGCCGGCCAGGCGCTTAAAAGAAAGAGACGCTTATTTTATTTATTTTATATTTTGCCGCTACCGGTAGCGGAGAGAACGGGGAGTGGGAGAGAGGATAATGGAAGCCGGTGGACGTGTCGGGCGGTGTCCGCCGGCGAAATGCAGGGCAGAGCGTCGGGCACGCTTTTAATGGCCCCGGTGCCAGGCCGTTCCTCCTACGAGGAGTGTGCGTCTTTATTCTTGTGACGTCACAGCGGGCTTGTCTCTCCCTGCTCCCCACATTTTCTCTCTCCGCTAAGAGGGTGTGTGAGTACGTAACGTTAGGTACGCTTTGCGTAACGGTTTGTCGGGAGCAGGTTTGTACGGATTATCGCCGAGCACCAATCCCCCTCTTTTGGTTTTCTGTGCTACACCTCCCATGGTGCAATTCGACGAATGCCTACTGGAAGTCATTTTTAACTTCGTAGCGAAAGTTTTGGCTACTCGAATGGCGAATAGGTGGCCTTGAACTGAACTGGAGTATATTGTCGCATAGCGAGTTTTCGAGTTTTTCGAGCCTCGAGTTTTTCGAGCCAATTGCTGGAGCCGGGAGCCGACGAGAAGAGTGCCTTCTTGGTGCCATCGGTTTTCGTAGAGTTGCGGCCCTCTTGATGCAAGGAAGACACAGCTCCCCTGTGGAGCGGTCCCGCGTGCGTCCCCCACTTCCTTTCGCTAGGCGCGGTCGGATCACGTTACAGAGTCGGTGCTTTGCTGTGGATTCCCGACCGCTTTCTGGCGCCGTTACCCGGGTCTTGCCGCGGGGGGGCTCTCTGGCCCGCGCTCCGCGGTATGCATTTGGGCAGTTGTGTCCGTCGTCGCCTGGTTCGCTCGCAACACATATACACAAATGCGCGCGCATTCCGTCCCTACTCGTAAAAGGTTGCGAGCTGGCGCACACTGGGTGTTTTTGAGTATTTTAGTCTGAGCGATGGCTCTGTTGGCCTAATGCAAATTGCAAAGAAAGAACCGTCTTCATGCGCTTCCTGAACCGTGTTCCTGAACCGTGTTCTTGAACCGTGTTCCTGAACTGTAGTCGCGGGCGATTTCTCCGCCAGGGCACAAAGCATGAGCATACAGTGCCGTCGTTAAATAGGCAGATGAGAATTGGTATTAATCATGCTCTGTGGGAGCTAGTAGCGTAGTAATGCATGTCCTTGAAAAAAAAAATATAGGAGATTATAGAGCGGCCTGAAGAAAACCCGGTGAACAGACTACGCTACTAAATCAATTTGTCTCCTTTATACTGACTGAAAAACAACGAATCTCTATTAAAGCTGATCCGTGCTAAGCCTGAAGTTATGCCTAAAATAGTCAGAGTAAGGAAAAAGTTAATTTTAAACTTTGGGGTTTAACGTTTCGAAGCGACGTATAGGCTATATGAAGCAAGCCATAGTGGAGGGTTTCGGAAAAAAAATTAGACCACCTTGGGTTCTTTAACATGCACGCAGACATCACACATGTCACGATTTTTTTTTTGTCTATTTCGCCTCCATTGAAATACGGCCGCCGCGGCAGGCGGGGGGGGGGGGGGGGTCGATCCTGCGTACCTTGCGATTGGCAGCTGAACAGCAAAGCCACTGAGCCACCGCACCGAGCCGAAGAAAATGAAGCGAAACCGCGGAAATTTGCTCATGAGTTATCAGGACCACAGCTAATTGCCGTGGAACATAAGCAGAATAGAGAAGCAAGTTTCAAGACATGTAAATGGCGGCTGTATGCTTCCGCTGCATACACAGCGCCTGCGGTCTATCGCTTGGTGACGTAATTACAACGTCAGGACGTTCTGGTCCCATTTACGCGTCACCTCACTACTAGAAACAGTAAGGATATGAAGACCGGCTCACACATCAGCCTTATTTCCAGAATCACCGCAGTAATCATGTAGCCGTAATATTCACCTCTAGCTCACAGCATCTTCCAATACTACATGTCGCCCTAGGTTGAGAAAGGCACACACAAGAAAACACATCAATGCCTTCGCAATCTTCAAGCCTGCGGGGCCGTCGGCGCTACCACAACGAACCGAAAAAATGTGTACCACTTGAAGTCTTCCTTCTGCGGTCACCTTCCTTACACGTATTTATCACCAGTTTTGAACGGCTTCTATAAAGCAGCGATCACGATGCTTCTCTGTACCCTCCAGCGCAGGCAACCAATGCTGTTTACAGCCCTGCAAGGCGTCATTCAATCGTGAGGCGCTCACTGCCGGACACTAACCTTCCAGACACTCCGAACAGCGAATTCTGCTATTCGAGACCGCATTCTATGACGTCATTTCAGCGTTTTACGGGGTCGAAAAAAAAACACAAAACGCTTTCAGCAAGGCGTATGCGAAGCTGTCTCGTATAACACCACACTCGTGCTCTAAGCGTTTCAGCATTAAAAAAACGTGCCGAACTGGAAGATTTGTCATATCGCCGTAAACTTGCTCGCTTAACCCTTTTCCATAAGCTTTATCACCACCCATCCCTTCGCAGTGATTTGTTTCAGTCACCTGATGCTATCTTTCCCCGCCGTGATCATTCTTTCAAAGTTAAACTCGTAAACTGTCATTCATCGTCTTATGCCAATTCATTCATTCCCCGTACTATCACTGATTGGAATAGTTTGCCATCAGTCATCGCCACAGAAACTGACAATAAAAAATTTCAAGAGCTTCTTCGCTGTGACGGAAATGTGTAAAAGTTTGCTGTGTTTGTTAGTGTTCATTTTTTCTTTGTGTGATGCTTTATGTTTTAATTAACGTTTTTTGTTACACTTATTTGTTAAAATGTATCGCGATTACTTATGATTGTACCCCCCCCCCCCCCGTGTAATACCCTTTTCAGGAGGGCCTTTAGAGTTAACTTGAATAAATAAATAAATAAATAAATAAATAAATAAATAAATAAATAAATAAATAAATAAATAAATTAATAAATAAATAAATAAATAAGAAGTCCTGTGCAGTCAGCGGTTGCTTGTCTCTGCTCGGATGTGAGTGGACAACTTGTAAGTGGCAACAGAGGCTTCCGATCAGCGAGAAACGAGGGTTTCTGGTACCCGTTTGCATCTCTCGCTTAGGCTAATCTTTTGTTTGTATTTTTCCTCTTGTTGTATGGCCTTTCTAAAGACCATCCCACGGACCCTTGCTTTGTTTTCTCTTCTGCTTCAGTTTCATCAGATAGAGGCGGCCCACTTCGGGTTGAGCTGCTCTGCCGTCGCCCAAGCTCGAGGACTCATCGATGTTTCTCGAATCGTGGTCCGAACCGGTTCGACGTTTTCTTCCTCCTGGCCATTGTTCGTGATGCTCGCCCTCCCGGTCGTGTGTGCCAGCTCTACGTGAGCACGCGCCGTGGTCGGCCGGCTGCCAGACGAAGCGATCGCATTTCGCCGCGCAGGATGAAGATGATGATAATGATGATAAAATTTCAGAATGCTATCGGTACCGCGCCCACTCTTACGTCTCACTAAAACCGAGCAGCGCAGAGCCAGCTGAACGGTGTGCTGACGTGGTCACTAGAGTACAGAATCAGGAATTGTCGACTGTCAGGGGACGGAGAGTTTTGTTACCCTTACATCCTAGCAGCACCCTTCCTACCCTTACCCAGCTTTTTCAGCATCATTTCGTATCGTTTTTAATGCAATAGCGTTAACGGCCCCGCTGCCGAGAAAGTCAGGCGTCGGTGTTGTCGGCGTTGTGGGCGAAAAATCACGAGCATGCCTCTGGCAGGTGGTGCCCAGAGAGCAACCTATAGGAGGAAGGTGGGCCACCCAGGTCATGTGACCTTGCGGCGTCATCACAGCCTGCCCACCGGGTAGTGAGAAAACTGCCCACCGTGACAGGTGACAGTTAAATTAATGATTGGTCGCTCGGGAAGAGCAACCTACGCCGCACAAGGCCCACCGTTGGCAGCACCTGCCATCGCACGACAGTGGCGCATCGCTTAACCGCTGCACCACTGCGCCAGGAGGGGTGTGAGGACTCCCAGGAGGAATCGATGAATGTAAAATAGAGAACAACCTTCTACATGTATGGGAATTAACACATTACGCTATCGCGTCATGCCCTTAAAGGGACACTGAGGAGAGCTCTATTAATATTTTTTTTTATAGCAAAATCCGATAGTTCGGCATTTCATGGCTTTGTTGCCACTTGGCCGGCAGCGAAAGATGCCTTTATTTCTAAGAAATTTGGATTCGAAGTTGAAAAAGTTTTTCCCGCCGCTCTGATTCAAACTTGCGATTCTCCTATGATGACACAGGACTAAGTGACGTGAAACATGACGTGCACATGACGTAACGCAGACTCCGTGATTTCTGGCCGCCAACAGTGCGGCCCAGCAACAGCCGAAAAGAAAGCTACCGCCGCGGCCGCACGTTGAAGGCATCTATCGGCTATTGCGGCCGTCGCTTCGTTTACGTTTGCACCGGCGTTTTGCCAGAGTTACAATGGTTCCCGTTCTCGAAGTCGTCAACGAAGTTCTCGCAAATAGACACCTTTAGCATACCGTGTACCTTGTTACCGTTCGCGGAATACCGGGAGCCCGCATACCGCTGTGAGCAGGCGCTGATTGGTCCCAGCGCTGCAGGAGCGCGCGTAGCTGTCGGGTACGTGGCGCCATCTGGCGACGTCAAGAAGATTTGCGCATGCATTTGCTGCGCCTCAGTGATTCGTGGCTTCTCGTGTCCTAGTGTTGCTAGAACTATTGGTCCTAGCAACACTGTTTTGTCCTATGACGTCATGAAGCTTGTACTTGCGAGTTTGGCCTGTGGCGGCGATACCTGTATTTTGGTTCTTGCTCTTTTCTACGTTACAAGAGCTTTGTTGTCAGTATGAATGGCGTTTTTGTAATCAGGAGCTGGTATTCTGTCGATGCAAGCCAATTTCAATTTCTCCTCAGTGTCCCTTTAAGGCGGAACTTATGTGTATACCCTCCATTTTTTTCACCATTTTCTATACTACATCTTCCTTACTGTCGACTTCTATACGTCTTCTATACGTTTTTTGTAGTGGCTGCCCTTTCATACAGCCGAGACAGTTAGCGACGTCTCAGACCTGTGGCACATATTGGCTGCGTCACACAAAGGCACGCGTAGACCGCTTGCTTCGAAAGTGCTTGCAGAACTCTGGACTTAAAACCGAGCCCCCGCCAGATTCTAGCTTTTGGGACGAGGCCAATCTCTCCTTGTGCATGAGCCTGTAGGAGTCCGGGGCCTCCCGTTGACCGCACCATCGACTGTCCGTAGTCCATGCTCTTCATCTAGTCTACTAAGAATATAGAAATCACAGTCCGCTAATTAGAAGTAGCAAGTGTGCTTATCCCAAACTGCAGTATCCCCAAGCAGAACCAAAGAAACGTTTATAATGGACTTAAAGACGAGTTTTGAGGCAATGTGCTGACTGTTCTTGCGAGCAGAGTGGATGAGCTTGAGCGTGGACGCTGCTGTTGAACTCATTATACTTTTAGGCTCGCTCTTCTGATTGCCTGATGTCAGCTGCAGCTTCCCCGTCAGCACTGTACGTTTTTAGTAAGCCATCATACCCCCCCCCCCCCCCCCTCCACTATTCTGTTTGCCTCGCCTAGTTCGCTCACATCGAGATGAGTCCACGCCCCTACTGCACAATCTTTACGCGCCAGACGCAGGCGCTCTCCTCCCGTTTCCGTCACGCTTGGCAGCCTAACAGGTTTTGCTTCCTTCATTTTTTCTTTGTAGCGAAACAAGACAATTCTCTAGTACTGCCGTCAGCGGTGGGTATTCTATTGCTGATATCTGAGGCTGTATCGCGCTCCTTCGCTGATATTTTGATACAGCCAGGCCCGAACTATGCGGGAATGGGCCGCACCGAACAAGATACGTATAAGAAAGAAAGAAAGAAAGAAAAAAGCACAACTGCCATTCTCTGATGTTATCATCGATAGTCTATTCTTCAGACACCGTTATTATTTATTGCCTTACATCGCCTGTTGTTTATCTGTCCGGACCCTCCCTACCAGAATGGCATAGTTACAAGCAGACCGCATGCATACCGCATTTGATATATGAAACGCCTGAAAGCTATCAAGGTCTCTTACGGTACCATTGAATATCTAAAGGTGAGGTTAGGTGACACGTGACACCCATGTAGCAAAGTAACCTGCAAGAAAGAGAAACTAATGTCATACATAGATCTGTAGTTAACCTCGATAATAATGGATTCCCGATGCCTCCCCCCGCTCACTTCTTAAAGCATGAAAGTTCATGTTTTTCTAAATTAATATGGTTTAAAACCGACCAAGATACGAGCACCAAATGGAGGAAATGCATTCACAATTTTTTTTCAGTTCATTAACTTCAGACGGAAAAGTCTGTAACAATCATTTGAATTTCCTCTACCATCAATTTCTTTAATTCGTTCCCAGATGGTTTTATTATGCGAAAAATTCTTTGTCGTGCCATCTCTGAAGTTGCCGCACGTCACGGCATGCTGTCCTTTTTGGGCTCATACTTACAGCTTACGTGACGTCAAGTTGTCAACGTGTCCGCACAGTGAGTTGAGCTCTTCCGCGCAACTTCAGAGCTGCACAGAAAAGCTAGCTTCACAGCTTTGCTAGCCAATAATTTCAGAATAGCAAATACCTGAAATTCGGTTACAAATAATTACATTCCTCATCACTTGCATTTCTGCTTACTCACAGAATGGTTTCGAATAAACTTTAATGATCTGCAATGAGATCAATATGGCTTCCGTTTGGCCTTCACGACGGTGCTGTAGACGCAGTAATATATGCAAGCAGCTCGCAAAGTACTGCCTGTGTACAGAAATACAAGAGGGTGGTTCACCTCTCCATGTATTTTAGCTTTAAGATGACACTCCTCTTTCTACCCAACGCCTGTGGAAATCGCTGAACAACGCCTACAGTCACTCCCCTGTCTTGATTGGTAACTAATGAAAAAGCAGGATTTCATCGAGTCTTTCGTGGATGTCGGTCACGTAGAGAAGGCGGCGCCACAACGTTGTCATCCGAGGTTCGTACCACGGAATTAAAACTTGGAACTGACACGTTTCAATACTATCCACTTTCTCTCTCTTCATCACTGCACTAACTTCAACCGAACTCTGCTCGGACACGTTTTCCTTTCTTCTGTTTGGTCTTCTGTGCGTTTCACAGGTCTGTAAGGGGCCGCTTGAGAGTTCTAACTGCATCCTAACTTTTCGTTCCATGCACTGATACGATCTTTACACTGTTCGGTTAAGAATCTACCGAAGCACGCCTGGTTTTCCATACTCGTTCTATCGCCCTCATGCCTCTCTGCGGAGCTCACCCTGACCTCGTGAGCCGCTAGCGCCCTCTCGTGCGAGCGGCGCCACTACGTGCAGTAATCCACTTCCGCCTCCAGTCACGCTCGGCGCATTCGTAATGTTCGAATGCTCGCCTGCGCTTCATTTCGTAACACACCTTACCTCCTCCACTAATCATCTCTCCTGTTCCTCTGTGTATCCTAGTCCCCCTTCCCTATCCCGCCCGGCTGGCCTGAACAGTGCAAGCATCGGCCGACAAAAGCATCGTTCACTCAGCGTCGGCCACCATTGCGCTGACCAAGGGTAGGCTTCACCGCACACATTCTCTCACGCCGGGCCAGTCACGTGACTCAACGGCGGCCCCACCGACAGCGCCGCCGACAGCTTGCCGGAACCAGCTCGATTCCATTCCCTTCCCCCTCCATAACGGTCACTCGTCGGCCGGCGGCGTCGCTTCCTATATATCGGTGCGCCAGAAGTGCCGCTTTCATTGCTTTCTGTTTTACCTCGGGGCGGCCGTCTTGTTATTCGAGCGGGATGCGCGCTCTCTATAAACATGGTCAGAGGGAAGCGAGTTTGTCCGCTTCGCCGGTCGGCCGACTCCACGCCCCTGTCACAGTCGGCGAATCCCTCGCTAAGAAAGAGTAAAACAAGAGCAGGAAACGACGGGGAGGGAGAGAGGCTGGCAGGCAGCCGTAGTTGACCAAATGCCAGCCTTCATTAGCCGCTGCGAAGCGAGCTGCATGGCTTGGCGGTGGTGTTTGAAATGGCCCCTCACTGCCTTCAGTATTTCGGTCTGTCCATTCCCGTCTTGAGTTTCTACGGTGGGCCATGTGTTGTGCCGTTATGATCTGAAACCGAAGCGATGTGTTTTCGTTATTTCTGTGAGACCGGAGTCAAGATTGGATGTTCCGGTGGTGGATTCGCATACCTGCGCCGTTCTGCGACGAATGAAAAACTAAAGCCTTTCTTGCTTTGAGGCAGTAGATCAAGTGCAGCTGCAATAGAATTAGACGCGAAGGCAAACTGGCGACCAATTCGTTCCCGTTGAGAGTTAAGATTTCAAGCCAAGTTCCTTTCGGTGAAAGCACTCTTCGCTAGCATAGTTTTCGATGTAGATAGCAGACAAAATTATTTTATTTGGATTCACGTCATTTTATTCGGCGAAATCAACTAGTTTGACAGCGTGTTGAAGAACACAAGAGTGTATACAATGACACTATATGACAGAACATGCGGTTCAGTTACGGATTATATACAGTGCAAAAGGCATCCATGGTTCACACTTAAGAGGATGTTACAAGCTGCTTCTCGCGCATATATTACGGCTATATCAGCGTTGCGGCTGTTAAATTTGTAACTTTACCGGTATAGTTACTGCTCATCTTTTTCTTTATTACGCAGTTCGGCTTGGGTTAACGCTTTACATGAAAAATTAACTACATCTCGCGCCTTCTTTCGCTAGTACTTCTTTTTTTTTTTTTTGCAGTCGCATTAGTCAAAGCACAGGCGCGCGCGCTTCTGTCTTGAAACGCACCGCCGCCGCCATCGCCGCGGCAAGGCCGGCCCGAGGAGTTGCAGGGGCGGGCGAATGACCTCAGGTAACCGAGCTTGCCCTTGGCAGTGAATGGGACGCCTCCGCCGGAGGCACCGCTGGTCGGGCCGGCCGAGCAGGTGGAGAGGAGGGCTCACCCACCACCACAGCGCCTCTCCCCTCCGCGTGCCGCTTCCTCCTCGCCCTTTTCCCCCTTCCTGCTTCGCCTCGTTATTATGCCCACCGTTGAAAGGAAGTGCACGCGCTCTCTCGTCGGAACTGGGTTAGCTTACTACTGTGCCGACTGACGACGCCCGTTTCGCTCTTCCTCATCCTCCTCATCCTTATCTAGTGCGGTGGCGACCAACAGAGGGCGAGAGACGCGCAGTGGTTAACGAAAACGGTTAACGGCGCAGGCTTTATTCTAATTCCTCTTTATAGTTCCGGTCGTCGTTGCCTGCGCTGGCATCAGGACGAGCAATGGGTATACACTTCGCAGGAACTGGGTAGGTATCATGCGGCGGTTCTTATTCTTACATCCTCTGATATACTTATTGTAACACTAACACAAGGTGGCTGACCCGGCTACAGTGGTAGCTGAGGCACGACCTTGGCTGAATGAGTAACGAAGGACATGTTTACTGATTTACATCCGCCTTGCGGAATCAGCGGAGTGAACCGCTTGTGTTGCAACGAACTCGCTAGCCAACACTTCCTTACGAACACTGCGGCGTTTTCAAGAACTTCTGCGTACTTCAGTAGACTCAACATCTCTGTTGCGCGAAGGCGCATTTCAGTGTGTGACACCCGAGCTGTGATAAGTGAACCGGTTGGCAAAGGCAGCACAGTCGTGCTTCTTGTTGCTTTGTAGCTCCATATCTTGTGCGCGCTCTGCAACATACAGCTCTAGTATGAACGGCAGTTTCCTCACCATTCAGATCCTACGTCATAAAGGTAATATACCACGCCCGTATAGAATACTCGCTCGTTAATAACGGCTTAAATACTGCTCCTATTTCGCCAAATGGCGCTGCGAATTTGTTGTTCGAAGCGGTTAAGAACTCGGTGGGGTGGGGTTGCGTTGCAATGACACAGTTTCAGTCCGGCCTCTCTCTGCACTGTTCACTGGCGCAATGTGGGCGCAACGAGTGATGTCATCACGCGTTTCAGTCTGTGAGATCACGCGTAGTGGTGTTGCGCAATGCTCACGCCACTCGCAGACAACATGCTTCGGATGACATGACAGAAGCACGGCTTTATAGTCTGGGTCACTGTGTCATATGAAAGAGCTTAACATAAAAAAGTGAATTATAGGACAAGATGAACCCTATATATTTTTAGCGTACTAGAAGCCGCATCGGGAAATTCCCAAGGCTTTTCTTTTAAACGGCATCTTAAAGGTTCCGGGACCAGCCCGGGAGACCGGGGTGATCTCCCAGTGCCTAAAATAGAAACAGAAAAAGGTCAGATCGTCATCCCTGCTGTCAAACATCGACCCTGCGCATCATCGTCATCAATATCAAAGTGGCTTGTTTATAATAAGTGGTTGCTACAAAACAACTACGCTCATAAAATGTTGTTTAATAAAATGAAGAGACGAAACGTTCCAGCGCGGTGTCACTTATAGCCGAAACTCGTTATAACGAAACGGTTTATGAGGAGATAATGGATATAACGAAGGAATGACGACTCCCCTTTGAGGCTCGGCAAATACGGGCAATAACGAAGCTACGGCTACAACGAAGTAATCGTCAGGGCCCTTCAACTTTGTTATAACAAAGTTCAACTGCAGTCGATTTCTTTTTTCAGTTAGAAGTTAATGGTTTTAAGAAAAAAAATAACTGCTCTACCAAGGGTTTTGAGTGTTTCAGTCACTCGTAGATTAAGTAGTTACGAAGTACAGCCATCTCCTGCAATGTATGTGGGATTTGAATTACAATCAAGGTTTCATGCAGTACATGCGTTTTATGTGGAGTTTTATAATGGCTTCTCCCGCCAGACCCTTTCTCACACGCCCCAGCGTTGAAGATCAGCCCGGGATTGCATTCAGACGTACCTCATAAGCTAGGCGTAATATATTTATTGTTAATCGTCACCAAAGCCTTTTGATTATCAATTAACTACAATTCAGGCATTAAAAAAATATTCTGACAGAACAGACCGTACAGTTAACTACGGCAGCCACGCATACCTTTAAAGCGCGGAGAAGCAAACGGTATGAGAAGAAAGACTGCATTTTCATTCATTTGGCTCCTAATAAAATTATGGATTTGCTATGGCATATTTGATGCACACATCATCTGAGGGAACTTACACCATGCTGTCAGTTCCCGCAATGAGGCGAACATAATGTGCATATCGAATTCGTATTCGATGTGCAGGTTAGTTCATATTTAATTCATTTTGCTCTGAAGTTCATATCGAAAACGTAACTGGCGCACAGTTCGCAGGATGGACATATCAAACCTATACTGAATGCCATATCTGAGCACCCATGACTGCTTTACTCGAAAATTTTGCTGAAAAAAATAAACGAAAAGAAAAAAATAGAAATCACGAAAGCCTCAGAGGCCACCAGCCTGACCGGGTCACACACATTTCAAAGAGAGAGAGAGATAAGGTGCGGGCTTGGTCGGACAATGACCGCACACGTTATTCCTTTCTCCAGAGGTCGTTCGCTCTAAAAGCCCTTGAACAAAAGTGGTCAGGGGTTCTCCAAAGCGCACGCTTTCCAAAGAAGTCAACAGTGAATACCGCACAGTGCAGCACAAACTGGAAAACTCAGAGCCCAGGTGTAACATAAAACAAGAAAACACCAACGGGAGAACCGCAACCATATACAAATGATCGCGCTCACCGACGCTACACAGGGCAAAAGCGCCACTCCGCCTTCGCAGAACAAACAACACCTCAACCCTTCCCTCCCTGTACCTGACATCCGTGAAGAAACTTGGCACTTCTGCTGCCGTTTTGCTAAGCAGAACCTGCGGATGTAAGAGAGAAGGGGGGGGGGATGGGGGGAGGGGTCGTAGCCGTGGAGGCAAAGAAAGAAGTGGAGGGATTGGGGGGGGGGGACCGAGTTCTTTTCTTCACGACCTTTCACCCCAAGCTACACAATCGCGAATTTCGTTCCTAGCCGTCAACCCCGGACCCGAACATTGTGAAAGCCAGCCATGCTCGCGATCCGCGGAAGGGTTAAAATCCCGTACAGAAAGGGTTATCCTTTTTCTTTCAGTTCCCGTTCGTGTTTTACCCAAAGTTCTGTTCTCGACCTATGCCTGTGGTAGCACGCATGCGCAGTGGGCATGGTGGGTTCACGTAGAGCACCGAATGCAACAAATAAATAAAAGTGAGACGACTGCTCGGTCCCCGGAGAAAACATGTTCACCCCTTTTTTTACCTTTCACCATTGTACGGGAGCAGCGGTTGTTTTGGGAAGAAAGGAACGCATGACGGCTGGCTCCCCCCGAGGGAGAAAGAAAGGGGAAATGGAAAGGGGGGGGGGGGAGAGGGGGCAGGAGCAGTCGCGCGTTTCTGCGTGTGCCGAAAGGGTTTGCGGAGAGATCGTTGTCGCATTTTATTCGCTCACTGGCGCGCTCGTGCTCCAAGCGCTTCTCAACTCGGCCACGTCGCCGGGTTCCGGGGGCCACCGCTGAGTGGTGTTATTTCTGTAAACACCCCGCTTCACCCTTTCAACCCACGTTTTTTTTCGAGCCGCGGCTTGCCAGCGTAGTAGGAAAGGAAAAAGAAAAGAAACCGTGGGTAGTTGTGTAGCTTTGTAGAATGCCGTAAAAAATGGGATCCACTTTCAGCGAGGACAGAACCGCTCAGGGTAGCATCTGTTCGCTCCTGTCCTCGACTTTTCGAGGGAAAAAGAAGAATTCCGTGACTCAGTGAAGGAGTACCGCGCGCTTAACAGCTCTCCTACTCTTTCGACAATGGGGTCGCTATCGAAAGCGGAGCATATGGCCGGTAATTTGTTTCTGCGATAGTAGATGATAGCAGGAGACGAGAGCGCGAACCCTGTGAGAAGAGGCGACCGTTGTTGGGTGGCTTCGGTGTCAGTAGACCTGGTTCTCTTTTCTTAACAGGGGCGCCGCGCACATGAGGAATCGCAGAAAAGGAGCATCTCGATGAAATATGTCGACGGCGCGATAACAAGGATACGCCTACTCTACTCCCACCGTACTCCGTACACGGCGTACCTTTTCTCCACGAAAAAATCCTTTCGCGTTCTTTTATGGCGAGCCACCCACAACGTTTGAGCCCACCTTTGGGTGCGGCAGGTCGTGAGGAGCTGCAGCTGGCCACCTGTTGCCTGTACAGTAGAATTTGTCCTTCGGTATCCATGAAGCCTTAGTTTTTTGGGCAAAAAAAAGCACATTTTGAAATTTTTTTGAGTGCCATCAAATCATCGAAGACACTGACTCAGCGTGGATGTGGTTGATCTCTTGGGACTGAGGAAAAAGTAATCATTATCAAAATACCCTAACTACGAACGCTGCAGGACAAAGGCCTCATATTCCTCATATTCCAATTAACTCTGTCTAGTGCCAGTTGCGAACATCTTATCCCCGCAAAATTCTTAATCTCATCCGCCCACCTGATCCTATGGCACCTCTTGCTACGCTTGCCCTCGATTGGAATCCACTTCGTTACTTTAAGGGAATCACTGGTTATCTATGTTCTCCACAGTACATGCTCTCCTCATATCTGTTTCGTATTGTTGGTCTCAGCTAGGATATTATTCAATCACCTTTCTTCCCTGACCTATTCCGCTGCCATCCTGTCTCCTAACGTTAGCGCAAACATTTTCCTTTCAGTACCTCACTGCTCTGTCCTAGACTTGAAATTTAATGGGGAAATATAGAAAGCTACAAAGCTATGGCCTCGTTATTGTCTGTGCACTTCACATCCCCATCATCGCCATAAACCGAGCCAAGGGCGTCCGCAGAACTTTTTCCAGGGGGGTGCACCCGATGTCTGGGGATGAGGGAGGCGGTAGGTTTGTAGTTGTTTTCTGGTAGGGCATAAATAATATCCGTAATTCCAAGGGGGGGCAACCGCCCCCCCTTGCCCCCCCTTCCGGACGCCCATGAACCGAGCTTATTCCATGGTTGGTTCAGTTTAATTCATGAAAGCTCCGATTTTCGATTAAGTTTTCCTAGTGTCCACACTTACCAAGCAAGTATCCAAAGAAGGGCACAAGGCCCCCCCCCCCCCCCCCCTTTCCTCTCGAAATTAAACGCACCCCAAACTCCTTCCCTTCGGTGCAAGTAAGTACCTTCGGGACCTGTCGAAAAAAATTCCTGGATTCCTGGCTACGTGCCGGACTCTGACACATTAATATTGTCAGTGGACAACGAAGAAGAAGACAGTGCTGAGCTCGTGCACGGAGCGCGAAGAGGACGAAGTGTGATCTGTGCGCCGTTGGCCGGCAGTGATTCGATTGAGCTGCTGTGAGCTGCTGTCAGCATCCCTCAATGACTACTTCTTGTGTGCCTACATTTACGTAACATCTCTTGGTGGAGGTGCGGGGTAGAAAGAATCAGGATAGCGGCGGTAGGTAGATGACGGACGGCTTCGGCAGTGTCGGGAGATGTGACCAACTCGGGAGCAGTTAAAACAGATGGGCCTGTCGTCAGGTGTTCTCCACTCATCCGGGTTGCGGCTGCGGCGAGTGTGGTACGGATGTCGGGCACCGAGCACGGGAGACACATTGCGAGCATCTGGGCAACTAATGGAGCATACAGGTCGGATCCCGAGATTGGCGAATTCTTGTCGGACAACAGCCTGTATAAGGGATACTGCAGGGGCACTGTCCGCTACCGATAATTGGGAAATTGTGGGAGACACTGCCTCTAGTTCTCGGCGTACAAGTCGTGTCAGGCTGTCGGATGTTGGCAGGGAGCACGGTTGGGATGAGTCTACGCAGGACGACGTTGCCGCCGTGTTCGGCAACCGCGTGAACTGAGGGGAAATACGGCGGCTTTTCGCTTGTTCAAAGCGGCGGCATTCTTTTAAGATGGCGTCAACCGTTCCACAGTCCTTGTACACCAGCAAGTTAAAGGCGTCGTCTGCAATTCCTTTGAGAACGTGACCTACTTTGTCACTCTCTGACATGGCGGAATCAACTTTCATGCAGAGGGCTAAAATGTCCTGAATATAAGACACATATGACTCTGTTGAGGATTGTGCGCGGCATGCAAGCCCCTTCTTCGCAGCCAGCTGACGTCCGAATGGCTTACCGAACAATTCGGTGAGCTTCTGCTTGCACAGGTCCCAACTGGTCAGTTCTTCCTCGTGTGTCTCGAACCAGACCCTTGCAGTGCCCGTCAAGTAGAAAATGACGTTGGCCAACTTCATCGTGGGATCCCACCGGTTGTGTGTGCTCACACGCTCGTACAGCGAGAGCCAGTCTTCAACGTCCACGCCATCGGTACCGCAGAATTTGCCCGGGAGTTGTGTCAGTGGACAACGAAGAAGACAGTGCTGGGTTCGTGCACGGAGCGCGAAGAGGACGAAGTGTGATCTGTGCGCCGTTGGCCGGCAGTGGTTCGATTGAGCTGCTGTGAGCTGCTGTCAGCATCCCTCAGTGACTACTTCTTGTGTGCCTACATTTACGTAACAATATATTGAAGTGGCTGTTGTCATCTGTGTTTTTTAGCCTATCTTGTTCGCGTTTATTTCTTCCTCTCAGCAGCACCTAAAATATTCTATACTTGCGATTGCTTCGATATGATACTGTTGCTGCCAGCTACATAATAAACATTGTCCCACTAAAATAACCATGCAGTGTTTTGGATGCTCAGAAGTCATATGTGGCGCCAGCTGATCAAAGGTCGAATTCTTGCAACTGCACGTTCTTGAGGGCTATTCGCCACTGCCCAATGCCTTTGCTTTGGTGTAGATAGCGCTTATGAACAGTGAGAGTGCGAGTAAAAGCCGTATAAGAACAGCCATTAGCATGTGAACAAGTTCCTGCATTCAGTCCTTGATTGGGTACGAGGTGAGCAGTAGCTTTCGCAGCGTACGTTGTACACCTTCAATGAAACAGTGCTGACATCCAACTATACTACTCCTGCTGGACATACAAGTGACCCTTCTTTTCCTTGATTCCTTGACAGGGTCCCTCTCTGGACGACAGGTTGGACAACATGATTACAGATGGCATATCCTGATCGGTCGGCTATAGCAAACTCATTGATCAGGAGGGAACTGCGTAATCCTGGCGCTGTTAACGCATTTACTCTTCTGTTACGACTAACATACATTACAATTTCTACTATGACAGCCTTTCTGATACCACCGTTGTAGAAGAAAAGTTCAATAAGCGATGTATAAGGCTGACACAGAGCACCTGAAAACATCTCCCTGAGCAGAGCCACAACAATCGTGCCGCGCAGCAACAATAAATGAGAACGGTATAGGCCACCCAAATCAAAAATTTTTCTCCCTTCCCCAAAACAAAGTTATTTGTTTTGGGGAAGGGAGAAAAATTTCTAAGGTATTTGTTTGGGCTAGTCGGTACATTGTTAAAACTGAAGGCACAGCGCACGGAAGACAGGACTAAGGAAGGGACAAACACAGCGCTGTGTTTGTCCCTTCCTTAGTCCTGTCTTCCGTGCGCTGTGCCTTCAGTTTTAAAAATTTCTAAATACTTTCTACTTGGTCCTGTGCACCTTAGTCCACAACAGCTGCTACCAATTTCCTCACCGATTGTTTAACTTTAGACGCAGTGCTAAATTCCCTTCGTCTAAAATGTCTATACGCACACGGTTTTCGTGTTCTGCCCCTTGTTTCCTTCCGCCAAAATGAAACTTGATGGATCGCGCCTTAGAGGGCAGGGCTTCTTTGTGGAAGAGAAACTGCCTTTAGAGGAGGGTCCCCCGTAAAGCAGGCTTCGCAGCACGACACACAGGGGCACCGCACTCTCTCGGGCACGCGACAGTCGAACGCGAGACACGCGCAGTGACAGATTGGCCCGGCGGAGGCGACATAGTGCCCGCTCATACCGGCTTCTTGCTCCCTCATTCAAGGTCCCCGCGACCATTGTGATGCAAACGGTGTGACCTAATACCGCGCCACCGTCACCGCTCAGTGAACAGAAAAGCCAGACCACCTCTCCTCCCCCAATTCACGCTCCCCGCCCGGCAAATCTCCGTCCCACTCGCCAATTTTTCTCTTTCTTATTTTTTGTTGATCCCGCTTTTAAAATCCTGCCATGAATACAAAACGGTGCCCGAGTGACGGCGACTGCGTCGCTGAGATTCTCTGTCAGATTTCCAGCCCCCCCCCCCCCCCCCCCCCCCCCGTCTTCTTTGCATGTGTGAGGTGACGGTCGGGCGTGCGCCACTTTCGGAGCTTATGTAAGTTGGCGCGTCGTCTCCGCTGTGTGGGACCTATTTTCGAGTCTCAGGTCTCTAGCCCTCTTTCTTCTTTCGCGCGCGGTCCTATTCATTGAGTCACCAGCCTTGCATCCCATAGTTACCAGGGGCTTTACCGTTTCCTCCCCCCCCCCTCTCCCCCCAATCTTCCCCAAGGCTTCTTCCACCCAGCAAAGTGACAAGGAGGTGCGGAGAGGGGCACAAGGCCAGCCGTTACGTAAAGAGCACGTGCCAGCTCGGCACGCGCAAACACTCGGCCGACCAAAGGAGTTCTGCTCGCTCTGCCTTCTTCCGGTAGCTTCCGGGTCACGAGGAGCAGCTTTTGAGGCAACGCGCGCGCGCGCCAAAACATCCGGCGAAGAGGGAGAGGAGGAAGCAGAGAATGGGCGCGAAAGGCAGGCTGGCAGGGAGGAAGAAGAAGAAAGGCTGTTGCGTGGCTCCGTCGCCGTTGTGTGCGCAAGCGTGCGTTACTGGGCTGCCTGCCCTTGAAGGTAGAAAGAAGGAAAAGAACCGAACCGAACCGTGGTGCGCGCCCCACTTGCGCTCGGGGTTTCCTGTTCGCGCCGTCTTGAACTTCAAGACTGGCGCGCGCGCGCTCCGCGGAGGAGCAACGACCGGCATTGACCTCGTGTCCTGGCGCCGCGCTGCGGTAAAGCGCGCGCTCGTGCGTTTGTACGCAGCGAAGCCCGCCGCCGCGCTTACTTCTTTCTCGGCGAACCATCTGCCTCTTCGCCTTGTGTTTGCTGCTGCGTCGGCTCCGAAGACATCTTTTGGCACGAGAATAAGACGCGCACAAACATCCGCGAGTGCATACATACACACGAACTGTTCTTGCGGTCATGGTCCGAACTAAAAACACACAAAGACAAAAGAAAAAGCGCGTCAAATTTTGAAGGGAATCATTCTAAATAGAGAGGGCGCGCTCAGTTCGTGTAACGGGGCTTGTCAATCGAGTTGCTCTCCGCGACCTCCTCCGCGTCGTGTATTTATGCGTCGGTCGGTGCAGATTGCGGCTCGCATGCAAGCTGCTGCTGCTCCTGCTGCTGCCGACGCCTTCGCGACTGTCTTTTTCTCGGTTTGATGCGCCTGCCCCGCGGTTTTCTTTGACCTGCCTGTGGCCTCCATGCGTTCGTGCAAGAAAGAGGCCGGGACATGCGTGAAGGCGAGAGACGCGGAGCGAATGGTGGAGGTGGGCGGCCGCGCCCATGTGACAGTGAGGTGATTGATTTCTGTGGCTTCGAGGCACTGAGGGGAAGATGCATCGGCAATCTGTCGGAAGCGCGTCTGCCTGTTGAAGTACGGCGCTGGGCAGTCCAAATACATGTGGGGCTGTTTGTTTGGTCGCTGTCTTTTCTGGCGGCTGTTTCGTTTTGTTTTTCTTTGCAGTGGCACGATCAAGATTAATTACACATCTGGTTGCTACGCGGGCATCATCGTGTAAGGCTCTGTTTTTCTGTTCTTTTTATTATCTACGTGTCAAACACATATCGTGAGAGCAGGGGGTCAATACATGTTAAGCTATCATATGAAACTTCCTCCTCGCCAGAGTCTGAACGAAGCGTTTGACAGATATTTTCTTGGGCCCGGAAAATTTTCGGGACGGTAACCGCCACCCCTTGCCTCCCCTTGGCGCCGTCACTGCACAGCTTAGACGACTTCTACCGTACAGTCGTCAAAGTGAGCCGGTACTAGAACTCAAGCCGCGCCCTGACCTTTGCCTTCAAATTCTGCCCGTGATAAAGTGCAAAATGGTCGACGACGTTGATGACCTATAGCCTTCGCCCGGCAGTATTAGCAGGGAAAGCACCATCTCGTCGACATCCACCGGGGCACGCCGAAGAGTGGCCTGAGGAGTGGTACCACAAGCGTCGGATTTGCATGATGAGCAGAGAGGCTATTCGATATTTGATGGAATTTGGCGGCGGTAGTTGAGTCACCTTTGCGGTGTATATAGGTGGAAGCGTTTGTGACGGAGAGCGCCGAACTTTTGTTCTTGAAGGCGTTGTCTTACAGGCAGGAGCAGCAAAGGACGTCGATGCCGAACGCACATATCTTCCCTTCGGACAAGTCAGTGCGCAGAACCCCCAAGTGCGACTTTTTTCGTCACCGTGAGCACGTCGCTGGCGAACCAGAGCCGGTTTACTCAAGGTAATAGACTATAGTAATAGTGGTTTTTGAGGAATGGAAATGCTTCATTAAGTGTCTCTCTTCTCTATGGATACCTCAACTGCGCCGTGAGGGGAGGGAGAAAGGTCGCAGAGAAAGAAAGAAAGAAAGAAAGAAAGAAAGAAAGAAAGAAAGAAAGAAAGAAAGAAAGAAAGAAAGAAAGAAAGAAAGAAAGAGGTGTCGCAGCGGAGGATTCCAGAATAATTTTGATCACTTTAAGTTCCCTGACAGGCACACGCGTGCCTTTTCCGTTTCGACACCTGAACGGGGCCTTCAAGGAAGGGGTGAGGAGGTGTGATAAGGGGAGGAAAGTACAGGCACATACCACACATAATTCAAGGCAAGAGTCAACGCGCTTCAGCTCGGTGCGGCGGGACCTGTACGCATACAACTTCCCTAATTTAGCATGAGCAATACCTGCCAGGTGCGTTTGCACTCAGAGCTCCTAATTCATGCCCGTACATAGAGTACTTGACTTGCAACGTCCGCAGTAAACTACCGGGAGTTAATACTCGCATTGCAGTGTTGCGGTGGGAGCGAAGATGCTTAATATTTTGCGCTTCTCAAAGTCACAGGGTCTTCAAGGGTAGGTGGGAGAGATGGGCATCATGCACACTTCACAGAAGACCAAGCGCTGGTGTCATTACTGCCTGCGGATAAATAAACACAAGAGAAGCTTCAAACTGCGTCAATAAAAAAAAATACCTGAGCCAAAACCCAGCGATACGCTCGCAGTTTTTTTTTTTATGCAAAAAGCACGAGGAAAATTAACAAACCACTGTATGTACGACGCGCTCACGCAGAGTTCCTCTATAAAACATCAGACTTTGTATAAGTTCAGCTACTCTTCTATTAATAGACTCTTCTATATTACACCTCTATCTTATAAAACTGCAGCTAAACAGTCACTGTCAGCCAGTCGAGCGCTGTCCTGGGGTATCGGATCAATTTCGGTTGTCTAGGAGTTTCAGGAACTTTGGAATCAAAACGCACATCCTTTCTCTTCTTCTTTCTCTCTTAGTTCCTTGTAAAGCCGCGTACGTATAGCTTAAAAGCGGCTCAAAAACCGTCACCTTTGTTTAAGTTCGGGACCATAACGCCAATACGATGCAAGACAATAAGGCGTCACTTGCTTTAACATTCGTAAATTTCAAGACGACATGGTCCTCGGATTGCATAATGCGAAGGGTGGGGTCATGGACCTCAGGCATGTTTAACGTGAAAGCCAACGGCCAACGCCTCGCAAAGAGAGAGGGGAAACGGATGGAAGCCGTCCAGCTCCAAACCCAAAATGTTCAAGCACTTTTCACACCTTTGACGGAGCCTCTCGAGGTCTTCAGTGCAGGAAAAAAGGACCTCAAGAGTCGCCACCATCGCCTTCGTAAGCACCTCTCGAAGATATGCTGTACGCAAAGGCTACTTCACAGAAAAAGAGTACATAAGTGCTCAGAGAGTGTGCACAAACATGAACAGCGAAGTGATGTCGAAGTCACTCTCCACCTCTTTGAGTCGTGTACGCGACCACACGTCGCGGTGGGGGCGTCTAGATCGCGCTCCCGCTCTAAGGGCTTCCCGAAGTGCGGCGATAAAATGGATGTTTCCTGCTCTTCGAAACCGCTGCGGGAAGGTTGAAGGGTTCTCGCGAGATGCCGACGAGATTTTTGGGAGTGCCTCCTGCGGACGTCTTGTCAACGGGCATATCCGCCGCTTTTGAATTCGTGCACTAGAAGCCGGTGGCTCCCGCAGCTTCCTGACAAGGCAAAGCATGCAGCCACCCCCTTTTCCTTTCCGTCTACGGCATGGACAAAAAAAAAACGTTGTGTACGGTCAGTTGTTCTCATGATGTTTGTCGGTGAAAACTGCGCATAAAAAATGCGTGAAGTGACGAAGGCCAACGACCCCCCAAAATGCAGGGAAATAAAAAAAGGAGTTGTGAGCGGACGCGGGAGGCGCTGTGAATTTTTCCAGGTGCTGAATGAGCTACATATATACTGCGATGCTTTCTATAGAGATCTGACACGATATACAGTCCGATAAAACCTGTTCAAGGTGCGCTGGTTTTGATCACTTTGGATCGTCATAGCAGATCGAGATGTGAATAATTACGCCTGGCATGCAGACTTTTGAAAAACGGGGATCTTCAAGGAGGCACACAATAGCGGGACCCCACACCATTTTTTTTTGCCTTTGCGGGTGGGGGGGATCGAAGGAGATATATTACAGTTTCTTTTCATTTCATCCATGGTTGTTATTTTTGTCTAATTTTATTACGTTTCGCATTTCAATCATTCATTTAATTGTTTATTTTTATTTGTGAAATGTGTGTAGGTCTTTCCTCACACTATTTCAGAATGGTCGGAAACGTCTGAAACCACGCACAAACCGCACAAAATGACATACATTTTGAGGGAACAAGAGTTCGAAGGTTATGAATTCAGGAAAGTAAAAAAGCTTATTCACATACTCGGACAGTGCTTCAAACAATACAGCACAAATGCGAAAAATGTTCATACCGCTGGGGCTTACACAGTTACGCACGTGTTCATTTACCTGCATCTAATATTTATATGTATACTACACGTAGGTGGCTCACGCAAACATACGTATACATCAACTTCAAGTACCACTGAATGTGAATATTTAAGCTTCGTCGTAGGTCACCAGGGCGCTGTGAAAGAAGGGCTGTGGAGGAAGGGCTGCCAAGAGACGCTGAAAAGTTGCTGTTCGGCCGTTCTGAAGACGAAACGGGGTGCGGACGCAGTTACGCCACTCTTTGCACATGCTAGAAGGGGCGTGTCAGCCTTCTCTGCTTATCTTATTACGCACCTATTTGCCTCAAGGCTCTGAAAGAGCACCCCCCCCCCCCCCCCTTCCGCTCCAAGAGCTGCTGACGCGGATAATAATAAAACAAATATGACGGCCGATTTAGTGTGGTTATGCCTAATGCGAATTAGGTGCGCTAGAACTTCGGTTTTCATCACAGTTTCGATTCGAGGCTCGGTTTTCAAGGTCAAGCCGGCTTCAGAAAAAGTGGGCAGGTTGCTCACAACCTGGTGGCCAGATGGGCCAACCTGCCAGCGTCAAGCAAGCTTCAGACAAACACCGGCAGAGTAGGTGAGTGGGGGCGTGCTAGTGCACTGATACAAATAACAAGTACAGGACCCCTTGGTCCAGCACTGCACGCAACTCTTCTGGTTTTCCCTGCAGAACCTGCAAGATGCTTTCGGGATCTGGCCCTCGTCATGCAGAAAAGTCGGCAAGGGCACAAACTGTGCTGAAAACCTATTCGATTCAAATCCGCCAGGAGTACGCCTAAATGTCCATTATACCACTTACCGAGAAATCTGGCTCTCCAACAGCGTCAGTATAAACTTAAAGCTTTCCAGTTAGATCAACTCTCATTCCGGGCTAGTGAAATCGCCGTCGGGTCTCAGTGCATGTTTGTTCGATCAAGAGCGGCAAAAAAAAAAAAATCTTGACGATATCTTGGAGTCAAAGCATGTAAGGCAGGATCCACAGGTTTGTTGCTGAATTTGAGACTTTTAGGCGGTTTTGAAATTCGTAATGTCCGAAGTTCTGTCCCCAGCAGCCCTTCTTGCACTTTTTTTTTTTGTACGCAATCAACCTGTATACAAGAGACCGACACGTGCGGTAGCCATGAAACAACTGACGTTTATTGCCCGCTCACCGGAAGTGCCCGAGCACGTTGCCAGACTGGCTGGCGTGCACCGTACAGTTTTAGCGGTCACCGATACATCCTCTTTTCTTTAAACATTTAGAAGGTGACTACAGAGTAAGTCCTTCACAATAGGGAACGGGTGATATGCAGGACGGGGCGCCTTAATTCTGGTAGGCCAACCGGCGGGGAGGCCTTCTGAGTCTTGAGGACCGTCTTAGTTCTGCAGCAACCACTCTAGTCGGTCCAGAGGATGTAGTGTGTTCTGTAGCAGTCTCTGCTGCTCCCCCTCGAGGTTGCACCGCTGGCTGCTCTCCTGTTTGTTGCTTGGGCGACACGCTTGGTGCGGTTGAACCCAACACTCCAGCTGGTCTAGGGGGTGTGAGAGGAACGAACTCTGCGGAACCCCTTTCTCCTGCTGCTGGCGAGGATGCTGTAGGCGGTCTTAGTAGTCTAGGTTGTGTACACAGCTCCCTTGCTGGGGCTGTTGATCTTGCACTCGATAACGGAGTGTCAACTCGCATGAGGGCCTGTTGGGGTCTTGTCGCGCTCTGCAACACTGGGCGACTTTCCACGTCTCCAGCGCTGCGTCCTGTAGGATGAAGCTGTTGTGATGTTGGGTTGTAAATCTCTCTCGTTTTTCGCAAGTCTTGACGGTTCCTTCTAAATTCGCTTCCATCCTCTGTTATTACTCTGTATGATCGGGGGGCCACAAGATCTAAAACTATGGCTTTTGTGCCCCACTTGCTTCCGCACCTAATCCGAACGCTGTCTCCAGGCTGTAATGGCGGGAGCTGCTGTCCTTTGTTCGTATCCTGCTTATGTTTTCGAGGTTTTGAGAGCTGCTGAGCTGAATCCGAGCAAGGGTCCGGGAGCGGCGTTCTGCTGTCGCGACCCATGAGATACTTGGATGGTGAGACACCGTCTTCCAGCGGAGACGCACGATAGTTGAGGAGGCCAAGCCAAAACTCCTCCTTTGATGATCCTGCCTTCTTGAGTAGCCTCTTGATTATTTGTACGCCTTTCTCCGCGAGTCCATTCGATTTCGGATAATAAGGGCTGGAAATGATGTGTTCAAAGTCAAACATCACTGCAAAGTCTTTAAATTCCTTGGCTGTGAATTGGGGACCTCCATCAGTGCAGACTTCGTGGGGGATGCCATAACGTGCAAATATCCGAGATAGTTTGTTTATGACCTCAGTAGTTGTGGTGCCGTTCAACTCCTCCACCTCCGGATAGTTAGAGTAGGCATCGTACACAACAAGGTAATGCTTCCCAGCATGCTCGCACAAGTCAGCTCCCACCCTGTACCATGGGCGACTGGGCGTATCCCGTAACAGCAGAGGTTCAGCAGGCTGTTTGTAAGCATGTATCTGACAGGTCGGACACCGCTCAGCCATTTCTCTTATTTCGGCTGCCATCCTGGGCCAGTACATGAGGCTGCGTGCTCGTGATGTGCATTTCGCTATGCCCAGATGCCCTCGATGCAACCGACAAAGCATTTCCTTTCGAAGCTCGGAAGGAATGACAACTTTGGTACCTTTCAACAACACACCTTCCACCACTGACAGTTCACTGGTGTGCGTTTTCCACTCCCCGTTCAAAGACTGTGACGCCTGCAGTTTTGCCATGATTTGCTGCAGCTCCGGGTCCCTAGCCGTGGCATCTTTCAATTTGTCCATTGTTCTCTTGCTCACCCGGTCCTCCAAGACACTTATGGCGTGTACTTCCAAGTCATCTGATAAGTTATCTGACAAGCGTTTCCCTTGCATCCTGGATAGAGTGTGAGCAATAACCAGTTTCTTCCCAGGAACAAATTGCAACAGGTAGTCGTATTTCAGCAATCGCAGGAAGAGCCTTTGAAGTCGAGGCGGGATGTCTCCGAGTCCTTTCTTCGAGATAGATATCAATGGACTGTGATCGGTCTCTATAGTGATTCTTCGGCCCAAGACAAACTCATTAAACTTCTCACAGCCAAACACTATTCCAAGGGCTTCCTTTTCAATCTGTGCGTATCTGCGCTCGGTCTCTGTCAGGACCCTTGACGCATAGCCCACAGGCCGCCAGTCGCTACCATGCTGCTGGGAAAGGGCTGCACCCAATGCAAAGGCGGATGCGTCAGTGGACAGCTTTGTAGGTAAAGATGGATCAAATATAGCAAGTACAGGAGCTTGCGTGAGCATTTCGTTTAGACGGGCCCACTCGATGTCGTGCGCTCTAGTCCATTCAAAGACAGAGTCCTCCCGCAACAGACCACGAAGTGATTCTGTCTGACTTGCTAAGTTCGGCAAGTACTTGCTGAAATAGTTAACTGCTCCAAGTAGCTTCTGGACTTCCTTTTTCGTAGCTGGCTTCTGGCAATGGGCTAGGCACTCTACCAGTTCTGGGTTTGGTTTGATGCCTTGTTCACTTATTCTGTCTCCAAGGAAGTCGATCTGTTTCACTCCGAACCTACATTTGTCCCAATTAAGAGTTAAGCCAGCAGCACTGGCCGTTTCCAAGGCTCTGTACAGTCTTTCCTGGTGCTCTTCCCATGAGGCACCCCAAACCAAAATGTCATCGATGTAGATGCGTACCCCTGGTAGTCCGTCGAAAATCTCTGTCATTGTCCTTTGAAATATCTCTGGAGCCGATGAAATACCAAAAGGCAGCCTTAGGAACCGGTAACGACCAAATGGACTGCTAAATGTGCAAATTCTCGAGGACATGTCATCAAGCGGGATTTGGTGGAATCCACTATTGGCGTCAAGCGTGCTGAAATATTTCGCTCCTGCCAGTTCACTTTCGATCTCTTCCCTGCGCGGAAGCTGAAAGTGTTCCCTCTTCAAAGCCTCGTTCACTTTTTTGGGGTCCATGCAAACGCGAAGTTGGCCGTTCTTCTTTCGAGCAATAACAAGTGGGCTTACCCAGTCAGATGGCTCTCGCACCTTGGCAATGATGCCTGCAGCCTCCAGGCGATCAAGCTCCTCTTTCAGCCGCGATCGAATTGCGTGAGGTACCCGCCGCGCTGGCTCGACGACTGGACGGGCGCCATCTTGAAGAGTCATGCTGTATTCCCGCTTCAGTTTTCCGATGCCCGTGAACAACTTGGGATACTGCCGGCGAACGCACTCGGACAAAGCCTCATCTTTTTTTACTGCTCTGATTCTGTTGACAAGACCAAACTGCTCACAAGCCTGCAGTCCCAAGATCGCCTGACGGCCCTTCTTCACAACAAAGAATTCCACTAGTCGAGTGTCGGCGCCAATCCGAACCGGGAGGCATACCTTTCCCATGTGCACGATTTCATTCCCGCCGTAGCTGCGTAGTACAGCCCTGGCTGGCTCTGGCTGCTGCTTGGTTCCCAGGGCTTCAAACAAGCCGCGCGGCAGCAGGTTGGCCTGCGCGCCGGTGTCGACTTTCAGCCGCACTTCCCGTCCCGAAATACGAGTCGCTACCTCCCAGTCGCGCGCATCAGCAGCGCTCGCTTTCTTGCATGCTGTAGATACGTGCAGCACGGTAAAGCCGTCGTCGTCGTCCGGCCGCTCGGCAACCTCGTTAACATCCGCTGCTCTTGCTTTGCAGCAAACTGCGAAATGATTCTGCCTTCCGCACCTAGCACATTTTTTCCCATATGCTGGACACTCGCGAGGCCTATGCGAGCGGTTGCAGTAGCCGCATTTCTTTTCTTGGTGTCTCCCTTTGCCGTAACCCAGCGCGTCGTTCCTGTGCTGCTGATGCTTGTTTTTCTCTTCACCCACTGCGTCGACGCTTTTGTCTTCACTCCATACTTTGCTTTGTGCGGCAGCGATTTCCTCAGCCTTTGCCCACTCGACTGCTGCGGTGAGTATCAAGTCCTTTTTGGCTAGAAGCTTTTCCCTCAGCGTCTTACTAGATGTGCCGTACACTATTTGGTCACGCAGCATCGATTCCCGAAGGGTGTCAAAATTGCAGGTCTTCGATTTCAGTTGCAGGTCTCGATAGAAGTGCTCGAACGGCTCACCTTCGGCTTGCGTGCGGTTCCGGAACACGTAGCGCTCGAACGTCTCATTGTTCTGCGGTATGCAGTAGGCTTCAAAAGCTTGCACTAGCTTGTCGTAGTCCTTCTTGTCTTCAGCGGTAAGATCGAAGGTGTTGTACACATCTATTGCCTCCTGACCGGCGAGGTGAAGCAAAATGGCGGCTTTCTGGGCGTTGCTGCGTTGTCTTCCTGGCTCTGTTGACTCAGTGGCGATGAAGTAGATCTCTACCCGTTGCTTGAATCGAGTCCAGTTGTCCGCCACATTATCCCCGAAACGTAACGGCTCTGGAGGCGGAAGCTCTGTCATTTTTTGGCGCGGGAACTGGTCACTTCTGACACCATGTATACAAGAGACCGACACGTGCGGTAGCCATGAAACAACTGACGTTTATTGCCCGCTCACCGGAAGTGCCCGAGCACGTTGCCAGACTGGCTGGCGTGCACCGTACAGTTTTAGCGGTCACCGATACAAACCTATATAACCTCTGCCGTTTCTTTTGCCGCCGTTTGGTATTCCTGCCTTTCGGGATTTCCCCACCGACTTGGTTGCACATGTATGGACCGTGCTGCAATAAGGCAAACCAAGAGCCAACATAGCGGTTAACCTTTTCAAACATTATACCGAGTATTTGAGCAAGCGGTTAAAAATAGGACGAAAATATTTTCAGGAACAATCAGTCGCGGCGTAGGTCAGTAATTTACAACACTGATAACTATCTAGACATTGCCTAAATTTTACTATCTTTTTCATTAGCACAGTTTAGTGGTTTGGTGGCTATGGCCAATGGCGAGTTCGTAGCCGTAGGCACACAGCAAGATGCTTGTGCGCAGGAATTTCAATGCAAACGCTCCTTCTGCTGATAGCATGTTGCGATGCTAACGGCGCCGACATTCACTTTATGTTGCTTCGCTGCCTTTTAAAAACGACGGCCCTGTAGTTGAAGATGACTGTCCCCTTTCTTGCGCTAAGGGACGAAGCGACTAAGGAACGAAAATTTCACGCGGTTTTACGTCCAACAAATCCCTCTTCCACCCTAGCCCACTGCGGTAGCTGAGTGGTTAGGGCTAAGGCTCTTGGCTACAGAACACGAGGGCCCAGATTCAATCCCGGTCGCGGCAGGATTCCGTGGGATGCGCAGCATTCGTCGGACTAATAGCAAAGTGTGTAAACGGTTATGGAGGGACGGGGCTGTTGGGCGTTGTCGCGGGTTGATAAACGCTAGCGCCCTCGTTACGCCAGTTTGTTGTTGACTTGCGAGCTGAAGTAAGGCGTCCGGCGGAACGCCCTACAACTCTGTTCGGAGATATAGGATAACGGCTGGACAGTGGGGCAATGAGCTTACCTTTTGGAGTGACGCTTCCGCACTTGTGTTTCTCGAGCTAATGCCAGGCCGGCCCGCTGACCTTGAACTTTTTTGGTGGAAAAAATTTGGGCTGAAGCGTTTCTACCACAAAAAAATTTCTCACTTGGAGGAGGTGGTTGTTTCCCTCCTGCTCCGCCCCTAATGTACGTACAGGTACTGCGAGTTAAAAAATGGGTCCGACACGACGGGTAACAAAGTGGGAAAGCACTGGAAAGCAAGCAAGCGTTGCTTACGCAAGTAGAACAAGAGCTCACGAGAATATTTCTTTTAAAGCGAGCGACAATGAGGAAAATTCTATAGATTTTTTTTTTCTGAGTAAAAATCGATTCTGTGGATCTTTCTGGGTACGCTTATGTTTTTCCGGCAGTAAAAGATGCATTTATTGCTTAGAAAATTGCGTTTAAAAATTTCCCGCTAACCGATTAAAATTCGTGATGTCTACACTCAGAATGTCTCCGTGATCCACGTTTTGAAGTGAATAGCGGTGGAGGGTACTTTCTTGGATCCGCGTTAAAAATGTCGACACACCGTAGTTCACTTGCGAAATCGGCCGATGGTGGCGACACCTGTATTTAATTTTATGACCTTCTCTGGTTCATAAAAGCTCCGTTTGCAGTGAAAGTAGCGCCCTTTGTCATTAGAATGCGGTAATCTATCCGGATCATGAGAGGGAAGTAACTATAAGAATAAGAATGGGGCGGAACACATCTGACAGGTTCTCTATGATCATTAATGGCAGTTTACCAGTATCCCTCAAGAGAAAAGTATACAACAGCTGTATTTTACCGGTACTCACCTATGGGGCAGGAATGTGGAAGCTAACGAAAAGGGTTCAGCTTAAGTTAAGAACAACGCAGTGAGCTATGGAAAGGAAAATTATAGGTACGCGTGTAACGCTAAGAGATAGGAAAAGGGCAGAGTGGGTGAGAGAACAAACGTGGATTAACGATATCCTAGTCGAAATCAGGAAGAAATGGGCTGGACTAAATTCCGAGGGAAGGCAAGTGTAGCAGGGTCGGCAGAAAGTTAGGTGAGCGGGTGAGTCTGCGGGGATAGGCTGGCCGTAGCTGCCATAGGACAGGGTGTAATTGGTGAGATATAGTTTAGTTTAGTTTATGAGGTTTAACGTCCCAAAGCGACTAAGGCTATGAGAGACGCCGTAGTGGAGGGCTCCGGAAATTTCGACCACCTGGGGTTCTTTAGCGTGCACTGACATCGCACAGCACACGGGCCTCTAGAATTTCTCCTCCAAAGAAATTCTAGCCGCCGGGGCCGGGATCGAACCCGCGTCTTTCGGGTCAGCAGCCGAGCACCATAACCACTGGGCCACCGCGGCGGCAATTGGTGATATATGAGCGAGGTCTTTGCCCCGCAGTGGGCGTAGTCAGGCTGATGATGATGATGAATCTATCGATGCCGGCCAACTTCCAATTTGTCCTCAGAATTGGCGAGGAGGGTTGGGCTGGAGCCACCTCCAACAGGAGCAATATTGGGAGGGCGACCGTCCCCGCGTTTCCCCGCGTGAAGCCCACCGCCTCCTCGTTCAATTGTGCTACAGTGTTCTAGAAGTCTTTGCCTTCTAGAACACTCTGTTTGTGCCTAGCGTTAAGGGGGTGGGTGATGGCTACGGCGAAAGAAAAGGCGTAATGACCATCTTCCTCTCGGTGAAACTCATCTGCGCCGGGAGGGAATAGGTAAAGGAAGGAGTGAATGAAGGAAGAGAGAAATAGTCACCGTAGTGCAGCAGGAGGAGGAAGTTATTTATGCAATGAGGGCATTAATTGTGACCAATGCCCAATGACCAATGAGACCCCATTGTTTCTTGCTTACCGTCGGGCCCTTTCGACCAGGCTGATCTGCCTCTCCGATTCTGAGCTTCTCAGGGCTCCGAATTAATTTCCATCATCTGGGGTTCTTTAATGCGCACCGACATCACACAGCACACAGACGTCTCGTGCATTTCACCTCCGTAAAAAAAAAAAAAGAAAGGTATCTCAGTCACGCCTAGCGTTAAAGGGACAGACTAAGGACCTAATCGACCATATTTTTTTTGTGGCAATCGAAACTAGCTGCCCAAATAAGCGTGTTCCCGGTTGTGCGGCTGCGAAGCACTACAAAACAATTTAAAAGGGAATTTTTCGATATGGGAATGTTGCTTACTGTGGTAGTCGGCGTCTGCAAACCCTGCCATCACAGAAGTGACGCCTGCTCGCCACCTAGGAAACAAGACGCATATGCTTCCTTAAAATTTTACTTCAAAGCACTAGGTTGGTTTTCAAAACTATTCATAAAATGAGACTGGCAGCACATATTATAAATAACAAACATCCGCAACCATTTTGAATAGCGTGTCTTGATGCGCGCGCTACCGCATAACTGCGCATAACCACGTCGTCTGCTACGGTGTCCGCCATGTTTGTGCCCACTCCTCTCGACGCGCTTCGCCCACGTGCGTTGGAGCTGAATGCGTGCAGAAATGTTTTGCTAGCACAGAACAAACATAAATATAAAAACGCAGCTGCTGATGAATGAAGTATTGTTTTTACTGAAGTAAAATGGGTGCATTTTTAGGCTAGCGAACAATCCCAGTAATAACTCTTGCGGTTGCACATACAAATATAATGCTGTGGTGCGGTATTTTGCGCCGTATCTGCGATAAAAGCATAATTCACGCTACTTTTCATGTGAGGTGGCCACTTTTACCGTAGCGTGAAGCGTTTTTGGCGTTTTCTTTGCCAACACAGAAGACCTTTACGTAAAGTGCGGGCCTGAGTGTCAACAAAAAAAGAACCCCGAGGGAACACGAGGGATAACCAACCGTCTGTAGAGCATGCTAAAGTGCGCGTGTCGCATCGACGGGATACCTGTTAATTTTCAAGCACTGCGAAGCGTAAACGGGTAACATATTGAACAGAATGCGCTCTGTTGCGAGTTGTAAACGAGCTCTATCGCACTAATGTATTAATTTTTAGAGGAATACGGGACCAACTGAGAAAAGGCAAAATAAACGACAAACTATGGCGACATATGTACAGGAGTTATAAAATCCCCAATTCACTGCAAGCTGACCCCAGCACGTTTTAATTGCTTCCATGGCCATCAACTTCTTTTCCCTTCAGGTTGGCATTGGTGTATCTGCAGCCTGCATGGTTAGAAAGGCCGTCTGTGCTCAGCCACTGCCTCCCATCCGCACGGTTATCATAGGAAGTGTCCTCGAGATGGGCCTATATTTTAAAACTGTAGGCACTCAGTTAGGAAAAATAAAGAAATGAGATCAGCCCCTCTCACATTACATTTAATGTACACAAGTTGTACATATGTTGAGGCACCCTAATTTTTAAGACGTAGCAGCGCCATTGTCAGCATTGTGGTAGTCTGTCTTTTGAAATGATCTCGGAAGATGACGCAGCAGGTTTAAAATGTGCGAGAAAATAGTTTAGTTTATTAGCGTCCCAAAGCAACTATGAGGGACGCCGTAGTGAAGGGCTCCGGAAATTTCGACCACCTGGGGTTCTTTAACGTGTACTGACATCGCACAGCACACAGGCTTCTCGAATTTCGCCTTCATCAAAATTCAGCCGCCGCGGCCGGGATCGAACCGCGTCTTTCGGGTCAGCAGCCGAGCGCCGTAACCACTCAGCCACCGCGGCGGGGAAATGTGCGAGAAGAGGTGTACGAAAAAAAAACTAAGAACACCTTAAGTTTTTCCAACAAAACCAGCCATCTGGAAGCTCTGCATTGTGCTATTCATAGTGTATTGGTCACACCTCGCTAAAGCAAACAGGTAAAAAATCGCAGAAAGTTCGATATAAATAACCGAAATTCGTAATACAAAACTTCGTCGCAAACGCACGCAACAGCAGCACAATTTAGTCAGTGAAGGGGCGGTAACTCAGGACATTCCTACTACGTAAATGGAAATACCTTTCCCCAGGTTCTAGCGACGTGCCGAAGGTGCCGGTCGTTTCACCACCTCCGTGACAGCCGGCCTGAGGGCAGTATGGTTACTGCAAGGCTACATCCGTCCTCACCGCTGCTCCCAAGGCGCTGTCGACGGGCACAAGAGGCATGAACATGTGCTGACTGCATAACTATCAACCCTCCACGCCGCTGTATCTTCCGTGGCGCTGTTGGAGAGGGCGCGATATACAAGCGCGAACCTTGGCGGGAACGCCTGCTGCGCCACCACCACCACCTATCACTTGCGTACTGCGGCGAAGCCTGCCATCCGTACGGGCAACGCTTAGCACTTTGGAGTTCGATATATCCGTTCCGCGGGCAAGAGCGTTCGATATACAAAGTTGAAATTGCATGTGTTAAAAATGTAACTAAATGTTTGATATAGCCAACAATTCACAACAGTAGTGTTCGTTATATCGAGGTTTGGCTCTCCTTCTCCAGGCCAACTACCAGAAGAGCTAGGCACAGAGACATTTGAACACAACGCGGCGCTACAGTCGGCTCTGGCCACTTTCACTGCCAATTTATAATGGGTCTGTGCTTTTTAGCGCCGCTTTATGAAATGACCTACGATAATATATTTTTGTGCTCACTTCCGACGGTAGATTGGTCATTTAAGAGGAGGCAGTTATGAGAGGAAATGCGCACGCCTTCCAGCAGTGGCCTTGTTCAGCGTCACAGACAGCCATATTTCAGAACCTTAACTGTTTACTCTGTTATAGGTGTCTTAATTTGAAAATATTGACATAATGCACTTTTGTGCATTTCTGATACTGAAATTAAGGAGACAATAAAAAGTCACACAAGAGCATTAGCAGGTTGACAGGTTTTATTACAGAGAAATAACGCTAATGTGGAATGACTGCAGGAGTGATCACGTAAACTTGCAATTGGAGAAGTCCATTTCTGGATGCTGCTCCATAAACCTAGAAAAAATGAAGATCGGAAAAAATATTTAGTCACTGTGAAATCTCTACAAACCAAGTTTGCACACTAGAAAAGACTGCGTTTGAACAAGTTAGTTCAAGGTAAATAAAAACAAAACAGGTACAAAAGCACAAAAGACAAAGAAAAATACAGTTGGACTGATTTCAGAGTTTTACAACACCACTCCTGCCACAGATACGGCCAGTAGGTGAGCACTGAGCAGCAACCACAGCTCGGAATGCTTAGCTTGTTAAGGGCAAGTTCACACTTGTCCAAAAATCTGGCGAGCAGCCGCTTCGCTCGCCGGAAAAACTATGACCTGTTCTCATCTGTTGAAGCCCGGGAAAGGCAGAACCACCGCGCCACTGCTGTTTCTTGCTTTTCCATACCATGTCGCCGCTCCCAGCGTACACAAATATAGTGTGAAAAGAGCATAAATCTACGCTGTCTACATATCATAAGCATATGCTAGCAGAGACGCAACAATAAACTCAGCCTAGCGGTGGCATCTGGTTGTCAGGACGGGAACCATAACTGTCAACCAATTCAATGTTCCTCTTAAGCCTAAAGCGGTAGAATCGTCAATCTAAGTAAAAAAATTAAGAAAATTTATGACTTCTATGCTTTCTTATAGGTGAGGTGAGATGAGGCGAAAGGCCGGTGCCCCATTATGGCCAGTGAATGCTCCGAAAAAGGCAGCAACAACGAAAATTCAGCCCGAAGCGAGAGTCCGGCTACAAAGGGCGCTGCCATGTTTGTCGCTGTGGAATTTTTCCGGCAGGCGGAAATCTGTCTCGACCAAATGGCCTTGCCATTTTTGATGCTGCTCAAGAGTCAAGATGGCTGCAAGGTCTACAGAGGCCTGTCGCTGTGACGACAAGGAAGATATTTCTGCCAAGCTTTGTACTCTTTGTTTGTTCATGTTCAAAACCACCAGTACATGGCTTCATCACTTTTAGATGTGAATGCAGCCAGGTATATCTCAGATGATCACAGCCATGTACAACTGCCTGTACATTGTTCGAGACTGTCACAGTTACTTTTGACGTGTTATCTTCAAAGTTCTTTGACAACTGTAAACTGAGCGTGGTCGACAGCAGCAGTTTTCTGTTCTTCAATGAGTGCTGAGCACGTTGGTAGCCATTGCTGCTGCTGCCGAGTTGTGTTCTTTGTGGGTGCAAGTCAGCCGAATAAAGAGTTTGTTTCAGTGATGCCTCTCTCTGTTCATCTGTTGTCCCTGGCACTGACAGAGATGAGCTGTCAAGACGGCGACAAAGCATAATAAGGAAGCAGATATGAACGTTGCTACAGGCTTCAGCTTGAATTGTGCTTTTTCCATTTTTGGAAACATGAAAATTGAGCATGCATCAGAAAAGGAGGCGTGTCAGAATCGGGTCAGCTGCGGTATATTCCAAGCTCCAATAAGTCCGCTCTAGATATTTCGAGTGGCGAGAAACAAAAACTCTCCCCTTAATCAATATTGTACAGGCATAACAAAGGGCACTTCACAGTTCAAAGACTGTTGCTAACACTCAAAACGGCATGGGTGCTTCCGAACATTGCACGTGCAAGCAAGAAATTATAAAGCTTTAAACAGTGACAGCTGCACAGGAGACTCTCCCTCAGGGGTGAACGGCACAGACATCATGGCATACTGCAATTACATAAACTGCTGCATTATTTGCTGACCAATACGAACATTACCCAAGCAGGCTTAGCTGATGGCAGCCTCAGACTGGCGCTCTTAAGAAATGAAAGAAGGGGCCAAATAAAGCTACCTCTGTGCTTCTGTTCTAAGCCTTGAAGAAAGGCAAGAAGTCAACTTTTCCCTTTCCTGTTTTGCAACTTCCCACTGCGTACAGTAGACTCCCTTTAAAGGGACACTGAGAACACAAACAAGTTGACCTCTTTCAATAGGATACTGCTTTCTAATAACAAGAGAGAACACTCTCGCAGAAAACTGAGCTTTTGTAAGCTAGAAGAGACCAAGAAACGAAATACAGGTGTCCTCATCACCAGCTGATTTTGCAAGTGAAATGTAAGTGTCAACATTGTTTTTCTGCGCATTTACTTAATATTAACTTCAAAATAGCGGCAACCCATTCTTTTTAGTAAGGATGCCATGAGTTATAACAGACTAGCAGGAAAATTTTAAAAACCAATTTTCTTGCTAAAGCTAAAGCTCATTAATTCAAACTTCATTAATTTGAACTTCTCGATAATTAAAATTGCATTTGTCTATCCGTGCTCCACTGGAGTCTATGTAAAACAGGTTACTCCATGGGTAACTCTAACATGGGTTACTCCACCGATGATTTGAACTACGCCCTGCGGCACCTAACCTAAGTGGCCAAGCAACGCAAGGCTGCACCACCTTTTTAGAGGAGATGGGCAGACGGTAAATACGGCATGCAAGGTCTGGAGCCGGATAAACATGGGGGGGGGCTCTCTCCTCATGTTAGCCCATGTTTCTAGATTACCTAAGTTAATCTAAAAACATCTGTGTTAGCAGCGGCACGGCGGCAGAAACTAGCTGCATGACCGAGATTTATACCCGGCTGTTGCTTGAACTGAATTTCTTACTATTAAAGGTGCACTGAAGAGGAATCTGAACTCGTATTTTACCGCCGGAACTTGATCTACATGTTCCGAACGTTCTTAGAAACTTCGAATTTGCCCTGTGCGGCCGATTTCCCTAATTTAAAGGCCTACTTGACCGAAACTTTACTTCGGCTAATTTTGCGCTCGATATAGTGTGCTTGTTATTAACAATATTTATATTTAATATCAGGGCTGTGAAGCGTCTAGAATTTTAGTTAGAAGCGTTCAAAAACCTCTGTAGCAGACGACGCAGACCCCTAGCGGTGTGCTGAACAACTAACAAACCTGACCGGAAATGACGCACATTTGAGACACCGGCATCGCCGGCTCGCCAGTTTCAGGCGTTCTGAAGTGAGTGCGCGCGCCTTGTAAGCTCTTCTTCTGGCGCGTTTCTGGCTGTTTTCACCCCGAAGCTCGATGGTATCCGAGAAAAATAAACTGCTGGCATCATGTAGACGAAGTGCATCGCCGCGGAAGGGATTACGAGGAATGCGGAAAGTACCATGTATACCTCTCGTCCACTGCCCTTCACCCCCGATCTCGAAAGCTGGTGTCAGCTGTCTGGAGCTCAGGTTTTAACGCGAATTCCCCTCTCTTCTTCAAAAAAGATAATGGTGGGTGACTGACGCTTCTGCCTCGCGCTAACCCCTTTTGTGGGTTGGGCTTTGTCAATAGACCTGTCCCGGTCTACATCATGCATCACAGCACCTACGTCTTTCTGGCCCGATAGGCAAAGCATGCCATGAACCGAAGGCTTCGAGGCGTCTCTAATCGGGAGAATAAAGAGGAGGGGGGAACCGCTTGTCACAAGCTAGCTAAGCCGGTCCAGAAGTTAAAGTGGACAGCTTTGCTCATCGAGCAACGCCCTTTTGACGGCACGTTATTTACACCAGGCAGAGGTCTAAGGAGAGGTCTGGTTCGTCTGAAAAGGAATCAACATATGCACACCCGTTTATTGCAGGTACAGCTCTGCCCAATGCGCAATAATGCCGTCGTGCGCCGAGTGTATCTGCTGCCTCGAAGATTTGCAGGCTGGCCTGAGAATCCTGGAAGGCCACACAAGCGTTACTGAAAACGTTGACTTTCTTACTGCCTCACGTCATTCACACTTGAGGTCGATTACAGGAAACTTCAGCGTTACCATTCGAGACGCGTCTCCAAGACCCCAGAGAACTGCACGCATGTTATTTGAATGATAATCTTTTCAAAGAATTCTGATTTTATTCAGTAGGGTAAGGGTGCGGGCTAGTTGGTGATCCATAACATATAAATATCAAATTTATATGTTTGGTTAGAGACACCTACGGTAATTTGTGCGGTGGGCGTATACGGCCGATTGGGGTTCGGCAACCACGTCGTTCTGCCCAGTTGTGTGGTTTGAAAAGATTAGAAAAACTTTCCCTCCCTGCAGTACATGGGATTTAAGTGGTTCTAGGTAAATACTGTAATGAACGCAACGCATAAGTTTTTGTTCATTTGAATCGACATGTATTTCGCAACGCGCAGTGGCTTGCCCGACCGAGGCGCGCAAAGATAAACCAGCCCACCATCGGCACCGCACTGATGCCACGGTCCTCGAAGAGAAAAATATATATTTATTTTGCAACAAAAATTTTGCTTCTGGCATATTCTTTCGCTTAACGCAGCACTTAATTCTCTCCAGCTCTCTTTTTACACATCCATCTGTTTTTATTGATTTAACTGGCGTTCACAGCACCTGTTCCAAATTTCTGTGCACAGGCAGGAATACCTTTCGACGGGGGAGAAAAATGAGAAGGAAAAGGAGAAGGCAGGTCATTTTTTTTTTATCAAGACAACAAAAACCATATTGCACGCACAGCAGAGCGCACATGTGCTGTTGGCACGCGCGTGCCCGCTCAAAAAAGCCGACTTTATAATACAAGCACTTCTACTTAGCCTCCATTTGAATATGCTTCCTTCCTCCGCTATATCCGAACTTTGCACAAGCTGTAATCGAATACTGCCAGGCAAACAGCGCTCAAAAGCATTGCGGCGCGATCATCTGAGGTTGAGCCAGGACTTTTCTAGTCTACTACAGCAAATAAAACACGTTTAAAACTTTTTCTAGGGCGTTTCATCCGTTTCAAGATGTGTGTTTTCACATATAATCAGTATTTATCGCACAAAGTGCTGCACGCGCTACCGCTACCAGCGCTTTGCTCGAGCCGCAACGAGCAGACTCTCCGAACCCGTCCGGAGTAGTCTCAAACATGCGTCACTTCCGGCGGGCGGCAATGGCGCCCGTTTTTCCAGTTTCGGTATTGAAAACTCCGATTTTTGCATGCCTTTTTCACCGTAACTGCTTGAAACTGGAGCGTAATGTTTTGTGGGTAGCATAATACGGGGGTGTACTATGAAAAAACAACCTTTTTACGGTTTGAAAAATTTCGGTCAAGTAGGCCTTTAAGTCTTTTTTTTTTAATTCCCCGCAGACGGTGGGAGAAGTCAGCCAACCTTTCAACCAGTCCTGTGGTGGCTTGCTGCTCTGCCATAGGCGGGGTGATACGAAGTGATCGGCGAAAGCAAAGTCCACATGTATTTTTATTTCTGTGGGCCTAATTTGCAGCTAGGTAGTCTCTGACTAGATCTACTTATTCACAGAAAGCTAAAGAACAAAATAAAAGCGAAAGCAAAGCGCCACGCGACTGCCTGAAAGGCACTCCATGCGTTGGTTGACTCCTCCCATCGTTTGCGGGGAATTAAAAAAAAAAAGGTGGGAGCTGGACATTAATCCGATTTAAATTAGGAAAATCGGCTGCACAGGGCAATGATTAGAAATTTCTAAGAACGCTCGGAACGTGTAGATCGAGTTCCCGTGCCAAAAAGATGAGTTCAGGTTCTTCTTCAGTGCACCTTTAATATAGAGAAATTCCATGGTTGCTTGTAGCTGTTGATCTCGAAGGCGTCGGTGCTCATATTGCTCCGTTTGCTTTCGCTGTTGAGTGATGGGTGCCACGACCGGCGGCGAGATACAGAAATTCAGGCGTGTTACAGTGTCTCCAGCACTCCAAATCCGAAACCCCGTGGTGTGCATTAAACTGCGATGTGCGCGAAATGAACGAAATGAAGCTTTTGCTGATGTCTGCTGTACGTATCTGTCTCGGTTATCCAGTACCCTTCGCATCACATTCAATGCGAATGGTTGCAGCCATTGCGATCGACCTACATGGTGTGCCACAGTTGTGATTCAGAAATACTGTGTCTGTCTGCGGCGTTTATCATGGCAAAACGCTTCAGCAGAAGATTTAAACCATGTGCAAAATTGACACTGGTGTGTTACTGAAACTGTATTTCCAAAAAGCACGCTCACTGCTTTGGCAGTTTGCGACTCAGGGTCGGAAGGCTGGAAAATTGGGCAACGCATTATGTGCAACCGCCCTGGCGACTTGCGCTTTTCGAGCTAAACGCTTGCATAGCCCCCGCAACTTGCCAGTGTGAATTTGCATGTCGCAGCAGTTGAGGTAGTTGCGAGACGGTCCCGCACTGCCCGATTTTCCAGCCTTGCGGCCATGCTCACAGGCAGTCGGCTGCATGCAATTTGAGATTCCGGTACGGCCATACGTTGCGCAATTTCGGATGCACTGAACACTGCCTGCCTCCTCTTCTTCCGTTTTTAAGGCCAAGAAGAGGTCTTCTGACAAGTTCAGGCTTTAGAACAGAAGGGGTTGGCTGTTGCTTCCCGGGAAAAAAATAGCAGGCGATGACAGGATATTATATAACAATAAAATAGGCTAATCTCATTACCCGACTGTTTCAAGACTGTGGTGTACCACGTATTCTGTGCACGTTCGTTGGTTCAAACTTCGGTTAATTCGAACTGCGTTGGCATCCCAATGAAGTTTGAATTAATGAGCTCTTACTGTGCATACACCCTCCTTTGCTATTGTACAAACGTCAACATAGCCAAAAAAAGCTGGAGAATCATTTTTTACCGAGGACAATAATTGGATGGCATGGTTCTCAGTGTCCCTTTAAGACAAACTTGAAGCAACCATGAGAATTGGTTTGTCTTATCCGAAGTGCCCTCAGAAAGGATGCTATATGAGAACGAATAAAATTACGCAGATGTGAAAACATAACTGTGAAGAGGGCATTTATTTAATGCACTATGTACGAAGTGAGCTAGAAGAAGTGAGGGCATGAAACGAGCTCACATCATTCCCCTTAACTCTTCCTTTATCGTGGGGAAAATGACCGTTTTTCTAGGTTTCAGTAATGTTTTTTCTGTAAAAAATACTCCATTAAAAATTTAAAGCAATACAAGAGACCAAAGCTCAATGTTCTTTTTAAGCATATAAGATCGAATAACGAATTGTGCATTCCAAAAGAAAATTTTATTTGCCAAAAACAAGATTTTAGGGAATAAAATTGAACAAACGTGTAAAGACATGCTTGTATCTAAAAAAAAGTAAAGAATTTTCCAAAATATGGTAAATGTTTTAGTATTCAGCGCTATCTGTGAAAAAAATCTTGACTTTTGTACTGAATAGTATCCTTGCTACAAAACAACAACTAGAACCCCTTTAGTTGGGCATCAAAGTGTGGCCGCCTACGCACCACGCTGTTTCCGCCGTCACCGATGTCAGAATTGAATCCCGATGAAAAGGTGGCATCTTAAGACTCCCTGCTGCTCGGGTTGCCGATAAAATCATCGCATACAAAGCGGAGTCCTGAGATTTTAGACGTTTTAGAGTGCGCGTTGCGCGTACAGAGGCTGTCAAGTGATTGATGCTACCACATTCAAATAATGCCGCCCTGCAGGAAAGAAAGAACTACATTGAAAAATGAAATTTTATTTATCTAATTACCGGCAAGGTGACTCAGCGTGCCCGCAAGCACAGTGCAAGGCTCAGATGTCGAGTGGCGAAGCCATTGCTAGCGGGCAATGAGCGCGGTATCGCGTTGTCTTTGCAGCGTGCTAAAAAATGCTGCCTCGCAAGAAAAAAGAAAACTACACCGGAAGTGAAACTTCAGTTTTTTTTTATAAGCCAGACACACAGTGTGCCCATACGCAATGCAATGTGGAAAGTTCTGAAATCGGTGCGCGAAGTCATCATCAGCAAGCTAACGATGCTCAATTGGCGGGTAAGCAACAAGTTAAAATTGCCCTGGCCTGTGCATTTTTTTTTTCCTGCTCTCTCTCTCTTCCTCACTTCTACAGAAACCTCTATGTATTTGTATCATTGTTCTTTGCTTTCCTTTAGCTCTGAACAAACCAGAGTTGCTCAGCTGGCTAGCCGTGTGATGTAGGCTCTTAAATCCCACGATGATCTCCCTCCACCCCCTCTGTCTCTAACCTTAATCCTTCGGCAAAGCAGCCATTAACAACTCCACGAGCAGGTGCCCCACGCGCCTTTCCATTTGCCGCACGTGCGGTGGTACCCATTCTTCCCTGCATGCGCAATGATGCTTCCCCGCAAGAAGAGATTTTTTGTTCTACATTGCATTCTATGGGAAGCAAACCAATTGTTATGTACTGTCTGTCTGAACCATGACTTTGTCCTAATGGAAGTCTGCTGTATTTTGTCCATGTTCTTAATGTTTTCTCAATGAACTCAATTCCAACATAGCAGCTTGATGCTCAACAAGAATATCGGTTATCATTCCTGATACACCACCGAGCTAAGCCTCACTGGTTTTATCAACTTATGCAGCCAAGTACCACTGCTACCCACAATTGATTAAACCAGTCTTGAAAGTAGCAGTGCAAAATGTGTAAAACACAGGACAATAAACCTAGAAGTTTGTATTTTTCTTAACAGATTACTTCTGCCGGCTGAGTGTTCCTATGTTCTCCAGTTCTCATTCTCCTGCTATTTCTGGAATCTGAACGATGGTTCTCCTGCAATCACTGATGGTGGAAGGCCACCACAACCCATTACAAGTTCCCCTGGTCAGCCAATTTCTGTAACAGCTGGCAAAAAGTGTTCGCACACTCTCAGGAACTCACTTTTTGAGGACATCCTGCTTCTTTTGCTCATCAGACGTAGGCAGGCCCATTTCCCGCTGCCTCTGGTCGTACATCATCTTCTCCACCATGCCTCGGGTCTCACCATCTAGGTCCGACAGCTGCAAGAGGCAGAAGGAACTCATTCAGTAATCCAAGGTGCAGATAAGAAACAAACAAAACACATGAACAGAAAATAAACGTGCTGTGATGCAAAATCCCATACTGCTTCAAACAAGCTTTACCACAACATAAGCAGCAGATCAGTTCGATATTTCCCAAATATAGCTACCACTGCCTCGGCTACCACAAATTCACACGAGTCCGATCTGCACGAATAGCCACTGCAGCTTTTAAAGATGGTTTTGGTTTTGTTTTATGGGGTTTAACGTCCCAAAGCGACTAAGGCTATGAGAGACGCCGTAGTGAAGGGCTCCGGAAATTTCAACCACCTGGGGTTCTTTAATGTGCACTGACATCGTACAGTACACGGGCCTCTAGAATTTCGCCTTCATAGAAATTCAACCGCCGCGGCCGGGATCGAACCCGCGTCTTTTGGGTCAGCAGCCGAGCACCGTAACCACTGAGCTACCGCGGCGGGGCAGCTTTTAAAGAGGCCTCAGCAAACGAAGAACTTCAAAATTTACCAACCTTGGATGGCTCGGGGTTCACTTTCTTGGTGTTCATTTCAGGGTCTGTCGTCACCAGACGATTCCACCATTCCATCTTGTTCACCTGGAGCCAAACGAACAAAAGCATAAAGTCAGACTGCGCAAGAACTGGCTACTGTGCAGACTTCGCACCTGGCTCCTGTCTGCACTCAAGCATACATGCGTACAAAGAGTAAACATAAAAAAAAAACTGTATGACATTCAACAGGCTAAAAATGTTTTTGAACGTTTAGCATAAGGTTGCACGTGTGAACTCATCTGCATTGGTTGCTTTCCTTTCAATGTGGTGTCTTTTTCAGTAGAAGTAAAGATTTTGAGATACAGTCGCCAGCCGATTTTTTGGACCCGGCGGGTCCCGGAAAATGGTCCAAATAATCGAACAGTCCGAAAAACCCGTGCACTTCAAATAAGTAACTTTTCTGCAAAATCTAGCTTTCAAAATCGCAAAATTCGCCGCCAGCCATGTTGTGCTTACAAGCGATAATATTAGACTGCCCATGAGCCTCAGTCATGCTTTCATCATTCATCATGTCCGCACCACCTCGCGTCATGACACGGCCGCAGGTCTGCCACGAACGAATTCACGTGCCGCGCGAAGTAAGAACAGTCAGTTTCCACGGGCAGTGATGTCCGCGAAGACTGAGAGGTAAGTCATGGGAAGACGCGAGTGCCTCTGAATGCACCCCCCGCCCCGCACCGCGGATGGCGTCATACAAGCCGCTGCAGACTAGGGAGCCAACATGCCAAAACACGCCGACCCTTTATGGCGGATGCTGCAGCTGTCTTGTCACATTTTCAACGTGATCACATGCTCTTTGTAGGCAATCTCGACGGCAATGATGGAGAACAGCCAAACTCATCCAAGTTAGCCTGTCCAAATCCCGTCCCCACCCGCTGACTCAGTTCAAATCCAAGATGGTGCCTTTCAAGGTGGCAAAGAACAGGTGGGTTATGACAGTGATGCCCGCTCGCGTCTAAATTAGGCCGAAAAAATGAACTTCCAGCTCAAAAACAATCTCCGCAGTATTGTTGGAATCTATTAGCCTGAAAAATCAAACTTTTGGATTCTACAGAGTCCGAAGTATTGGCCGTGAAAATGTACTGGTTCCAACGAGGCGTGTGACAGTTTCTCAGCAAAGCCCAAAATATTGTGCAAGTTCGAATCATTGCAGTCTGAAAAATTGGTCGCCTATTGCATAGAGATCCATTACTCCTATGAACGTTGTCTAAAGCCCATGCCAAGTAGGCATGTTGGACGTATGAGACGTCCAGTCACAAAGAGGTGAAATATTTCGATGAACGGAGTTACCGAAATTTTCAGTGTACTGATCACACATTGGAAGAATTTAAGCCTTCTCTCTAGTGTTACTCCACAGAGGAAATTTCCTTAAGCGAAATGGGCACTAAAATTATAAAAGGTTTGGTTTCGGTTTCATGGGGGGTTGAACGTCCCAAAGCGACTTAGGCTATGAGGGTGCCGAAGTATGAGGGTGCCGAAGGGTGCTCCGGAAATTTCGACCACCTGGGGTTCTTTAACGCGCACTGACATCACACAGAACATGGGCCTCTAGAATTCCACCTTCATCGAAATTCGACTGCCGTGGCAGCATTCTTTATTATATATATAATAAAAATTATTATAAATAATAAGAATTATAAATTATAAAATTATAAAAATTATAATTTATAAAATTATTACAAATTATAAGCGGCTCCATGAACATCGGAAGAACATGGAACGGAAAGGCGATGGGAATTTGGTTGTTCATTGTCAAGAGTGTAAATGTGTACCTTCCTATAACGAGACAAAGATAGTAAGCAGGAACCGAGACCAAACGGCGCGTGAAATAATTGAAGCCATGAGCATAGCGGACAGTGGGGTTGCATACGTGAGTAGCACGTCCCTTTCACCACTATCAAAGGAAAGGGCATTTTTGCAAAAGGGAAGGTAGGACTGGACATGTGACGAGACATATCATCCGGGTGTTACCATCTTCCATTTTTATCAGCTGCTGGTGTGTATAAAGAGCAGTGTTTCCCGAATAAAAATTCAGTTGTAAGTCCAGCGCTGTGTGTGTGTGTATCTTTCAGTCCGTGTCTTTCAAGCGCAGGTATATTTCAATTATAAAAGGAGCACTCTGCAAAAGAATCCCTATTGAAGAAGAGCATCCCAGTTTTCGGCATGAAACTGTGCTGATAAGGTGGCTGCGTTTATCTGAGCAATGAAGGGGGCTAGAGGCTTAGAGGTCTGCGTGTCCCCTCCATAGGTTTGCCTTGTTGCATTGGGAACAGATTTGCCTAGCGTTGCATAAATTCACCACGCTATGAAGCTGGAAGCAGAGATGATGCGTGTTGTCAATCAGTGTGATGCCGAAATAGTGGAAAGCGGCAGCGAGAGTGGTACACTGCAAGTGACTAGACATTTATTCCACTGACCCCCATCGGTAGGCTGGGAGTCCTCCACGAGTAGCGTGCCTTTCTGGCTGCTTATCTCTGCCACTTTGACTCTCGTCCCCTAACAGAATCTAAGAATCTCGGGCCTTGGACAAAACCTCCCTCACAAAGGAAAGCGGTGAAAGCACTTCTGAGGTTCTTAAAGGACTCAGGGTTGTGCTCCCTTCTATAAGCTTTAAGTGTGTGCTCTCTGTCCCCTTGTCGAATAGAGCAGCGCGTTTTATTGTGCGCAACTATGATCGTGCTTCCAGTGTCACAGAAATAAAATATAGTTTATCGTTAACCGCTCTTGCTCTGCGCAGAAAAGTGTCCCGTCTGTGTCTGTCTTTTAAAACTTACAGCATGAACTCTACTCTCAAATATGCATTGATCACAACACCAACATATGTTTCATCCCACATCGATCACTCACGGAAAGTTGGCGTTCCTCGTTGCCGGACAACATCCTGCATAAATTCCTTTATTCCAAAAACATCGTCGGAGTGGAACCACCTACCACCACATATTGTAGCTGCAAAGGACGTTGATGAGTTTAGGACACTGTTGTCATTACAATATGGTTTACCATAGCCTCAGTTGGTTCACTTCGTTTTGTATATTGTATATTTAGCCCTGCTCCTTCTTTTTTTCGCATGCACTTTGTTCTGTTAATAGCCTTCTGCCATCGTACCCGTTCAATGTTTCTACGAAGGGTGATGTTCTAGTTCATATCTTTGTGTTTACATGAAATGTTTTTTGACTGTTTTTGTGAATTTATTCGTTTTGGTGCTGGTATTCCTAATTGTTGTATTGTTTCGCTTTTTTGAATCATGTATTTTCTTGCAGCTAGTTTTTTTTTGCAATCATGCGTATCATTTTTTGTAGGCATGCCTATGTATGCGTTAACCCCCTTTTTGTAACAGTTTCATTTTATATCTATGTACCACTCCCCTCAATAATGCCCTGTGGGCCATGAGGGTATCAGAAATAAATAAATAAATAAATAGATAAAAAAATAAGTAAATAGCAGTCGATGGACACTTGGAAAACTCATTTTGTTGCCGCATTTTTTCCCTTTTTTTTCCTCTTTGTTCCCCTCCCCAGATGTTCCACTCCACGATCTTTTTTTCTGGTGGCCATCCCCATAGTACGGAAGTGATGCTGACAGCAACGATGATCCCCTGCTGTCATGTACGTAAAACGCCACAAAAGACAAATCCCTATGACGGTGCTAATATTAATAACCCCGCATCTAAATCACAACTAACCATTCAGGAAAGACACAGAATGGTAATGCCTCAGAAACAGGTGCCCACCTATCGGTGTTTCACCACAGTGATGATCCCGTAATACAACAGACGACAACCTGGAAAATACTGTTGACTCTAGGTAATTTGAACTCCAAGTGGATTGATTATTTGTTCGAATAAGGTGGAGTTCAATTAAAGGGTCCCTTTTTGAACCGGCAGTCAAACTAAGTGAGTGCAAATTAACACGAGTCCATTGCCTCAGCAGGCACCATGGAACTGGCCCATTAACTGAGATGACAACCAGTGAAGCCTGACCAGACATCCTGACAACCATCCAGTAGATTCAGTGACAGCCCTTCCCAAAGATGCCCTCATGTTCTCCTGCCATCAGTGCTCACCTTCTCCATAGTGACTAGGATTGTTGAAGAATCCTCAAGGATCCAGCAGCATTCTTCCACCTTGATGTCATTGCAGAGCTCACCATCGATGATAGGAGGGAAGCCCTTGAGGCCAACTTTGAGGTGCTGCAAGAAAAAAAAAAAACAAACAAACATAGCATTAGAAATATGTCAGTGGGAGAAATCAAAACTGTGTCCTTTTACACAAACTCTGCCACTATTCAAAGCTGTGGTAGTCAGAAGCCCATTGTACACATGAAAATACCTGGCTATGGGACCCGAGAAATTTGGCATAACATTTCCAACTGGAATTTTTGGTTTGGTTCATGAGGTTTAACGTCCCAAAAAGACTCAGGCTATGAGAGACGCCGTAGTGGAGGGCTCCGGATAATTTCGACCACCTGGGGTTCTTTAATGTGCACTGACATCGCACAGAACACGGGCCTCTAGAATTTCTCCTCCAAAGAAATTCAACCGCCGCGGCCGGGATTGAACCCGCGTCTTTCGGGTCAGCAGTCGAGCACCATAACCACTGAGCCACCGCGGCGGCTTTTGGAATTTTTTAATAAGCACATCTTGACTTCCAGAGGCAGACAGTGTCTGCAAGCCCTGACATTACAGGCATGATGATCGCACACTGTGTGGCAATAATGAGTGCAACATTAAGTGAGATGCATAGCTTTATTAAAACTAATTAAGAGCACTAAGGTAATCTAAAAAAAGTTATCAATGAAATAAAAATGGGGACATCTATCAGAGACAGCAGCAATCATTTCTTGCCAGTAGCAGAGCTGTGAATGGTAGTACCAATGTCAGCACAGTGGCAGTCAGCTTTCTCAAAACATTTCACGAGATGATAAATGGGGAACCCAGGCATTCAGAGGCAAGGGTCTTAAAACTGACCTTTTTATTTGTGGCTAGAACCTCATGAAATTTTACACACAGATGCGTTTCACTCTTCTGATTCCAAAAATGTAGTCATAATTGAGCTGGTGGTCTTAGATCAATAGTTATCTTGAATTCTAGAGTGTAATTTGGTAATTTCTTACGCAGCTTTAATGAACTTTCTCATGGCATTTTGCTGCTTTTAAGTACATGAATTGATAGCCAGAGAGTTCCTATACCCAATGACATTCTTACTTTTTTTTGTTTAGGCCATGTATAAATAGCAGTTTACAATTAGCTTAATGTGTTGCAGTGTCAAATACTGTGACCTTTTACTCTCGACGTAGTATATGAGAATGACATGCCTTTCAAGAAAAACGAAGAATGTCACCGGGTATGGGAACTCTCTGGCTATCAATTACATTCCTAATTACCTACCTAATTACATTCTAGACTTTGTAAGACTTAAGACCACCAGCTCAGTTATGATTACATATTTGGAATCAGGAGAGAAAAATGCATCTGTGTACAAAATTTCACGAGATTCTAGTTATAAATAAAAAAAGTTCGTTTTAAGACCCTCGTCCCCCCTTAAAGCACAATTACAGCAATTTTTTCCCCAGAGGGAGCGATCCAGTGCCATGTTGCACTCCCAGCCCATCGTCAGAAACACCACCTTCCAGAAATCATAAGGGCATGAGATGCAGTAACACATCCTACAATTTCCCCACGCCACTATAGCATCTCACTGCTTCCACAGGTCTCACTCCCATTATGGCAGCAGCCATTTCGCAGCCGCAACGAATTGCAAATTACAACTACACCTGCATTCTTCAAGAAGTGATTATGTTTGCCTTACAAGTGCCCCAGGGCCACCTTCACTCTGTAAAATTAACCCTCTGAAGGTTTTTGCCGTATATGTACGGCGGCGGTTTTCTGTCCCGCAAGGTCTTTGCCGTACGGGTACGGTTTCGATCTTCCGTTTGAAATTTTGCGCAAAAAGAAAAATGCGTGCCCACTGGGGGGTGCTGCCACCTCTTAGGACTTACAAGAAGTGTTTGAATTTTGTGCTGCCTTCTTACGGAGATAAGCAGAACTTATGTCTAGCTTTAGTGTGGCGGCACAGACTGCGGCAACACCCCTTTTGTAGTTTTGGTTTCGCCGCGTGATCGCAACGGAGTCGCGCGAAATTTGAGTTTTCTTTTTGTCAGCACTATCTTGCAAGGGCTGCCAAAGTTGATTTCTATCTTTATTGGCGCTGCTCTTCGCTTGCTTATCACCGTTGCTCGCGAGGTATTCTCGCCCTCTGTGGCAATGCGCCTACGCGGTTTCGATTCCGCCGCGGGATCGCAACGGAGTCGCGCGAAACGTGTTTTCTCTTTGTGGGCACTGTTTTGCAGAGGCGGCGAAAGTTGATTTCTATCTTTATTGGTGCTGCTCTTAGCTTGCTTATCACCGTTGCTATTCTATTCTATTGAACATTTTCCAGTTGTGATGCTGTCACCAAAGTACTGTTCCTAATTTTTTTTTTACTATTTATTCTTTATTATATACATTTTGTAGATTCAAGATCCGCAATAAAGTAATTTGACCACATGGGAAAGTTTTCTTCAAAATAATTCGACCCTCAAAGGGTTAAACCCGAAGTAGAGAAAGAAAGGAGGAGAGGCAGAGAGGTTAATAAGCCAACAATGTTGGTGAAATGTTTAGGAGAATCCCGCAAGGTGGAGTAGATTTGTAATAAGGGAGTAATTACTCATTGACATCCACCCGAGCGCAGCCATACGGCTACTCCACCTTGTGGGATTCCACTAAACATTTGACCAACACAGCTCCCACTTCGAGTTATCGATCAATTCGCTCTCGCCCTGCCATAAGCTTGCCGTCCCGGTTAGCTCAATTGGTAGAGCGACTGCTTCGGTGAAGCGGTGGTCCCGGGTTCGAACCCCGAACCAGGACGAATTTTTCTTTAACTACGAAGTTTCTGAGAAAGCTGTTTAGCTTTCCTTTGTAGCCGTATGGCTGTGCTCGGGTGGACGTCAATGAGTAATTACTCCCTTCTTACAAGCCAACAATGTCCGGTTGGCTACCTTACACATGGGGGGAGGTGGATAAGAGAAGCGAAAGAGAGGGAAAGCTGAGTTCAATGCGTTAAATGAACGGAATGTGTTGTCCTTTGCAGTCTATAAAAAGTGACGATGTCGTCCAAAGTGCGTCCACAGACAACTCCATCCAAATTTAGTTTTTAGTAAAAAAAAACCGGTTCAATATATATGGCTCTTTCTGGCTGTGCTGGCATTTGTCCGGCAGCAAAAGACGCATCTATTGCTGAGAAAACTGCATTTTAAAGGGACAGTGAGGAGAGCACTATCAATATTTTTTTTATAGCAAAACCCGATAGTTCGGCATGTCATGGCTTTGTTGCCACTTGGCCGGCAGCGAAAGATGCATTTATTTCTAAGAAATTTGCATTCGAAGTTGAAAAAGTTTTTCCCACCGCTCTGATTCAAACTTGGGATTCTCCTATGACGACACAGAACTAAGTGACGTGAAACGACGTGCAGATGACGTAACACAGACTCCGTGATTTCTGGTGTCCAGCGTCGAGCAGTGCGGCCTAGCAGCAGCCGAAAAGAAAGCTACCGCCGGCCGCACGTTGAAGGCATCTATCGGCTATTGCGGCCGTTGCTACAGTCGCTTCGCTTACGTTTGCACTGCCGTTTTGCCAGCGTTACGATGGATTTCTTTCTCGAAGCCGTCAACGAAGTTCTCGCAAATAGACACCTTTAGCATACCGTGTACCTTGTTACCGCTAGCGGAACACCGGGAGCCCGCCCAACGCCGGTGAACAGGCGCTGATTGGTCCTGATGCTGCAGGCGCGCGCGTAGCTGCCGGGTACGTGGCGCCATCTGGCGACGTCAAGATTTGCGCATGCATTGGCTGCGCTTCAGTCATTCGTGGCTTCTCGTGTACTAGTGTTAGAACCATTGGTTCTAGCAACACTGCTTTGTCCTATGACGTCATCACGCTTGTACTTGTGAGTTTGGCCTGTGGCGGCGATACCTGTATTTTGGTTCTTGCTCTTTTCTACGTTACAAGAGTTTTGTTGTCAGTTCGAGTGGCGTTTTTGTAATCAGGGGCTGGTATTCTACCGATACAAGCCAACTTCAATTTCTCCTCAGTGTCCCTTTAAAAATCTCCCGCCCCCTTATTTAAATGCACAGCAGCTACATCAAAAAAGAATCCGCAATTGTCAGTGACCGACTTTCTAAGCACCTGCATTTGTGACACCTGCATTTGAATTTTTGACCTTTTCTAGCTTATAAAGGCTCTGCTTTCAGTGACAGTAGAGTCTTTGTCGTTAGAGTGCAGTTATCCATTTATACAAGCCAACCTTATTTTGCCCTCAGGGTCCTTTTAAGCTTGAGGCTCTGAAGTACTCAAAGCACCTTGACAGTGCTCTTAGCTAACGAAAGTTGAGGCCATCGGCCTACAATCCTGGCCTTCACTAAGGGATGCGAATCCAAATGGCGCAGTGCTACCTACCTCCAGAGATACTTGTTAGTTGCGAAAGGGGTGGAAAAATATATACGTAATCATTTCCTCCCACTCAAGTGATTACAGGCTGTAGATTCAACCATCCCAATTAGATATGAACAACAATTTGTAAATACTTGAAACACTCAAGATAAATTGAAGAGGCCAGGACTTGGCAAGGGAGATATAAAACACATCAAATGCACTCCCACATTTAAACTGAAACAGCAGCAGGCATGCAGGTAAAACAAAACAAGGAACAATACTTCACCTAAAATTTGGTAACTTACTTTTTTTTCGAAGTCAATGACAACGTCTCTTGCCTTGATCTTCAGATTTCTCGGTATGGGTACCCTGAGCTGACAGAGTGCAAAAGTACATTAAACAGGTGACCATCAAGCAGAACTCACGCTGTATTAGGCAAATTCGAAAGCGGATGTGCTAGGGCACACTGTATGACAGTAATGGCACACACACTTGTAGAGAGAGAGAAAAGTCCACACACACACACACACGCACACACACACACACACACACACTGGCTGGCTGGCTGGCACTCACATCGCGGTTAGTAGACGCACATAAAACTCATAAAACTGGTGTCTGCAACACAAACACCGACACATGTCATTAACCATGTAGGTTGTGCGCATGCAGGCAGTCACAGACGAGTATCCAGGCCTGTTTCACACAAAAAGTTGAGCACGGACTTTATCACACGCCACCAATCAGAACATCTCGTCCTGGCGCCCAGAAGAGTTTCCTCAGAGAGAGGGCGAGAGTCCAGTTGTTTCACGGTCGCCTCCAATGCACACACTTGTAATCGTGCCAAGCTTCCTATACACCTGAACCCCTCTATAGTAAAGTAGCTTGGACTAGCAAAAATCTTTACTCTACCAAGGTCTTTACTATATCAGTTGTTGGCGATGGCATAGCTCTGACTATGCTCTCTGGCTGCTTGCTAAGCACAAAGTGTTTGTTAATAAAACAAACACTCAGAAATACTTAAGATCCTGCTCTTATTCTTCCTTTATGTTATAATTGTTTATAATCCGTTATCACATGTTATCCCGTTTTCGACATCGCTTAAGTCTTCTGGAAGTACCGCATTTACACGAATACGACAGGGCTTAAAAACTAGAGCTTGATTCCATGTGAAAACCAAAGCTTTCCATGATCATGGCATCGTCTATTTAAGAGGCAGTAGTTAAGAAACAAGTGCGTTACAGTCAAACGCAGCAAAACCGTCTACGCAGTGCTGCCACTCCTCTGCTTCTTGCCACTGTCTTCCCCGGGCTTCATGCACCGTGCTACGAATGCACGCCCTGTTCTTCCTTTTCTACTCTTCACTGCACTTTTACTAGCTTTCCTTCCTCAGCGCGCGCCACACGCTTTGCCTCAGGGTCTTCAAAAAGTTGGCTTCTCCTCGCGGCTCTCCAGCTTGGTGGTGAAGCCACCTCAAAGAGCGCATTCGGTATCTGCCTTGAGATCCCAGACTCCGCGTGTGCCGCGATGTCGTCATTCCGCGGGAGGTAGACCGCCACAGCCAGACGCTCTTTACTATAGCCGTTTCTTGGAAAAAATATTTACTATAACCGAAAAAAAGAAATACACAGCCATATATAGAAGGCAGAATGGGACCACAGCTTCACTTTACTATAGTAAGATACAAGTTAAAGAAACAGCCGTTGCTAACACTGGGCCGCTGTCCACGGCGTCCTGTATTACTCCGCTGGTCAATCGCAACAGTAAACGAAATTTGCTTTTTTAATGTTTGACATATCAAGCAATCTATGCATCAAAATTAAAGAACTCATAATTTTTTTCCTGTGATAAGCTTCTTGTTTAGGTAACAAGAAACGTTTAAGCAGCGGACAACTTTTTCATCGTGGAGGAATTCTGTGCGCAGAGGCTGAATGTGGGCGGAGCTTCACTGCAGACTTAATTTGTATCCGACTATATATTCGAGTTTTTATTATTTAAGAGTTTACTATAGCAGGGCTCTAACGCACCAACATGGTCTTGAAATGTAGCTGACCCTGGCTACATTCATAAATTGTAGAGGTAACAAGGTGTGCAACATGACATAGCCATAATGAAAAAAAAAAAAGAAAATGCAGAGCAGTGCAAAACAATTCACAAAATGCCAGCCTATACTGTCACCAAGACTAAGCATGCTTACAGTGAGTGGCTTAACATCATCTCGCGCATTGCAAAACGACTCCGCTGCTTGACATCGCAAAACGTCGCCTATACAAAATGCTGTGAGAGATCCAAAGCTCCCTCCCCGGCTCAACTGCCAAGCTGTGGTGTTCCCACACCACAGGACCGCCGGTTCAATGAGTTTCCCAAAACTGTTTCAGCAAGACTGTATTGGCTCCAGAAACAGGTAGAACCTCGTATTTTGCTGCAATTTGTTCCAGTTGAATACGCCCTGCTAAACTTGCTAAGCGCAACCTTCCTACAATTCATGTCCGCAAAACAGTGAGCATGAAAACTGATGGCTATAGGGTACAAAGCCCATGCTTACCTCAATCTCTGAGAGTGTCTGGGTCCACCTGTAGTTCTCCAGGTCGCAGCCGTTGCCAGCGTTGGGTTTTAGTTTCCCTTTGTCCTTCTCGTCTTCTTCATCGTCATCTTCCTGAGAAGGATGAACAGCCCAGGATAGCACACAACCGGTCAACAGTGATTTCAAAGAGCAGAACGTGCTTTCAAAGCAGAATCCATGAAATGTTCTCTAAACGACCTCAATAAATGACCACACACAACTAATGCAAGTAAGATTCAGCTCTAGTTGTAGCAAGAAATAAAGCAAATGACATTAGCCAGAAGGCTGCGCTGCCTACATTTATGCAAATGCAGGGTAACATTCCTTTTGAGGCACTGTAAAAAACAAGGCAAGAGTCAAAACTCGCGACCAAACCTGTGGCCTACCAAAGTGAACGGCATGTGGCTAGCAGGACTACCCTAACCATCCAAATATGCAGCGATTCACTCACACAATCCCCCAACAGGCTATTGTGCTAAAGGGTGGAGAATTTAAAATGTGTTCGGCAAGCTGGCCCCCATATTCTGATTTCCTCGGCATTAATCTTTGGCAGCATGCACCGATTAGCTGAAGAAGCAGAAACAGTCAAGGACTTCAGCTACGACACCAAGCCTTCCTGGACCAGCTGTCAAGGGGGCGATGTAAGTTTATTATCAGAGTTTAACAAAAAAGAAGGAAACTTTTACTCGCATATTATTTTTTCAGTGAGCCAAGACCAGCTATGCGCCGGTTCAGGCACTAATTGGTGCACCGCTGGTCTTTTTTGTTTTCTTTTTCGAAGACATCTAACTAGTCCGATGGAAATGTGCATTCCTCTCGCTTCCGTCCGCGTGGTCCTGTGTGTTGATAATGCACGCCTATCCCGTGCTGCTTGCTGTGTTAGTAAAGCTTCCTTACATGAACATAACCGCTTCTGAAGAGGCTCTACCATCATTGCACCAGCGAGGAAGGGCACGAAATGCCTTACTGTTTTGAAGCAGTCCTGCTCTGATATCCCCGAAAATGGGCATGCAGTTCACCATGACAGAATTCCGAAAAACAGTCACTGCTACGCAGTTTTCACTGAAAAGCAGACAACCAGTTTTTTTTTTTTTTACAGCTATTTGAACTTTGGATAATTCGGACCTTTTTCCAGTTCCTTAAGGTCTTAATGTGGTTTAACACTACTGCAAAACCAGCACATTATTAGACACTTTTAGTTGCTGCGTACGTAGCGACATTGCGTACGCAACGCTCACTACGTTCCGTACGCTGTAAAGGACACCCCCGTCGCACTTATAGTTGGCCGTCAGCCGCGTAGCGCGTTGTGTTGTGTCGCCATCTAGTGACAAACACTGAAAGCACTGTAGCGCTCGGCTGAACATTCTTCAGTTTCTGACAATAAGAATAGTATATTACTGTTTTTAATAGAGGAAAAAATGTATAATGTTTAATGAAGTGCAAAAGTAGGCACATGACTAAAAAAATTATTCGGTAGGTGCGGTTGCTATGATGATAAACGTACACAACGTTAGTTAGGCTTAAAAGGTCAAAAATCGCCTCATTATCTGAAAAACAAGGGGCATTTGTCCCTAATATTTTGGCGTGTGTGTGAGAGTAGACAAAATAAAAGCTAACAGCACAGTTTAGAGCGAGCCATCGCATTGAAGAAAGCAGCGGCGAAGTTAAATCGGTCCGGAGCGGGCGATATGGTCGCCGCCATGTTCTCTACGCAGCACGTAGCGTCCCGCGTTGCGTACGCTACGCTGTGCTTTACAGCGGGCGGGCGTCCGCAACGCACGGCTAGATACGTTGCGTTCTGCGCATGCGCATTCGTTACCCGCGGTGTCGTTGCGTACGCAAGCTCACTGCGTACGTCCAACTAAAAGTGTCTATTGATGACATTTTTTCAACCACACTAAAGCAAACATATCACTGCATTTCACCAAAATTTTACGCTGTGCTAAAGCTTTTAGCTTTAGCATGCTTTAGCACAATATACTATTCCAAATCCAAAATACCTGTATGCATAGATATGCATACAAACCAAATCGCATTGGTTTTGGATCATATTAAGATGCACTCCTGATATTTCAAACAAATATCGCTGGCTCCAAGAAGCTTGAATTAATCAGTCTACAGTATTATGTCTACTTTTTCACAACGCAGTATTCATATGCAGTCAATGCCTCCATTGTTTTTTTGTTCCCTGAAAATTTCAAACCTAACTAACATCTCACTATACCATCAATAAAACTCAATGAAAATTTTAAACCTAACTGTTCTCGCTACACCATCAATAAAATTTTGGAACAGTTAAATATGTGTAATTTATTCACTTTCCTCTTTCACTACCTTTTGGAACTTTGCCGAATTTTCACTTTGTTAAATTTCCTTCGATATTTTGAAACCGATTTCATGTTATTACCGTAAAAAAAAAAAAGAAAGCTGAAGGAACAAGGCTGTAGTCTGCCATCGGAGGCAAGCACCACTTTTTTCACCACAAACAAATGGTACGGCAAAAGGTTTAAGATACGCAATGGATTTGAAGAACTTCATATTAAAGAACAACCCTACAAAGAAAGAAACACAAAAGAAAGCCACTCATAGTATATCAGAACAGGGGCATTGCATCACACCTCCGAACCACAAAGTCCGCACAGTCAATCGATGCTCACCCATCAGCAGTTTTCGAGCTGGGCAATTAAGAATCCTGAAAAACATCTGCTTTACATATTTGACTTCACGAAAAGCTTGCCGACCCATGACAAGACGCTGAAGTGTCAAAGAAAGATAATAAAATAGAGCTATTTTCTTGTGATGTGCCACCTCTGCATAATTTACAATTACCTTTTTCTCATCTTTGCTTTCCTTCTCCTTTTGTGCAGCCTTCTTTGCCTTCTCTTCCTTTTCCTGAAAATAAATGGAGGAAAGAACAGCGCAGACAGATGAGGACACCAGGAATTAAATGCTTCAGCGCTGTTGTCGAGGTTCTTAAAGGGGCTGCGAAACACTGCCTGGGGGAATACCGGCTATACTTTAGGTGGGTTCTTTATGTCACACAGATGCTGACTTAAAAAGAATTACAGGAATCGATGCACAGGAACGGAAGTTATTCAGTGGAGAAATTTCAAAATACAAGCAAACAAAACGCTGCCCTCAACTTGATTTTGGCGGGGCTTCCCACTCCTATTTCGCTCTCCCAATGACGGCACCTGGCGCAACCAATCAAAACAGCCAGCCAGAGCACGTCGCGGAAGTTTGTACTCCATGGTTGCCTGCTCTCTGTAACTCGTTCTTGCTGAGACTGGCAGCGTCGTTTCCATGCCAGAGCGCCCCTGGTGGTGTATTTTTGTTTTACCTGCTTTGCAGGGCTTTTATCTAAGACGAACAAGTTGTTTTTGTTGATCTAATATAAAACGCAGACAGGTGAAAAATGTGTCTCTATTTATTCACACAATTTGCAGTATATTTACTGTTTGTACAATCATCAAGCTCGCGCCAGGTGATGTCATATCCGCTGATAAAAACCCGCCACTGTGTGGTGACACCATCAGAGCCATGAAGTTGTTTTTGGGAGGACATTAAAATATTAAAAAACGGAATGTATGTGGTATTACCGACACTAATAGCACCATTATGACTCACTGTATGCAATCAACAGGCAAAACAGTTAACTAAGATTGTGTTTCTGGGCCCCTTTAAAGGAGTATTGACACTGACTTTATGGGTTTTTTTTCATTTTTATTTCTAAACATGGCGTATGGAGTTAGTAGCGTCAAAGCACGACGTATTACTCATCAATGCACCTCACATACTGAATACACAGGCGACAACATTTTGAAGTCACACAAGGGGTGAAAGATTGTTCATGCAGAGGTCTAAAGGGTAGCCTCTTTGAATATGCAGCTGTTTTAACTAATAGTATCTTTGGCTAGTTGCTTCAGAGCGCTCTGACATCTGACATGCAACTGACATCTGACATGCAACTGAACATTCGGCTGGCTCTTTCAGAGTGCTTGCTGCTTGCTCATCGCACCTTGAGGCGCTCCAACTTTCTTCGAAGAGCGATTGATGGGCTTTGGGTCATGTGGCTACTTCCAACCAATCCTGCCATGAGGCCGGCACGGCAGCGATATACAATGCAGCGTCTACTAGTGGTGGGCGGCTAGTGACTCTGTAATAATGCATTGATGTTCTTGCACTAGAGTTCTGCACAAGCTCCAATCTAACGAAGTTCATCGCTGTGTACTGGTGCGCCTGATCCATTTCTTTGCTGTGCGTAGCAGCACAGATCACTGCGCTAACAAGGTTGACTGCACCACTGGCATTTGCAAGTATGGAAAAGGCTTAGCATGAGGAGGCCTTCTGCAGTCTTTGCACCTGCAGTTTTGATGAGAGAACTTTGCGGCTCCAATACTGCGACTGAAAATGTAGCAAAGGTGTTCGATAGTCCGTACAGTGCAAAAGATATGCATGTGCACAGTGAAAGGGCAATGCTTTTGTGGCTTACATTGGCAGTGTCAGCTGGCAAACTGACTGAGTTACGATCACTGACCAAGCTCAAAAGTCATGTTCTGGCGGCGATCAAACAGCTCTTTGTCAAATAGTGCTCTGATGATGAAATACGAATGTGCTCTGACAGAAACGTACAGAACTCTGTGCTCTGACAGAATGTGCTCTGACAGAAACAAAATGCGCTGAATGTTGCTACTAGTCACTGTCAAAGAAAAGGCTTTTGCATTTTGTTTCCGTCATGTGACCGCTCTCGGAGCACCTTGCATATTCGCCTTGACGATGCCTCCTCTGACTCCGACTCACAGCTCGCCCTGATCTGTGCACTCTAAGTTAGAGGCTCACAGCGACCAGCTGAAGATACCATATGCAAACATGAATTAGGGTCCTCTGTATTGCATAGCTTCTAAGCAGCATTTCTGATTGTAACTGCCAAGATTCGTGACCACAGTAAGACAGCACTAGTGGGGAAACAGCAATGCAGTTTGTCTATTGGGTTCAAACAATGTCTTGCAAATGTCCGCATATGTTTCTTCACCACTCTTACTCTCACAATCAGAGCAAACTCCGCAATGTTGAGCAAGGTGACAATGCTGTACACAGCCGAATGCTTTCCCACTAAGCCAGTCACATGTGCATCGATGATGTGGTCCAGGAGTGGTCTACTTATAAGACTTCTTTCATACATCACGAGCTGCCGCAGCAGCTCAGCGGTTAAGGCACTTGGTTGCCGAGTCCGAAGACATGGGTTTTACATCGGCCACGTAGGCCGCGTTTCGATGGAGGTGAAATAAAAGGGCACTGCGCAATGTCAGTGCGTGTTAATGAACCCAAGATGGTCAAAATTAATTACAGGTCTGTTTGTAGTGGTAAAAGCTTTCAAAGCAAAAATTTCAAATATGCCCTTCTTCAGGGAGCCTAAAGACACATGAAGAATGTAAAATTGCATTTTCTCCTAAAAGACAGCTATGGTGTAAGGAAAAAAATTGCAAATTGTGAGATTTAACATCCCAAATCGACATATGGGCTATGGTGGACACTGTAGCGTAGGGATCGGGATTAATTTAGACCACTTGGTGTTCTTTAACATGCGCCGACATATGCACAGCACACGGTGCCTTTTGTGTTTGGCCTCCATCGAAACGAGACCGCCCCGGCCGGGATCAAACCCACAACTTTCGGGCCAGCAGCCAAGCACTATAACCACTGAGCCATGGTGGCAGCGTGAACAGCTAACAACCACAACGTGCAGTCACATGGTGTTGACTTGTGATGTCGCTTGTGTCATGACATCCCGTGCAATAACACAGCGGTGTATTGGCCAACGTGACATAAGTGGCTAGTGCTGCGAAAATGCCAGTGTGCCATTGTGGCATAAGAGACAAGCACAAAGCAGAGACCAGTCATAGAATTGATGAGCTGCACACCTCTGTATTTTGGCTGTGCATGCGCAGTCTTCAGCTAGCTCAAGCCCAGAAACCAAAGTTGGATCTGTCTCGCTCTCCAGCATGCCAGTTGCACACTCTAGACCACGGCTGGTGCAGAAGCCCATCTTGTTCCCAAAAAATGAAGCTAAGCAGATTAAACTACCGTATTTTCCGGTGTATAAGACACACCCCTGTATAAGACGCACATGCCATATATGCAGGCTGACATTGAAAAAGTTGGTATATAAGAGGCACTCGTGTATAAGACGCACCCCAATTTAGCCAGTTAGGCTAGTGAGGCTTAATTAAACATGCTTGCGTGACCATCACAAAATTCCCCGTACCGATGAGAAATTCTTAAGCAACGCTAAGTGATCGAAAAAGGCAACACTCACGCCATACCCGCCCACGTTTTAGAAAAAAGAAAGAACGAAAGAGCTCTACCATATGTCCAAATAACATTTTATTTCTACTTAAAACCTTCGAAAGTCTTCATCTTCGAATGTGCTATCAAAAAGTTCGCCCGTTTCTGGAGGCAACGCGGCTGACACATTCTCTTCTCACTACATACATGGAGCAAAGAAAGTTGTAAAGGGTGGCTAAAAAAGAACGCCGGCTTGTCTTGGCTTGTCCAGACAATGGTGAGAAGCGTGTTTGTCGCCATCTTTTGGCATTTCACATTACTTTTGCTTGGGGCCTCGGAAACGGTGCGCGTGTTTGTGATCCAGGAAGTCGTCATCCCCGTCGTTTCATGATAAAGATTACTTAAAAAAGTGGTGCATGGCGGTCCATGAATTGAAGTATTAACCGCGTCACTTACAACCGCGTCATTGGTAGTGATATTTTTTCGGTGGAAAAAACTTGAACAAGAGCCTGAGTAATTTCTGAACTTGCAAAAAAAGGAAAAATTAGCATATAAGACGCACCCTTGCATAGGACGCATCAGCAAAATTTTTGAAATAAAGCCGCGTCTTATACACCGGAAAATACGGTAAATATTCACTCCAGCAACAAAATTACTTGTGCCACACTAAAATCCTCACAACGTAAAGAGGAGATGGTTACACCTTACGCCTCCTCTTAGCTTTCTGCTCCCCAAATTAGCACTTGACAAAGTGCTGGTATGGGAGATGCGCAGTGCAGGGGAAAAAAAAAATATCTCCACTTGAACTGCACTGTACAATAGCCATCTTGAGGGCCATCACTTTCAATGCACGCCCCTGAGGGAAACAGCAGAAGTGGAGTTGGCTTTGTGAGGGCATATTAGCTGTACGCAGGAGCATAATAGCTGACAATGTCAATTTGATGCCCTATTATTACCGCAACCAACTACACCAACGATGGCCAAAGAACAGAACAGTCTCCTACAAGTATATCTTTAAGCAATGAAGCAATCGTTTTACTTCAAATCATGAATGCTTCCACCCTGTGGCCCTGTCAACAAGAACTGACGCTCAGTATACTACAACAGCCTGTTTGACTCGGCCATAATGTAATGCCTCATTCAAGGCTTGACGCACACAACCGAATGAGCTGTGTGCACCCTGTTTGATGAGACATGCCACTAGAAAAGTAACAAATGCTCTTCAAAGCAATGATGCACCGTGTGCATATATTATGACACAAAAATCTCCGCCTCCCCCGTAACAGAGAGTAGAGTAAGCATGAAATGCAGGACGATGCAGAAGTGTACGCGGACACGACGAGACGCAGGCCTGACAAGAATGTATATGCAGCGCGTTCGAAACTGCCTAAAGTGCATAGAGGCGAAAGCTTTTTCCGCAACACTTTGCCTATGTAACACTGGTGGGTGACGTCACACATAATTCATCACGAAGTAATGACAAATTACTAATTAGTGACTAACTGCTGGTTAATGACTAAATACTAATTAACTGCTAATTAATGACGCATAAGTTTCGCCTTTAGGAGTGGAACGCGACAGCGTGTTGTAGCGCTGCCAGGCAGTCCACGGAACGCCACCACCAGTTCGGTGCGATGCCTTGCCCTTTGAACGCGACACTTTTTGAGCAAAGGAAATTACGCATTAATTCTCTGTCATCTCGGTGGACACCCGAACCGCACCGTACAGGAACGGAGGAACGCCACCACTTGTTCGGCGCGAAGCTACCGGCGCTTGTATGCCGGTCCTGCAGGAGGGCTTAGAGGGTCTCGTTAAATCTCGTACGGTGCCCGGATGCTCTCGTTTCAGCTCCCGGATGTGTGGAATTCAGTGCCCGGATGAGTGGAATTCAGTGCCCGGATGTTGGCTCTCAGTCTCGGCGTGACGTCACCACACTGCTGACAACGGGAGCTAAAAGCATTTCATGCTTAAAAACAAGAGTGAAAGCAATCGCTCGAGAATGTGGACATGCTCTAACCTCTCCCACTTCTTTTTTTCACTGCTGGTGCATGACAGCAGTACGTACCCTGTCAAGTTCTTTTTGAAGTGCTTCGGCCTCGGCGTCTGTGAGCTCCTGGACCTTGCATTCCTGCTCCTCCTTGGCCTTGTTGAGCTTGGCCTTGCGTCGTTCCTCGGCTTCTCTCAACTTCTTTTCCTTTTGTGCCTTTTCTGCTAGCGCCACCGACTCGTACTTGGAGAACTTTTCGAGTATAAGCTGGAAAATATAAAATAAACTATTACAGTGACCAACTGAAGGGTTTTACAAGCGTGATAGCAGAACCATCAATAACAAGATGAACTGTTGACCGTAGTTCTCAGAAAGTACCATCCAACACATCAAGCATATCTATGTTGCCAAAACCTTCACATACTAAACTTTAGATGATGGTTTCCAATGGACAGGTTCTTTGCAGAATAGAGCAGCAAAAAACAAAACTGAAAAACTTTCAAAGCATAAATTAACTGAAAAAAACACAACTACTATTCAAAGAATGCAAAGAAAAAAGAAAAGGCAGCGGTGACTGGCCTCTCATATATATTGCGATATTTACTCCTGGAGAAATCCCATTTGAACCATGTATTTTTTAGGCTTTTCTTTTTTTCTGAATCAAATGGGGCTAGCATGGTTTTCCCAAGTAAAATTTCTTGCTTGAGGTGGATGATTACCCCGTAACCTCCCCCTTTTAAATCTGCCTCAGTAAATGGTGGGCGCAACTCTTGCCAAAACAGTGACAGCCATCATGCCCACCATCTAAAGTGCACGTGAAAGAAGAAAATTGAATGAAACATTTTATTATGCAGCAGATGACTTTCCCTAGTTCACTGCGGCAAGGCCCGACAGCTTCTCCAAACTTTGAAATTAGGGCCAGACAAAGCACCATAAAAGCGGCATGTTAAATACACCCAAATCAATCGCAGCTAGTATGCATAAATGGTTTGGCTCGTGGTTTATGGGGGTTTAACGTCCAAATCGACTCAGGCTATGAGGGACGCCAAAGTGAAGGGCTCCAGAAATTTCGACCACCTGGGATTCTTTAATGTGCACTGACATTGCACAGCACAGGGGCGTCTAGAATTTCGTTTCCATCAAAATTTGACAGCCGTGGCTGGGATCGAACCCGCGTCTTTCGGGTCAGCAGCCAAGCGTCACAGCCACTGGGCCACATACTCGGCGGCTGTGTGTAAATGGAAAAAAGTGTCAAGGGTGGCTTTGATCATAACCTTAACCTAAGAAAAGTGTATTTCTTTCCTCAGATCAGACACATACATTTTCATCAATGCTTCGTTCTGATCAGTCTGAAGTGTGAGGGACACACATATTCTGATAGTGGTTATGTGCATTCTGCGCTTAATGCACCGAGTATTCAATTTTGTAAAAAATCATGCTTTATTTGCACAATGTTCAGACAGTTGTTTCAACGGATCATTTTTTTCGGTTCCCAAGTTGATAACAATGTGAGACAATAGTTTTAAATCCATGCGAGGCACTTATCGAACTATTCTTTGTCCTGTACTTTGTTAGTAACATAGAATTGTAAACCAGAAATTAGACCTAATAGATCATAAGATAGCATGCGATAGTTGCTTCACTTCACTGAATTAATGCGGCCAGAAATGGCAAGGGCTGCATTCCGAGAAAATGTCACAACATCCATGGCAGCCAACGTAAACGGTTGAAACTGAGCCAAGCTTCAAGAGCAGAATTTGCCAATTGCCACTGCAGCGAAATGAAGCAGCACAGCCCCAAAAGAGAGCAAGGTGCAACAAATGAGGTTATCCAAACAAGTGTTGCGGCTTCCACACTGCGGTATACTCCGCATTCAGCTGGCGAGGCTACACAGAGTAGTCCTGCATATATTATTTCTGCACTTGAACTAAGAAGTGACGGACTCAGTCTGCACAGCCTGATCTCACTGGTCAAACGCCATGCTAGGATGAAGCAGCTGAAAGCTAAGAATGCAAAGTCCGCTTTTCAAAAGAAACAAGTACTTATGCCCAATAATACTGCGCTGGCTCCCTTGCAACCTCCTTTTGGTCTGACAAACCATAGTGCCATGTATGGCGATGAGATGACATTGAATCGACAGCTGTTCCGATCTGACAAAAAGACAAGCTTGAACAGCCAAAAATATAAAATTATCGTCTCGATTATAACTCCAAGCGGAAGTAAAAATAAAGTTGCCCACCTTTTTCGCGGAGCCTGGGCCACCGCCAATGTAGAAATCAGTTTTTCTTGCGAGGAAACTGAAGATGGTGTCCAGTAGCTAGGTGACAAGACGTAGCACATCATTAGTTGAGAAAGGGCACAGACACGCTGCATTTGGGCGGCCTGAAGGCGCTACTACATCGGTATTCCCAAAACCCTGAGGCATTAAAGCTCACAAAAGTGACAGAACGGACAGGAGATGACAAACACTAGCTCATGCGTGTGTATCCCTTCCTGTCGCTCCTGTTTGAGCGCTTTCATGCCTCCGGATATTCATCACCAACTACCCCAGCCCATTCTATTCAAGTGTGGCTCAGAAGAACAAACTAATTCCTTTCCCACGCCTGTACGTAGCGTGATAAAAGTACGGAATTTTCTAGAACCAACATGCACAAAAAAGCGCCTTCGGAATGCATTTCACGCAACTTTTAACCACACGACAGTTAGTTTAGCTCACATAGGTTCAACGAAACATAAGCGGCTTTGATGACCGCGTTGCAGGCAATACTGACGGAAGGATTTTGAAGCTATCGCGACCGTGCTCGTGCAGAGCGCACTGACTGGTTCATGCGGGCGTGTTTACGTCGTTAGGCCTAGTGACAACTACGGGGTGGACACCGGCTCCACAGCATCAGTTTGAGTCAGCTCACCTCCTGCACGCCGCCTTCATGCTGCTGCGCCAAGGCCAGCAGCATACCGTCAAATTTCTCGACATCAGATTCAGGCATTGTAGCTACTACGCGACAGAGTCGAGCAAATTATCAAGCCGAGCGGCCGTGCGAGTACAGACGACCAACGCACGGATTTACCGTTTACCGGCGTTGCCGGGCAATGTGCGTTGTGAGCGTTGCGAGTGTCATAGCCATCATCATTTGAGCTGTTATTCCAGAAAAATCTTTAACAGAAAAGTTTAGGTAACCACAGCTCAAAATGATATTAAATACTGTTTTACTACTCTTCAGAGCACACCGTTTATATTTTTATTTTGCCAACAATTATTCTTAGTTTTGATTTCGTTTTCGATTCGGTGGATTTCCGTTTAACCTACAGAAGCGATACATGGGTAAATGCATGGGCTGTGGGCATAGAGTTTCTATGGCTGTGGGGGATGCCGCGATTGCGAATGAATTGGGTATCCTGGGGTTCTGTAACGTACTACACTGGGCCTCTTCGATTTACCGCGCTCGGGCAGCCCGCGGGCTACCAGAAAGTTCGCCTCTGACAGGAAAACGCGTCATGGTCACATTGGCTGGCGGCCACCGGAACAAGCCAGCCGAAAATCGCACAGCACACGGGCGCCTCTACGCGCCTCTTGCGTTGCCTGCATTGAAGCGCGGCGTCCGCGGCTGGGTTTGAATGGTTTGAACCATAGAGGTTTGAACCTAGATCATTCAGCTCAGTAGCCGGACGCCCCACAACCAGCTGAGCACCGCGGCAGGTGCGAGTTATTTTATGCCGATTAGCATTGTACTATGTTTCCATCACCATACCATTACGACCAATCGGATACCATGCTAAAATTCTCTGCTATCGCAGTTGGTGAAGCAGTGATGAATACTAACTTCTCTTCACTGCTCTGCGTGAAAGCATAACCAAAGGTATTCAGATAGCCATACTATGCATTTTGCACCGAATAGCACGGTATGCTATGTTGCTGGACAAGTTGGTTGGCAAGCCAGCTATGGTTATCTGAATGCCTTTCGTCATAGCGATGAGGAGTTAGTGTTCATCACTGCTTCACTGACTGGGACGAAAAAGCAATTTTGACGTCTGCGGTATGGTACCATAATGATCGTAATGGCAAGTTGATGGTAACATCGGGAGCATCACGTGGCAGAGACCGAGTGACGACGGTGGTGGAATATATGATCTCCTCTACTCTGAAAGAACCCTGCTGTAAATAGTATTGTATTCATCACGATGTCTGTATAATGTTTGCTGCACTAACTCAGCATGTGATAACGTCACCCATCATTCTACAGCTGAAATAAAACAAGAATGCCTGCACCAAGCAGGAGAGAAGGAGCAAAAGACCAGCCAACCCAGACTCCGGGGCACGACTCCCTTTATTCGAGTTGGCGCGCTCCGCGTACTACGTCGTTAGCCGATGACGTGAGGAGGTGTCGCCATCGGTGGAACTCTCCAAGTCATGTCGTGCGTGTCATACCGACAGTGTCTTTCTTTCTAGTTCGCGATCGGGATTATCTCTCGGTGTTGTGCATCGGACCAGGCGAAGAAGCGGCTAGTGGATCGGACCGAGCGCTCACGCTAGGCCCGACGCCCTTAATCATTGCCATTTGCCGTCGCGTCTCGTTCTTTGGCTTGTCGGCATATAACATTATCATCATAACAAAAATTATGTGACGGAAACGAAAAGCCCAGCTCACACATCTGCACTCTAATTTCACTCGCTATGTGGTGGGAAGCTCAAGCACAAATAAAAATTACGGGAAGATCAGACATCGTAAGCGATAATTCTGCGAAAGCAGTTGCATACCCTCAATGATTAGTTTCATGTTTTTACCCTAAGCTGAGGCTTTACACACGCCACAGAATTTACCTAGAGGTGAAAGTTGGACGAAGTGGGTAGAGGGTAGAGTTGGGTGGGTTGGTGACGAGCCCCACACGGGGAGGGTATGGTGGGTGGTGCTTTGGGTAGCAGCTGACTTTCCCATTGGGTCTTTGAATTCGATCTGGTCGTCGCTTTTTCGTGCTGCTGCTTGGTGGTGGGTGGCACATCTGGGGGGTCGAGTTGGGTGGATGAATGTAAGGTGGCGCTTCAGGAGGGTAAAGCTTGTAGTGGGTTTAAGGTGGGGTGGTGGATCTAGGGTGGTAGTGGGTTGGCGGGCAGCCCTCTGGTTACGGTGCGCGGTAGGGGAGGGGGGTTGCTGGTGGGTGCTGCTTCTGGAGAATGGTGGTGTAGGGTGCCAGTTGGTGTCAGTTCGTGGTGTCAGTTCTTTCTTGTCTCTTGTGTGTTGCGCTGTGTAAATCCGCTTCTAGGGTGGAGGCTTCAGTTCGTCAGATATCAGATTTCCGGAGGAGGGTAAGGAATGATGGCACTATGGCAGTAAAAAAATAAAAATTTCCTATCCCTGAAATAGCAGACTATCCTTGAGAAAACTGAAAGAGTTCTGGCAGACACGATCACTTTTATTCAGGTCATTAGGCGTACTTTTTTCTGCCGCCGCGTGCTTGACAATTCCTTTTTTTTTTATTTATAGATACTGCGATCTTGTACAGATCATAGCAGGGTGGGACAAAACAAAATACAAGCATATAAACACACACAAATTCACAACATTTACAGGCACTTTTCAAACAGAAGTAAAGAATTTTGATTAACAGTCTCGCTATTAAGTTTATTCGAATCAGTAATTGTCCTCGGAAAAAAAGAATATTTAAAGCAGTTATTTCGCGCGTTCAAAGGGGTGATTGTTAGTGCATGCCTTTGTCTCGTGTTATAACCTGAGGAGTAAGAAAAATAATTAGAGGTATCAACTTTATAATGTCCTTTTATAAGCTGGAAAAAAAAACTTTAGTCGACAAACACGATTGCGCTCAGTGACGGGGGGTAACCCACTTCGCCTCACGAGCTCACTTACAGATGCACGGCCATATGAGTTAAAAACAAATCTAACCACTTTATGCTGTATTCGCTTTGTGCGGTGTGCTGCAGAAAACAGCGCTCGATCCTTCGCAAACTGGTGTATCATAATTAATGCAATGTAGTTAGATTACTGCACTGAAAGCATGCGTTCTTGCCAGGCGTCAAATATTTTATAAGTGTAATCCTTTCTCCGGGGGGTCACCTCTAATATGTACATTTCAGAAAATTAAGAAAGGCTCCGAGAGCCATACTTTTGCGTCCGTTATATAAGGGTGAAGAGATAGATCGCAGGCGCCTTGCTACCGAAAGTCAACTACAATAAGCCCTGTAGTGCCTCTGAAACCGAAGGCTACGAAATGCTTCCGCATACATTCGCGTGCCCCTACAGATAATCCTGCTCCCGGCAGTAAAATAGTATTAAGAGCAATATTCGGAGGGGGTCTTGCGAGTCAACCCACCAGCCATTGCTGTCGGTATGAGCGGACCTCACCACTCGGCTCTTCGGCCCTACTCAACAGTGTTTACATGAGCCCGGTAACATGTCTTTTACCCGACAGGCGAGCTCAACGAAACTCTGTAAAACTAAGACAACTGCGCCAGTGGTACGAGGAAACAAGAAGACAGCCAACAAGTACCCGCGCATACGTCGTCTGGTTATGGATCACCAACTGGTTCGTATAAGTCCAGGGTTTTTGGAAATTAGTTTTAATTAAGAGGCAACTGTGGAATATTTAAGGTACTGTTGGGATATTGGAGGTATAATGGTCCATTCTTCAGACACGGAGCAAAATATTTCATTTAAAATTCGTTCATTGCTAACATCGAGTAGTTAGGACGTTTGTAGAAAAGCAACGAGGAAAGTTTTCTACGACAGCATTATCCAAGCCTGCCGCCTACAGGTCCGCGAAATATTACTGATTGTTAGAGCGGAATCTCGTGATTTTTGAAAAAATGTCATTTTTAAACAATCTCTCATTGAAAATGCTCTTGTCCAATATTTCTGGGTATGACCTAATACAGCGAGCATTCTTTTACACCGCAAGTGAAACGTAGGACGTGATTGAATGGGGAAAATGGTAGCTAGCCGTTAACAAAACTAAAGCACTTAATAATTAGGACTAGCAAGGAATACTGACAACGGTTTAAAAGCATAGACTCGTATGGTTTGTTGGCATCTTCAAAAGTGATTGGCAGCCATGACTCGCAGTAGCTAAAAACTTGTTAGAATCCATGCTGATACCATATGTTGTTTTAACGGTATAAGTGCAACTTGGCCAAGCGGCACTCTGGCTAACTCGTCTTTGTTCTGCACGTGGAGTGTCAAATACAGTGGCGTAGCCAGGAATATTTTTCGGGGTGCAATCGCCACAACTTTAGCATGTGGTAAAAGTTGTGGCGATTATCATTTTCTTTAGTCCGCGTTGTTACTTGGTTATATTATTATGTCTCCTGTTCGGCTACTGTTAAGGCAGAAGCCTACAGCGCCCGTAGGCTAATTCCCCCCCCCCCCTACCGTGTCCGTCTGAAGTCGGGAGGGGTTAGGAATGGCGACAGCGGGTCGCGCGATTCGGATGCCGTCCAAGGATGCGGGAAAGACCGCGACCGCCTTGTCGGGGACCAAGGGGCCGACGACCCCTTGAAAGGATCCCTTGACAAACATAGAAGTGGGAGTTGGGGACAATAAGGTCGACGACTCCTTAAACCCCCGACTGTCTAGCTAAGCAGTGGCGCCTCCAGAGTCGGGCCCTGGCGTGCACTGGGCTCCGCCTACTTGTATGCGCAGTGCCACTGCAGCAGTATAGGGAAGCGCACCTGAAGTTTGCTGCCACTGCACCAGCGCCACTTCTCCCCTGCCGGTCATTTTGGCGTTTCCGTCCGGGCACGTCGCGGGCGGAGCGCATTGAGCCAGCAGCCTGTCGACTGGTATGCGCGTGCTGCTCGCGCAGCTGTCTCTCTCTCTTTCATTGTGAGCACGCGCCGTCCTGCTCGCGGGCGCACAAAAGTGGTGTTGCCGCTCGCTGTGAGTCATGGCTGGAATTCCGCGACGTTCTAAGAGTGGAGAAACTTGTTGTGTCAGGGGCTGTCACAGTAGTTCTCTGAACATCAACGGCCAAGGACTGCCCGTGGAATTCTAAAGATTTCCTGGACATGTCCTACATTCTTGGGGGAAAAAATTTAATATTGGAAAATTGTAACGTACAGTAACGGAAATATTGAAGGTAATGGTCCACCCTTTCTATATGCAGCAAAATCTTAAATATTTTTCATCGCTCGTATCGAGCAGTTGACGATAGGAAAAACGTTAAAACGAAAACAAAATGCAAGCCTATCGATGGGAGATTGCTATAGTGAAATCTTCCACTATATGAAAAAAAAATGCGTTCATACACTTTTTCCTATTAAAAAGTGTTTTTGTCCGGTGTATGAAATGGATGAGAACGAGAAACGGCAGGCCTCGATAACTGCTATGGGCAGGGTGAAGTAAGCTTTTGCCTGTTGCTAAACACGTTTGGCATGTTGCACGCGTAATATTATTGCTGAGCAGTTTTTGTTGTAATTCACTAAGCATGCAGTGTTTAGTAAAGCTCGCGCTAACGAAACTCATTTCTTTTGCCATTTTTTATTTTGGAGACTGACAACAGCTAGCGGCATTATGCAGACGCGTGTGAGGCAAGGTCAGTGATCGCCTCAATGTTCTGACTTGTGACGCCTGGCTCAATTTTCGAAGTTGCTTTACATGTAAAAAATTTCTAAAAACAAAAATAATCAAAATGTTTGCTTGCACATGAATGAGCGTTTGCATATGAGCGATGGCTCTGCAAATAAATTGGGGATGCGCGTGCGCTGTAATCGGCATTAAAATAAATATACCAACCGCTTATCTCCGTTGTAGCGATTGACCAAACTAGAGCATTTTTTCTCTTTGCCGTATATAGCAAGAAGCTGGTAGGCGCATTTCGTGAGTGTTTTCGTTTTTCTCCTCAGCCTCGCGTGTCGCCTTAAGGCCACTTTATTTTAAGTTAAAATAAAAATTATTTCCATTATTTTTCAGCGAAACACGTAACAAATTCCTTATTATTTGGCCAACAAACCTGCATGCATCTAACTGCTCAGCCACCCAACGAAATTAAGCATCTTGCGAAGATGGCTGCGCCAAAAAAAATGGTATTTACCTCGAATTCCACGTCTTAAATGACCTCGTCATTTACTTGCGATACACATTTCGCCGTTACGGTACCGACTTTTTCGTCAACAATCTGCTTCACGTAGTGGGCCTGATCCACTAGCAGTTCATTTTTCAAGTTTGCGCAGCGAAAAAAAAAATTCACTGTCCACTATCTGAGAGCGTACTGCAGCGACAGAAACAAATGCGAACAGCGCAGTGCCTAGGCGCTCCGCTGTTGGAATTTATTTTCGTCACGCTTATACTTGGCTCGCAACACAAATACGCTGGAGACATCCGTGATACAATAATGTACCACTCTAGCGTCTTTTTGTTACTACCGAGATAAAAACGCATTGAAGATAAATTCCGACTGCGCAGCGCGTGGGCGCCGTGCAGTCCGCATTTTTTTCTAGCGCCCCTGTACATTTTGCTAATCCTCTGAAGCTCGTCAGCGTTCAAGCACGAGGGAAAAAGCTCGCGACTGCACAAAGAGATTTGCAGGCTGGCCAACACGTGCAAAGTACGTGCAGAACTGGCTTTTTTTCGGGAGAAAGCGCGCTGCTCGCGCAGCTACTCAATGGGAGGGAGACCGGTTTGCCCGGACAATAGTGCGGAGTCGGCCGGAGAGGGCGCTTTTCAGTGGCGTCCGCAGCGCCCCCCTGCGAAGCTGCGGTCCCCTATTGGTTGGAATTGGGCGAGAGCCGGTTTATTAAAGCTCCGCCCAATTATCGAGGGGATAAAAACCGCTGCAAACAAAGAGCGGAGGGGAGCGCGCCGAGTCCCAGTCTCGGCCGCTTTTCGACGGCCTTTTTTTTTTGACAGCCTTTCTTTAAACCGCCTTTTCTTTAAGTGTTTGTATTTCGGTCTCGTCTTGATTAAATCAGTTTTGTCTGAAGAAGTCTGGAGTGGCTGCCCCAACCGGCAACGTGTCGCCGGACGAGCGGACAAAGTACCGCTGACCAACGTACGATCGGACCAACCGGCCATTCCATTGCGACTTCTTTTCTTATTTAACTGGTGCCGTGACCAGGATAGTCCGAGCGGCTTTCTGCGAGCGGTTGGAGGTACTACCTTCCGGAAGCCTGACGGGGCAATACCTTTGTGAAGAGTCCCGTGGACCAAGGTCCAAGTGAGGCGATACCCTTGCGCGAGGCCCGGAGACAAGACTCCACGACAGTGCCAAGGAGTGAGCGAAGAGAGACCGACGGAGCGAAGCGCTGCGACTTCGGCGGCACCTGCGATTGCCGACCTCGTCTACCGGGAGGACGTGATGAGCCTACTGCGAGCTGTGGATGCCGGCCACTCATCTGCGCCTATGGACGCAACCTGCCGCTGCTGCGCTTCAAGTGCCATGATCGACAGCCCGATAATAGAGTGAGTTTCTCCAGTCTCACCTCACTTTCCCCGGGTGTGCTTGAGCCGCAGGGTTAGAATTAACCAAGGCAGAATGGCAACATTTGGTTGGCGGAGTGGATATGGCTGTGGGTACAGGTATGGCCAGGAGCGAGCGCAGATGTCTGAGGCAGAGCAAGCCAGGGAAAAGGAAAGAAGTGACGCGTATATTGAGGACCTCAAGCGTCAGTTAGCGATAGCCGAAGAGAAGCTACGCAAGGAGAGGAAAAGAATGGAAGAGGAGGAACGCTCACGGAGAGCGGCTAGAGTACTGCGGGAGACAGCACAGTTGCCGTCCTACCGCATCGTATGGGACGCTGATGAAACGCAAATCGAGGCAGTGAAAAAAGACGACAGGGCCAGCGGCATTCAGTCGGTTCTTTTCGAGGACAGGAAAGAGGTAGCACAGGTTCCGGCAAACAATACAGCTAGCATTGGCGTTGAGGAGCCGCAAATTGTGGAGTCAACCACGGTTGTTGACCCAGACCAGCAGTTCTTAATTCCCAAGGTGGAGGTGAGCTCCACGGATGTGACTGCGGAAAATTCGACCTGTAATCAGACTGTGCAGGTCGAGTGCTGCGAGGCAGCACTCGACTGTGCAGGTCGAGTGCTGCGAGGCAGCCGAGCGTGTCATTAGCGATGCTAATGGCACTGATGAGAACGACGACATGGAATCATCGGCCAGCCGGGTTGCCCAGTGCTACCTTTTGCTGCCAGCTGAAGCGGCAGTATGCAAAGCAGGGTTTGACGGAAGCGGCATGGGTGGTCAAACAGCATGCGCAGCACTCATACCGACGTCAGAGAAGCCGGAAGAACAGCTGGGCAAGCCAGGCTGTTCCGACCCAGGAAACTCAGACTCGTCTGGCATCGCGAAAAGTTTGGTGCTAGATAACTGGAATCAGAGCACGGGCGACGGAGAATTCGTTCCATGCCCTCAGGGAGGCGAAGGTACACCTCCGCTGATAGGTTGGTACCGCGACCCATGCCGCGATCACCTTGCGGTTTTGCGCAACAGGTGGATCACAAACCGAGATGTCGCTGATGGCGAACTGGTGGAGCTGGCCGTGCCACTTTTTAAGAGGCCCTTTGTGAACGAGAGCTTAGAGGCTTTCGCGGAGACCTGCGCCCCATATGCGCGCACGGGCGGCGGCTCCGCCGATGCAGAAAATGAGCTACGCAACTGGAAAGGACGAATGCGACGACTGTGCACGCTGCAACAGGTAATGTTCACTTTCATGCGAACAGGTCACGTGTTCGATCCTGGTGGATAGCGACAAACACCTAATAGCCACAGCCTTAATCCACTCTGCCACTGTCAGGTTGCAATAAGAGTAAAGTATGGCTCGAGCACACAATGGGCAGTAGGTGAGAGTGGGGAGACCTGAACAGTGTACAGCTGAGACTCTGAAAATGACTGGACTGGCCCATGCGGGTGTTATGATTGTGTTCTGCGTGAACTGTTTTCCTTGCTGAGGACATAATCCACGTCTGACGAGAGTGCCGTGTTATATGGCCTTTCTTGCCCTCGTTGGGATCATGTTGCGGTGTATGTGCAACTTAATGAAAACTATGTAGCAATATGTATTCTTCATCTTTGAATTGACATGTTCTTGCATGTATGATTCTGTCACGATTTTACCAGAGGGTTCCATCTGTGCTTCTCTGCTTGTACTTGAAATTTGTTAACTGAGAATTGTGTTTGCATCTGCATGCAGACAGCGTCCTGAGCATGTTTTCTCTTGGAATTGTTAGTAGGACGCAGAAGCGCTCCTTTTTTTTATGTTGTTGGTGCAGCCCCCGGTTGACGGTGCTGTCCCTTGTGCCGTGGTGTTTTTTTTATGTTATTGACGGCCGGATCTTCTGTACTTTTGCGCGCTTTGGTATGTTGTGTGTACGGCGAGCGTCCACCCAACATTCTTGGTGGGGAGGTGTTAAGGCAGAAGCCTACAGCGCCCGTAGGCTAATTCCCCCCCCCCCCCCCTACCGTGTCCGTCTGAAGTCGGGAGGGGTTAGGAATGGCGACAGCGGGTCGCGCGATTCGGATGCCGTCCAAGGATGCGGGAAAGACCGCGACCGCCTTGTCGGGGACCAAGGGGCCGACGACCCCTTGAAAGGATCCCTTGACAAACATAGAAGTGGGAGTTGGGGACAATAAGGTCGACGACTCCTTAAACCCCCGACTGTCTAGCTAAGCAGTGGCGCCTCCAGAGTCGGGCCCTGGCGTGCACTGGGCTCCGCCTACTTGTATGCGCAGTGCCACTGCAGCAGTATTGGTTGGAATTGGGCGAGAGCCGGTTTATTAAAGCTCCGCCCAATTATCGAGGGGATAAAAACCGCTGCAAACAAAGAGCGGAGGGGAGCGCGCCGAGTCCCAGTCTCGGCCGCTTTTCGACGGCCTTTTTTTTTTGACAGCCTTTCTTTAAACCGCCTTTTCTTTAAGTGTTTGTATTTCGGTCTCGTCTTGATTAAATCAGTTTTGTCTGAAGAAGTCTGGAGTGGCTGCCCCAACCGGCAACGTGTCGCCGGACGAGCGGACAAAGTACCGCTGACCAACGTACGATCGGACCAACCGGCCATTCCATTGCGACTTCTTTTCTTATTTAACTGCTACTCAAGTTTTTTGTTTGCTCTGCGAAGGAGATGCTTTTGCTTGATAAGAAGTCGGTTTAGCAAACCACGAAATCTTGAGCCGATTTCCCAGAATCAGGATTTGCTAAAACCGGCTTCTATGTCATGAAAAGCGTCTATGTCACAGAGCAGAATAATTTAATAACACTGACTCGCGGAATAAATATCGTTTGGTTTATGGGGTTTAACGTCCCAAAGCGACTAAGGCTATGAGAGACGCCGTAGTGGAGGGCTCCGGAAATTTCGACCACCTGGGGTTCTTTAACGTGCACTGCCATCGCACAGTACACGGGCCTCTAAAATTTCTCCTCCAAAGAAATTCAACCGCCGCGGCCGAGATCGAACCCACGTCTTTTGGGTCAGCAGCCGAGCACCATAACCACTGAGCCATCGCGGCGGAACAATAAATATCGCCAAGTAGTTGGCTGAACGTGCGCTAAAGGAAGCAGCACATATTTTTTTTTCACTGACAGCTTTCCCTCCTTTCTAATAACTGTGACTTGAACGTTGCGGAACCCAGTTACGGAGTAAATATAAATTACAGTATTATTACACAATAGTAGTTGGATTCCCTCTCTTGATCTCGTAGAGGGAAATTTAGTTAATGATTGGATTCCCTCTCGATCTCGTCTGGGAAATTTAGTTAATGATGATTGTTGTAGGATGCTTGACGTCTTGCAGATTCGAATTGCTCAATCACATTGCAAGAGGACACTTCTGGAGAGGTTAAACTTTTTATAACAATTAAAAGCACAAAGGAAGATACAAGCAAGGAGAAAACATATTTACAATTGACTGGCTCGCAGTTCTAGGTGACGAAACCAGCCCTCGGTCCTGCCGAAGCAGCTGGTTTTAAAACCAATGTCCCCGCCCTCGGTGGGAGAATAACCAATCAAGTACTATACAAACATCCACCCAATAACTTATTGGGGAAAGGAAAATACCACAAATCAGCAGTTGGGGAAAGAATAACACAACCAATGAATGATTGGGGAAAGAAGCTAACTCATCGCGACACTGTACACATATGCACACTTTCCACCATCACGATTTCGGATAATTATGCTTTCCCGCTGCGAGCTTCGCGAACACTCGCTTTCCCAAGGTCCGGTTGCCGCCAAGTTCGAGGAACGCCATTTCAACTCATCTGTTTCTCGTCGTCGCTCCTCATGCCTGCAGCTAGCGTGACAATAGGTCAAAGCATGCCGCTGCAGACATGGTACAAAGAGCCACGCACTGTGACGCGGGTCAGCCTCGCCGTACACACGTGCACACAGGATGCCGCCTAACGACTCCGTCCATAAGAGGAGTTTGAAGTCTCCTGTAATCCCCCGCCATTCAGCGCCTCCGTTCTCCCGCTGGGTTCACTGACCCCTTTCAAAACACGGCACCGCGAACTTCACTCCTCCCAACCAAGAATGTCACACAGACACTTGTTGTCAGTGGGACATTAAAGTTCAGCCACGGTGTCCAACAACAAAAGTACATACGCACGCACACACACGTACGTCGGCTGTCCGGTCAGTCCACCAACACGCACACATGCGCCGGCTGTCCGGTCAGTACACCAGCACGCACACATGCGCGCACACAGCGGATATTTCAACCCGCACACACAAGGCCGGAAACCAATCTGCACATTCCAGAGTTCACCATGTCAGATCGGTGCCCAAACTGGCAGAAATAAATTCTAGCCACCTACATCTCGAAACAACACTTGTTTCTTTTGAGCCTTGCCCAGAAGACTGGACCCAACTTCCGAATTATCCGGGAAAACACCGGTTCTAAAGGCTGCCGCCACCGTCGGAGCAATAGAGCTCACCTGCTCCCCGCGGGCTACGAAGATTGCTGCTGCCCTCGCGTCTGCATTCTCCACTTCTTTCAATTTTACAGTTCGCTCAGGCCTCTCATCGGCTACTTCGCATGCAGTTTTGCAACGAGATTCAAGTAGCCCTAGCTCTTCGTACAACTGCCCACCGACGTTCACTTCAAAGAAAATCATGCCTTCGAGCCTTCTTTTCTCATAATTGACTCCACCAGCTTGCTTGCGCACTTCTGGCAATGCAGCACACTGTCTCTCCTCCATACTGATAGCCACGGGGACAGATGCATTATACCAATCCTGCAGTACCTTATCAGCTTCGAAAACCATTGCAGTGATCAAACGCGCATTTCTCTCATCCTCGGCATCAAATGCAGGCTCATCTTTCTTGGTTAGCCTATGATCATCTGCAATAACATTGGCAGCTTTCGGATCTGCCTCAAGCTCCACCGGAGCCTCAGGTTTGTCTTGAACAGACTCATGCGAAGTTTTAAAATCTTCTTCAAAATATGCGCTCTCATTTGCTACATATAGCTGCTCCCTGTCTGGCTGTTCTCGCAGCGAGTGTGTCTCAGGTGTTGCCAACTTCCCTACACCTTCAGCTATAGTATCTGCGGTCACTGCGCAGAGTGTCCGCTCCGGCTGGCTACCCACCTCATCTTTGGCAGCTAGCTTACACTTGCCTGCGAAGGGTGTTCTCGTTATCCGCGCCTGCTCTACCTCTTCGTCGAGCGTTGCAGCTGCCCCAGAGTTTGCGCCAACCTGTTCACAAACAATGCACTCATGTGCCTTCTGGGTCTGCTCTATCTTAGTTTGCTCTGACAGGCAGAGCTTCACAGGCGTGAACAACGCCCCTATGCCCTCAGCCATCTCTTCTGGCACGGCACACCCGATTGGGCCCTGCTGCCTAACCGCTATTTCGGTCCCTGAGGCGACACAGGTTTTAGAACGCTTACCTTTGGTACGCAAATCGCCGCATGCCTGGTCCTCTGTCTTATCTGATTGACTGGCCTTCTCAACAATCATCTCCGAGTGGGAACACAGCCTCTCAGGCACCAGCATTTCCACATGGGCTACTAGTTTGCACACCTCTCTCCTTACAACCGGAACACTTTGTTCTCGCTTCGAATTCGGGCAGTTAATCATTAGATGCCCAAATTTCATGCAGTCAAGGCATTGAATTGCAGCAAATTGGATCGCGCTAGCAATGTTCGGTCCCTGCTTTAATTTCGATTGCATCTGCGCAAGCTTTAACTTTTCTTGCTCAATGAGAAGTTTCAGCTTCTCAATCTCCAGCAGCTGCTCTGCCTTCTGCTCAACCTCAACGCGTCGCATAATGCCCTCCCGATTATACCGTACGGCAGCCATCTCCCTTTTCCGTGCTATCGTTTATAGCACGAAAACACTACACCGACATGGTGAATTCGGAGGAAGCAGAAAGGTCTACCTCGCAGGTTGCTTTCCTCTGCCACGGCAATCTCGTCGCCCTGAGTGACGACAGCGGGCTCCTTGATGCGGATGAGTTGAGTTGAGCCCCGGCTCTCACAGCAGCTCGCTGACTTGTCCTGTCTCGTTTGACTTGCTGGTCGCCTGGTTCTTCTCTTGAACCTCAACGCGGACGCCTGGTTCCTTCCGCAGCTCACGGATTTGGCACCTCCACGACACGTCGGTCGCCTGGCTCCTTCAGCTTCTCGCTGACTTGAGCCTCCTACGTCCCGTTGACAATGACCAGCAGTCTCATGAAGCTTTCAGCGTCGCTCTATGACGCTGACGTTCCTCCTTTAGGACGTACCGCTCTGCAGCTTGTCCACCGACTTGATCCTCCGCCCCTCCGTCAGATACCTCGAGCAGGAAGACGTAGCAAATCCTGTCGGCTGCGCCAGTTGGATTCCCTCTCTTGATCTCGTAGAGGGAAATTTAGTTAATGATTGGATTCCTTCTCGATCTCGTCTGGGAAATTTAGTTAATGATGATTGTTGTAGGATGCTTGACGTCTTGCAGATTCGAATTGCTCAATCACATTGCAAGAGGACACTTCTGGAGAGGTTAAACTTTTTATAACAATTAAAAGCACAAAGGAAGATACAAGCAAGGAGAAAACATATTTACAATTGACTGGCTCGCAGTTCTAGGTGACGAAACCAGCCCTCGGTCCTGCCGAAGCAGCTGGTTTTAAAACCAATGTCCCCGCCCTCGGTGGGAGAATAACCAATCAAGTACTATACAAACATCCACCCAATAACTTATTGGGGAAAGGAAAATACCACAAATCAGCAGTTGGGGAAAGAATAACACAACCAATGAATGATTGGGGAAAGAAGCTAACTCATCGCGACACTGTACACATATGCACACTTTCCACCATCACGATTTCGGATAATTATGCTTTCCCGCTGCGAGCTTCGCGAACACTCGCTTTCCCAAGGTCCGGTTGCCGCCAAGTTCGAGGAACGCCATTTCAACTCATCTGTTTCTCGTCGTCGCTCCTCATGCCTGCAGCTAGCGTGACAATAGGTCAAAGCATGCCGCTGCAGACATGGTACAAAGAGCCACGCACTGTGACGCGGGTCAGCCTCGCCGTACACACGTGCACACAGGATGCCGCCTAACGACTCCGTCCATAAGGGGAGTTTGAAGTCTCCTGTAATCCCCCGCCATTCAGCGCCTCCGTTCTCCCGCTGGGTTCACTGACCCCTTTCAAAACACGGCACCGCGAACTTCACTCCTCCCAACCAAGAATGTCACACAGACACTTGTTGTCAGTGGGACATTAAAGTTCAGCCACGGTGTCCAACAACAAAAGTACATACGCACGCACACACACGTACGTCGGCTGTCCGGTCAGTCCACCAACACGCACACATGCGCCGGCTGTCCGGTCAGTACACCAGCACGCACACATGCGCGCACACAGCGGATATTTCAACCCGCACACACAAGGCCGGAAACCAATCTGCACATTCCAGAGTTCACCATGTCAGATCGGTGCCCAAACTGGCAGAAATAAATTCTAGCCACCTACATCTCGAAACAACACTTGTTTCTTTTGAGCCTTGCCCAGAAGACTGGACCCAACTTCCGAATTATCCGGGAAAACACCGGTTCTAAAGGCTGCCGCCACCGTCGGAGCAATAGAGCTCACCTGCTCCCCGCGGGCTACGAAGATTGCTGCTGCCCTCGCGTCTGCATTCTCCACTTCTTTCAATTTTACAGTTCGCTCAGGCCTCTCATCGGCTACTTCGCATGCAGTTTTGCAACGAGATTCAAGTAGCCCTAGCTCTTCGTACAACTGCCCACCGACGTTCACTTCAAAGAAAATCATGCCTTCGAGCCTTCTTTTCTCATAATTGACTCCACCAGCTTGCTTGCGCACTTCTGGCAATGCAGCACACTGTCTCTCCTCCATACTGATAGCCACGGGGACAGATGCATTATCCCAATCCTGCAGTACCTTATCAGCTTCGAAAACCATTGCAGTGATCAAACGCGCATTTCTCTCATCCTCGGCATCAAATGCAGGCTCATCTTTCTTGGTTAGCCTATGATCATCTGCAATAACATTGGCAGCTTTCGGATCTGCCTCAAGCTCCACCGGAGCCTCAGGTTTGTCTTGAACAGACTCATGCGAAGTTTTAAAATCTTCTTCAAAATATGCGCTCTCATTTGCTACATATAGCTGCTCCCTGTCTGGCTGTTCTCGCAGCGAGTGTGTCTCAGGTGTTGCCAACTTCCCTACACCTTCAGCTATAGTATCTGCGGTCACTGCGCAGAGTGTCCGCTCCGGCTGGCTACCCACCTCATCTTTGGCAGCTAGCTTACACTTGCCTGCGAAGGGTGTTCTCGTTATCCGCGCCTGCTCTACCTCTTCGTCGAGCGTTGCAGCTGCCCCAGAGTTTGCGCCAACCTGTTCACAAACAATGCACTCATGTGCCTTCTGGGTCTGCTCTATCTTAGTTTGCTCTGACAGGCAGAGCTTCACAGGCGTGAACAACGCCCCTATGCCCTCAGCCATCTCTTCTGGCACGGCACACCCGATTGGGCCCTGCTGCCTAACCGCTATTTCGGTCCCTGAGGCGACACAGGTTTTAGAACGCTTACCTTTGGTACGCAAATCGCCGCATGCCTGGTCCTCTGTCTTATCTGATTGACTGGCCTTCTCAACAATCATCTCCGAGTGGGAACACAGCCTCTCAGGCACCAGCATTTCCACATGGGCTACTAGTTTGCACACCTCTCTCCTTACAACCGGAACACTTTGTTCTCGCTTCGAATTCGGGCAGTTAATCATTAGATGCCCAAATTTCATGCAGTCAAGGCATTGAATTGCAGCAAATTGGATCGCGCTAGCAATGTTCGGTCCCTGCTTTAATTTCGATTGCATCTGCGCAAGCTTTAACTTTTCTTGCTCAATGAGAAGTTTCAGCTTCTCAATCTCCAGCAGCTGCTCTGCCTTCTGCTCAACCTCAACGCGTCGCATAATGCCCTCCCGATTATACCGTACGGCAGCCATCTCCCTTTTCCGTGCTATCGTTTATAGCACGAAAACACTACACCGACATGGTGAATTCGGAGGAAGCAGAAAGGTCTACCTCGCAGGTTGCTTTCCTCTGCCACGGCAATCTCGTCGCCCTGAGTGACGACAGCGGGCTCCTTGATGCGGATGAGTTGAGTTGAGCCCCGGCTCTCACAGCAGCTCGCTGACTTGTCCTGTCTCGTTTGACTTGCTGGTCGCCTGGTTCTTCTCTTGAACCTCAACGCGGACGCCTGGTTCCTTCCGCAGCTCACGGATTTGGCACCTCCACGACACGTCGGTCGCCTGGCTCCTTCAGCTTCTCGCTGACTTGAGCCTCCTACGTCCCGTTGACAATGACCAGCAGTCTCATGAAGCTTTCAGCGTCGCTCTATGACGCTGACGTTCCTCCTTTAGGACGTACCGCTCTGCAGCTTGTCCACCGACTTGATCCTCCGCCCCTCCGTCAGATACCTCGAGCATGAAGACGTAGCAAATCCTGTCGGCTGCGCCAGTAGGATTCCCTCTATTGATCTCGTAGAGGGAAATTTAGTTAATGATTGGATTCCCTCTCGATCTCGTCTGGGAAATTTAGTTAATGATGATTGTTGTAGGATGCTTGACGTCTTGCAGATTCGAATTGCTCAATCACATTGCAAGAGGACACTTCTGGAGAGGTTAAACTTTTTATAACAATTAAAAGCACAAAGGAAGATACAAGCAAGGAGAAAACATATTTACAATTGACTGGCTCGCAGTTCTAGGTGACGAAACCAGCCCTCGGTCCTGCCGAAGCAGCTGGTTTTAAAACCAATGTCCCCGCCCTCGGTGGGAGAATAACCAATCAAGTACTATACAAACATCCACCCAATAACTTATTGGGGAAAGGAAAATACCACAAATCAGCAGTTGGGGAAAGAATAACACAACCAATGAATGATTGGGGAAAGAAGCTAACTCATCGCGACACTGTACACATATGCACACTTTCCACCATCACGATTTCGGATAATTATGCTTTCCCGCTGCGAGCTTCGCGAACACTCGCTTTCCCAAGGTCCGGTTGCCGCCAAGTTCGAGGAACGCCATTTCAACTCATCTGTTTCTCGTCGTCGCTCCTCATGCCTGCAGCTAGCGTGACAATAGGTCAAAGCATGCCGCTGCAGACATGGTACAAAGAGCCACGCACTGTGACGCGGGCCAGCCTCGCCGTACACACGTGCACACAGGATGCCGCCTAACGACTCCGTCCATAAGGGGAGTTTGAAGTCTCCTGTAATCCCCCGCCATTCAGCGCCTCCGTTCTCCCGCTGGGTTCACTGACCCCTTTCAAAACACGGCACCGCGAACTTCACTATAGTCATGACACTTGCTTTTCAGTCTTCGGGTGCAGAACTCTTTCACATCCTCCCACACGCTGTTATTGCAGAACAGTTTGATTACTGTTGTCGTTGTCGTTAGAAAAACTTTATTAAATCAAGTGTTAATAGGCATCGCTGCTAATCTTTTTTCAAAAAAGATAAGAAGGTGAGACTAAATAAGCGCTGGAACGGCGTGTCCGGACAAACCCCAGAAGGTGTCCAGCGTCTTATTGGTGAAACGGAAGTTTTCTAGAAGAACGAAATGCTGGGAGAGTTGGTGGGGGTTGTAGTGGATAGCGCAAGGAACGAAGACGGCTTCGTGCCTGTGTGGAAGTTTCCTTGTGGAATGCTTCATTTACAGAAAGAATGTGGTTGCTGTTCCTTTGGGAGATCACAAAGAACTCGCCGGAGAACACCATTCAGGCTTACGCATTTCGTCTGTAGTGTCGAAGAGGCAGTTCCGTCAGACGACTGCGATTGCGTCTTCGTGTCCAGCACGTTGTTAATGTGCGCAAGGAAGAGGCTGCTCTAATTGCAAATTACGAGAGAGTTCACAGCGGAAAGATTGAAGTTTTCATGGCCTGAGTGACAAACAGCAAAATTACCTGAGTATGAGACAAAAGCCTGCATAATGATCTTTCGCCAGCGCTGAACTTGGGAGGATCCTCCCCAACAATCAACAATTTAAAGTTGTTTATTAAATTTCATCTGAGGTGTAGAGGGCTAGCATGCGCCATGTGTGTTTATTCCCCCCTCACCCCTCCTTTCTTCGCGGCTAAGGGAAGTGAGCTTCGCCTTTGAGCGGGCCCCAAGGAGATCAGTGGATGCGCGCAGTCTCATTAGGAGCGCCCATCTTTCTGTCTCCTGTGCCGCCGCTTTCTCCTGTGCCGGAGCGGCCGGCTCTGTCAAGCCGCGCATTGTCCCCTTTCGGGGAAGGACGCGTGTTTCTCGCCGGGACCGCTTCGCGCCCGTGTAGAAAGAGCCATAAAAATGTCAGCACCACCACTGCATCGTACGCCGACGGCTCAAAGCGTCTTGACAAACACTACTTGCGGCCCAATTTAGATACTAACGCTTCGTCGGAGGTTCGACATCTTTTCTTTTGAAAAGAGAACACTGCTAGACGAAGCGGGGCCGGGCGCGTCCGGATGAATGGGGGTTGTGGGCGACAGTGCTGCTGGCTGGCGTCCGGTATGGCCCCTAGGCTCGACAACTCGGTCTCAAGAAACGGGAGCGCGCAGGAGACGCCACCGGACAGAACGAGCACAGCCACATGCTTAATTAGGGAAAGTGACGGCCACTTGAATTATGACGCCGCCCGGACCCCGGAGGACGGCTGCTGGCTCGGCAGTCCATTGTGATCCGACTCGTATAGGAACGTGGCTTGGCGCCCTCGGGTGTTGTCGACGACGGTGCAGCTGGCTGGTGGTCGGTGATGGCGCCGAAGCTGTAAACTTGAAACATCAGCAGTTCTCAAGAAACAGGCGCGTGCAGAAGACGCCACCGGACAGAACGGACGCAGCCACCTGCTTAATTAGGGAAAGTGACGGCCAGTTGAGTTATGACGCCGCCGGGACCCCGGGGGGCGGCTGCTGGCTCGGCAGTCCATTGTGATCCGACTCGTATAGGAACGTGGCTTGGCGCCCTCGGGTGTTGTCGACGACGGTGCAACTGGCTGGTGGTCGGTGATGGCGCCGAAGCTGTAAACTTGAAACATCAGCAGTTCACAAGAAACGGGCGCGCGCAGAAGACGCCACCGGACAGAACGGACGCAGCCACCTGCTTAATTAGGGAAAGTGACGGCCAGTTGAGTTATGACGCCGCCAGGACCCCGGGGGGGGGGGGGGGGGGGCGGCTGCTGGGTCGGCAGTCCAGGGCAATCGGACTGGCATGGGTCGCGGTTCGGTGTTCCCGGTTGTTGTGCGCGACAGTTGTGGCCCGCGTTTGGGTCCCATAATTGCCCTAATTCTGAGAACCGTCAAGGCCACGGGTTCTGGGGAGACCAGCGCCCGTGGAGGTGTCTTGCTATGTTGTTTCTATGTGTTTTGATTTTTCTTCCTTAGGGGAGAGAGTTGGTCTAATATAGTGGAAGTGTTTTGCTATGTGTGTTTAAGTATTTTGCTTTTCTTTCCATAGGGGAGAGAGTTTGTCTAATACAGTGGAAGTGCGAGGCGTGGCACGTAACCCCGGGAGCCAATCCGTTTGTCCATTCTCGGAATGTACGGTGTTTTAAAAATGATGTCCTTTTTACACTATGTATATTTGAGAGAGGGTTATGTGCCTTACGGAAGTTGGAGGGCGGGCCACACGGCTAATAACCAATCGTATTAAGAGTTGGACACGATTGGATGCTGAAGAATGTGGGCCGGGCCCATGTGTCTTTAAAACTGGGTCCCGAAGCCCGTAAAAGGGGTTCTGGGCTACGGGAAGTTGTAACGCATCTTCGGCTATGCCGAGTAGGGGCCTCCCCTAAATGTTAGCCAGTTCCATGTTTTGGTTCTCACTGCTCAACTTGTTGTATATATGTAAACTATTGTACATAAAGATTCAGTTTATATCCCCTGCAAGTTCTCGGTTGTTGCCAAGTATTGTCTAGCTAAACCTTCAGCCTTCAAGACATCAAAAGCCGTCTCCGACGGGGCACCCGTCGTGCAAAAGAAGGAAGGAAGAGAAAAGAACCTTTTCGCTTTGTAGGCGAAACTTTACTTGAGGGAACAATGTTGAAATGTTCTTCTAAGCCCCTGGTAACTTTCACATTTATAAGTCGGACACTAATGGAGTGAGTTGTTCCACTTGAAAAAATGTAGTCATGGATAGTTTTCATTTTTACAGAAAACGATTACACAAAAGGAATCAATGCTACATTTATTCCCGGCGAACTCACAATTTGTGCTAATAAAGCTTTGATTACCGAGACGGAGCTGTCACACGCCATTATAATATTTTCGTCATGGCTCCGTATCCCCATAAGCTGACGGCGGAACGCCGCTGGTCACGCATACTTGATTGAAGTAGCACAGAAGCGCCTTTCTTTCGCCAAGAAAGAGGTTTGCAGCATTTGATTGTTAATGCCATTGTGATTAGGTGCGCACCGACGTCGCAAGCCGCTAAGGCTTTTCAGCAATTCTCCGTTGTTATCTCTAGATGTTACTTCCGTTTGTTATTCTAGATGCGGATTTCACGGCTCAGTGGTTAGAATAATTACGATTTTCTTTTTGCAGGCGCCACGCTTTACGACTCACGTGGACACGTGCCAGTCACCCGTGGAAGACAAAGAAGCTGTCCAACGTCGCTCGGGACGAAGCTGCCATGAGGTCTCTGCCGAGAGCATCGCAAACCGGGATGAGGAGCCGTCAGCATCCGGCACTGCAGGTGCGTCGAACAGGGGCCGAAGTAGACTCTTAGAGTGCGGAGAGCATATTCACGGGTCCCTGGGTAGCCAGGACATTTACAGCACGCGCCACTTGACGAGCAACTGGCTGGTACAGATGGCCCCCACGTGACTTTAAGGGCGCCTGGATAATACAACGGGCACAGCTTGCAGAGTGCATTCAGTCTAATTGCCATAAGTGTTCTCGTTGTGCTTGCTCTGTACAGTGGCTCCCATGTGCACCACGACAGTAGAGGATCGAGTTAGCATCCGAGCAACCTACGTTGAGAGCGTTGACGTTGAATCGGTGTATCGAGTCGAGCGAGTCATGTTACGCAGCTGCGGTCGAAGAGGAGCGCTTATTTAATTAAAAGGGTTCTGAAACACCTTCAGAGTAGAGCACGTCAACTTGTTCAATCATTGTACTTTGTTGTTATGAGCACCTCAGCCAAATAACACTTCTACACGCACCAGAGAACCCACAACCGCGCGCGAAAGTTGGCGAGCCCTTTCCGGCGACTTTTTAATGCTCGCGCCTTGTTCCTTCGCATCGCTCCTGCGTACACCTGTTCAGAGCTGGCTATTGGTTAGGTTATTTCAGACGTCTGGCAGCTACCATGGCCGCAGCCAATAAGTGACGTAGCTCCGGCGGCTCAGGAAGCTCCGCCCCCGGAGGTGGGGCCAGCGGAAGAGCGCCGACCTTTCACCACGTAAAAAATGACTGAGGAGAGGGAAAGGCGTGCACAGACTCTAAAATTCAAATTTTGACTACAGATATCTGCGAAGCGCTAAAAAAAAAGCTACTGCTGGAAGACATTCGTGAAGCGGTTTCTTTAACATCACAGACATTCCGCAACTTTTTTAAATCTTGTTTCGCCTCGTCCTCGACGCCTACCCGCGCGAAGCGATTTTAGCGCAGCTTGCCTGGAAGTCTATTTATTCAGCGGGCCGCCGCGGTGGCTAATTGGTTATGGCGCTCGGCTACGTTAAAGAACCTCAAGTGGTCGAAATGTCCGGAGCCCTTCACTACGGCGTCCCTCATAGCCTGAGTCGCTTTGGGACGTTAAACCCCCATAAACCATATAGCCCTGCCGCCTGCCCGTCTTCAGCTGGCTTATATGGCTTAAAAACGGACTAGCTCAACATGACTTACTCAAGGTCATTTAAATGTCAGCAATGGCCCGACAGGTTACGCCAAGATAAATTCACGGTTTTCTGACGCGCAAGGAAGCGAGGTCATTATATTAAACGGAGAAAAAGTAAGTGTTTATCGTATGGGCATCTCGCCGCTCAGAGACTGTTCGCGGGAATTAGTTTTATTCTAATGTCATGTAAGAAATTCTAATTCTAATTTTATTCTAATGTCATGTAATATTCTAATGTCATGTAAGCATGGTGCGAATGAACGAGAAAATGGACATGTTTAGCACGCGAGTACAGAAAATGGAAATGTATCTGAACAATACGGTAGTACCGGCGATGGAGAGGATGAGTTCACAACACATCGCAACGCAAAGCCCACCTCGCGACGGTCTCACTGCAAGCGAAGGGGGCTACAACGGTCAACATAGCAGTGCCAAATAAGACACGCAATCTCCGCGTCTGGCAATGGAACTGCAGGGGGATCGCCTCAAAAAGGGCGGTCCTGCTACAAGAAACACTCACAACCGAATTGTCCCTTACAGGCTATAAGGCCGAAGCCCACAGAAACGAGCAAGGCAGAGGCGTCGCTTTACTGATTGGAAAGAAGATCCCATACATTCGGCATGACATCCGCCACACAGCCTGCTATCTAGAACACCTCACGATCGAGATCATACCGAACGACCACGTAGGGAACAAGCAAAGCATCTTCCTCACAAATCTGTACAGCAGCCCTAAGGATACGAGGCAAGGGTTCAGAGGCATTCTGGGCAAGATTGCCCACATCGCCAAAGATAGTCCGCTGATTTTAGGTGGAGATTTCAACGCCCCACACCAGGCTTGGGGCTACGCGTATCCCTCTAGCAAGGGAGATCGTCTTCTCACGACAGCCTCCGATCTCGACTTCACGCTGATCACAGACCCGGAAATTCCAACGAGATGTGGCACTTCCACATGCCGAGACACCACACCGGACCTCACTTTCGTCCGGGGCCTCGAGAAATGCGCTTGGCACAATTCGGGCATCGACCTTGGCAGTGACCACTATATTATCCGAATTGATGCAGAGATACCAGGAAAGAGGCAAAGGGAGTACAAGCTAATCGATTGGGACAAATTTCGTGCAGTACGGACGCAGCGATCCAAGTCATCCGGAGAAACCACAAAGCAAACGATAACGAGCTGGACCAAGCAGCTCAAAGACGACATCGTAGCCTCAGAGCGAACGATTACCACGGACGTTAAGGTAGAGAGAATGGACAGTCGATTAGCGAATCTTCTCGAAGCCAAACATTCCATTCTAGCCAGGTGGAAGGGGCAACGTTTCAACAGAAGACTACGAAGGAAACTTGCCGCTCTCAACAAGACCATTGAAGAATACTGCGTGGATCTCTCCCGACAACAATGGGACGAAGTCTGTAACTCCCTCAACGGCCAAATACGCAGAGGGAGTGGGTGGGGGCTCATAAAACACCTCCTCTACGAACACGGAACAAAGTCCAAAAATATGCAACGGACCAGGCTCAGTAAATTAGTACACTGCGCGAAGCAAACCACTACTGCCGAAGTCCTTGTGGAAGACCTTGCCAAACGGTACTTACCGCTTAAATCGGGGCTACCCAGTACCTTAGAAAGGAAGAACTATGACGGTGCCCCAAACTCGCAGCTTGATACGGACTTCACAGAAAGCGAAGTACACTTTGCAATTCACGAACTCAACAGTAACTCTGCAGCAGGCCCTGATGGTATCACAAATCGGGCTCTCCGAAATTTAGAGGACAGCTCGGTCACGTTCCTAACGCAACAAATCAACGAAGCCTGGAAAACTGGCCATCTTCCTGCCGAATGGAAACATGCAAACACGGTCCTCATCCCAAAACCAGGCAAGCCGCTGGGCCTACAAAACCTAAGGCCCATCTCATTAACGTCCTGCCTAGGAAAGCTAGCCGAACACGTCATACTTAATAGACTATCGGAATACGTAGAAGAAAAGGAGTACTTCCCCTCCAATATGATAGGCAGGCCGGGTCTCTCAACGCAAGATGCTATGCTACGAATCAAGAAAAGTCTGTTGGATCGCCCCACACGAGACACCAAGGCGCTGCTGGGACTAGACGTGGAACAAGCTTTTGACAACATCCAACATCAAACCATTCTCAAAGCCATATCTGACCACAATCTCGGAACACGCTTCTACCGCTACGTCAAGGCATTTCTGGAGGATCGAACGGCCACTCTCCGGATAGGCGAGCACGTCTCGGAGAGCTTTGAACTGGGCGATAAGGGAACACCACAAGGCTCAGTACTTTCACCATTCTTATTTAACTTGGCGATGACAAAGCTTTCTCGCGCACTGGGTGAAATTGCTGGTGTGGAGCACACCATATACGCAGACGATGTCACCATCTGGAGCACCGGTGGGAGCGATGCGGAATTGGAAGCTCGCATGCAAGAAGCCATCACGGTTACCGAGGCCCATCTCGCCCCAATGGGACTTCGCTGCTCTTCCAGAAAATCGGAGCTGCTCATTTACCACCCCCCAAGACCAGGGCGCCCGTCCAACGACTGGCGCAGACACCCCACTCCATGCATAGAGTTACACGACAGGGATGGAAATCGCATACCTGCGGTTGACAAAATACGAATTCTAGGACTAATCATCGAAAGTAACGGGTCCAACTCGGCAATGTTGGACAGCATCACGATCAAGATTGCAAACACGATCCGGATGTTTCGGCGCATCATGAATAGGCACAGGGGATTGAGCGAGAACAACGCCATTAGAATGGTCCACGCTTTTGTGCTCTGTCACATCATATACGTGGCTGCGATGCTCAACTTGAAAAAAGTACATCGGAAAAGGCTCGAAGTACACATACGTCGAGCTTTCAAGACAGCGTTGGGGCTTCCCGATAATGCCTCCACTGATCTTCTCTTACAGCTAGGAGTGCACAATACCCTTGCCGAAATCATCGAGGCACAGCACACGGCACAGATCGCACGCCTATCAAGCACTAAAGCGGGCAGAGAGATTCTCGTCAAGCTCGGCCTGAACACCATAGCAGAAAGGGACAACGTCCTGCAGTTACCTAAAGTCGTGCGAGAAGCAATTAAAGTGTTCCCCTTCCCAAGAAACGTACACCCGATCCACAATCAAGGAAGAAGACTCGCCTGCGCCAAAGCCCTCGCTGCGGACGCGGCAAGGTTTCCAGACCAGACAGCTTTCGTGGATGCAGCGTACATACCGGGAAAGCATGCCTACTCGGTAGCAGTAGTCGACGGACACGGGCGAACGCGTAACTCACTCACACTTTTCACGAAGAAACCAGAGGTAGCTGAACAAGCAGCGATAGCACTAGCTCTCAAAGACTCGAGCATCACAACTGTGTACAGCGACTCTAGAGCAGCCACTCGAGCTTTCGCCAAGGGCGGAATAGACAAGACGACGCTACGAATCTTAGGCGGAAGTAACATCACCGATCACTCCATCGTATGGTTCCCGGCACACATGGGCAGCTTAGGGGGTGGCCTGCGGAATCTCAACCAGATCGCACACGAGGCGGCGCGAGGGCTCATCGGCCGCGTCCCTCCGGTTTCCCCCGCTACTCCACATATCGAGTTCAGGGATCAATTATTAACGTACAACGAGCTCACTAAACACTTTTATCTAGGCAGACGAGCGTTTCCCCTCCCGGATAAGAAATTAACCCGCAGCCAGTCGGTCACGTTACGCTTGCTCCAAACGAACGCGTACCCCAACCCCTGGCGCATGAAGCACATCGACCCAGACTACGACGGACAACATGTGTGTGACCAGTGCAGTGAACGTGTAGATCTGACCCATATGCTGTGTGGTTGTGCATCAAGTGACGCCTACGCCCAGAACAAGGAACATTGGGACAAAGTACTAAAGAGTGCTTCACTTCACGACCAGCTTCGGGCTGTCCAGGAGGCCCGCGCGGCGGCGGAGAGCTTCGGGCTCTCTGTGCCTACGTGGGAGCTGCCCTCTACACCTGGCGCCTAGCCGAGTGTCCTTCAGGACCCCTACTTTGGGAAATAAAGTTTTACCACCACCACCATGTAAGAAACCCACTTTTTAAGGCGGAAACCTTTAATGACTCATCGTTATAAGCAGGACTTGTCGATAGAAATGTCACGCTTTTCAATTGGTCGAAACGGTCGTGACGTCACAGTGCGCGAATTTCAAACGGGGCCAATTTTACCTTGGCAAGTAACCATGCAACCAATTAAAGGGATCGTATAGTGATGCTCCAAGTAAGTGGGAATGAGTTTAGTTAATTGCTTACTCACCCAATTGGCCTAATTAACCTTTATAATCGGGCCAGACAAATAAACAAAACCGAGTAGAAAATTGTTCGAGTTCGGGAATCGAACCCCGGTCTTCGGAGTGCGAGACGAGCATGCTACCCACTCTGCCACGCCAGCTCGATGGTTTGCAATCACTCCCATCTTCCTCCCTTCCCGTTACGGTGAGGTTCAGGTGTCCACCGCGGTATGCGAGACAGATACATTTCCTTTCCTCAAAAACCAGTTTAGCGATAAGCAAGGCGTATTGACGGGTGTCCACCGAGATATGCGAGACAGTTACTGCGTAATTTCCTTTCCTCAAATACAAATTTTCTTCATTACGGCCCCTTTTTCTTCTTTCACTCCCACTTCCTCCCTTCCTGTAAGGTGCAGTTCAGGTGTCCACCGAGATTGCAGAGAATTACTGCTCGACCTCCTTTCCTCAAAAAGCGTTGCGTTCAAAGGGCAAGGCATCGCGCCGAACGGGTGGTGGCGTTCCGTGGACGCCCTGGCAGCGCTGCAACATGCTCTCGCGTTCCACTCCTAAAGTCGAAGCTGAAGCGCAATTAAATACCAGTTAATTAGTATTTAGCCATTAATCAGTAATTAACCATTGATTAGTAATGTGACATTGCTCAGTAATTAGTCATTAATTGTGTGTGACGTCACTAGTGCCACAGAGGCAGTCAAAGTGGCGCGGAAAACGCTTTCGCCTCTACGCAAAGTGCCCCTCAATTTTTTCGCCTCATTCTTTTCGCAACTAGAGGACCAAGGAATTTTAATCCCAGTTGCATGAAACTAGCAGCGTATTCAGCACCGTGGACTTCAAAAACAATTCATATGATTACAAGCTGATGGGCTGATAAAACTCCATGTATATTTGGTGGATCAGGAGTGGAGTCTTCTACACACCTGTATGGCCTACGCACAGGGGAGTATGGTTGCGTCATTGACGTTAATGTTGACCTGTATATTATGGGATTAGCTCTTGCACATATCAGTAGCAGGAAACAGGGAGTTTACATATAATGGCAACATCAAAAGTAAACCAAAAAGATTGCATTAGAAAGTTCCATTAGCCGGATTTGACCTGAAATTGAATGCCTACGGCGTAGCGAAACGACCCACTAATCTTCGCCTATGGCGTCTACGCGTCCCTTACGTGACGACGAATTCTCCGGTTTGATCACGGCCGTAAAGGGCAGTATTAATATAAAAGGCCAACAACGGAAACTTAGCGTTTTGAGATTTCGTTCACGCGATAATATCGATTTTGACTTTCGTGAGGTAGCCTCGGCCGAAGTGTGCCGCCTCAGTCCGCACGTGTTGCACTTCAAAACGCACGATAGCCCGTTTTTTGTTCATTAGTGGTGTTTTTGTCTTATATCGCTCGTTCGGCGGCTTCGCGCCAAAGATGAAAACGCAAGTATTGTGCGCGCAGTAACTGGTCCTGGCAATCGTTGCTTGTCATGATTTCTTTTTAATGAACCATGAGGCATATTAACACTGAATGCATCATGTCACTCTAGGGTAAGGCAATACTACAATTTGTTTTGCTCATTATTTTGAGCCGTGCTTCGCATATAACCTCATCTCGAAATATAGCAACATGTTATTCCTGTTTGCAAATTCCGAAACACAGCGCGGAAAAAATTAGAACCATATACAGGGCACGAAAACCCAGCTCTTTAAGAGAGCACACTTTCAATTGCTTTGCTAGTGGAAAAGGACTCCAAGCCCTCGCGGTGTGTACAGTTTAAGTGTCTCTTAAAGTTCTCATTTTTCCCTGCAGTTTTTTCAGGTTCTGAGCTTATATATGCATGAATTCTTTAAAACGCACAAATGTACCGATAGCGACCTCTTGTGACGAAAGTCAATCAGAAAGGTTTTAGTTGGGACAGTCAATGGACGATTGAGCCACAACGCGGATAGGTAAGGACGACGCAAATCATTTTGTAGTTATCTTGTTGTTGTTGTTGTTGTTGTGACTGAGAGAAGGATGAAGAGGAAATTGCACGGGCCTGCTACTGGCTCGAGCCAAGCCACCACCGCTGCCACGTGCAGATAGAGGAGAGCTAAAAGATCAGAGGAAAGAGAAAAAGGAAAGAAAAGACGCGCGTCGCAGCAACAACTGCGTCCGCCGGAGCGGACGCTGCTCAAAAAGAAGCGGCCGAAGCCGCGCTCGCCGAAGCGAGAACAGATTTGTAGTTATCTTGCAGGATGCGAGCTACACTTTGTGCCACATTTTCAAGCTCCATGCGAAACTAAAAGAAAAAAACAAAAAATTCTCCTGTTGCATAGTTGCAGAAGAGGTAAATAGCTGTTCGCCTTGGGAGCACAAGACGCGAATGCAGTAAAAGTTTTAGTTATTCCACATGACTGGAAGATTACAACCGTGTCGAGAAATTTCAGTTCCTGTTTCACTTAAGGCCGTTTTCTTTGATCGTGTGAACCGAAAGTTTCGCATACTTCATAACGTAAAGATTTGTAAGATTACTTTTCTGCTGCCAGACACGCTGCTTCTTTCTTGAAAACTAAGCTTTCTTCGACCAAAACGAAAGCTCTCGAGTCGTAAATATGCTCGATTTTGATCCGGCATAATGTGCGAATCTGGCCATCGTTTTCACACAGGTGCAGTCGCCACCCACCTGCGGAGAAACGTCCCCTTCCGGTCTTGGTTCAAAAGTCTGGTTGCTTCTCGGCGCTCTCTGTGCTGCCGTACTTCTCGCTGTGGTACTCACATCTTTCGTCTTAATGATGACCCGACGACCACGGGGCGCAGGGGCCCAAGTCCAAAACCTCCTGATCACCTGTCGAAGCGGCGGCTGCTTCGAGTACGAAGGACTCCTGCGAGGCACGCTCAACACCTCGATCGACCCGTGCCAAGACTTCAAGGCGTTCGTCACGTCACGCTGGCTGCCGACCCGGTACCGGGATATCGACACGCGCTGGTCCATGCAGTGGAACGTCAAGTACCGGTGGGCGCAAATGCTGGCGGATGAAATTCGTCTGCATCGCTTCAAGGTTCCCGCTATGAACATCGTCGCCGCGTCCTACGGAGCCTGTGTGAATCGGGACGGGGAAGACGCAGAATACACGCGGAAGGTCTTTAAGCAGCTGCTACGTAATCTCAGCATTCCATGGCCCGAAGTGTCGGTGGATCCTGTGGACAAGCTGGACGTCCTCTTCAACCTTTTCATCAGATGGGATATACCACTCTGGTTCAGCGCAAAGATGCTCCCTGAAAAGACGGCCGCAGGCGAGAAGATCATCTGGATTGGCCACAGCGCGTACATCGACTTTTGGACAACCTTGTACAGAGAGATGGAGACCGAATCTAAAATTCACAAACATGTCCAGCAATACATAAATCATTTCTCGTTTCCCTTGACACCGGAGGACGCATCCGCGCCGAAGATAAACTATTATGAGATATTCAATATTACGAGAAATATCGTATACGCGCTCGAGCTCTTGTGTGGCAGAAGCGCACGAGAGTACACGATCGAAGCCCTGGCGAAAGAAGTGCGCATCAATACAAGTCGCTGGATTTCTTTGATGAACAAGTACTTCCACCCAAATGAAAGCTTCTCACCAGCAGACAAGGTATTTATCGAACCGGACAGTATCACTTACGTCGCAAGCCACCTGAACCAGGTCTATAACTCCAGCGTCATTCGAAGCCACCTGGGTTGGTGGGTTCTCCAGATTTTTGCCCCGTTAGCGGATAACTTATTCTTTATCAGCAAGTACGGAACCAAAGCCGCTGCCGACAGTCTACGACCATTGTTTTGTCAAGTTCAAACGGAACACTCTTTCAAACTACTCGTCCTAGCCAACCACGTAGCCTTAAACTTTCCGCCAAACATTCGGGAGGACGTGGATCAGCTATTGAACGGCTTACGAGAAACAGCGGCTGCGTACTACGAAGCATCCAATGTGTCCAAAGATGCGAATATCGCGCGCAAGCTCAGACAAATGAAGATCAACTTGTGGCCAAGACCCGAGTATCTGTCCAAAGAGGTGCTCGCCCGCATTTACGCCCAACACGGAACGGAAGAGGGCACCACACTCCAACACTGGATAGCAGAACGAAAAGCGAACGCTGAGCACATAGGCAGCGACATCTACTTCGAATCCACGAGATTACCCCACTCGTTTTCCGACAAACCTTTTGTATACGATAGCCTCATTAATACCATGACCGTCTCGATGATAGGGGCGCATGCGCCATTCTATTACACGGATGGCATCGAGGCGGCGAATTATGGCGGTCTGGGTGCGGCTTTCCTCAAAACTGTGCTTCAGGGCATAAATTATGAGCTGAGCAAAGAAGAAATCCGTTACAACTCACGCGAAGACGGCAAAGAGGTTGCACAAATCAGCATTGGTTGCAGGGACAGAAGAAATGTAAGCAGGAAAAGCATTTCACACGTTTTGCGCTTATTTGAAGCGAGAAAGACGAAAGACAAGCCGTCGAACATTTGGAATTATCCTGCTGAAGCGTTCTTCTTCATCAGTTACTGTCACACCCAGAGCCGACTTGATTTCGCGTTCGACTGCAATGACGAACTGCGCGGAGTCCAGAGTTTTGTGGACGCCTTCCGATGTTCACGTGGTTCAGGCATGAACCCTTGAGTGAGAAGTGAAAGTGAGTGTCTGAGTGCGCGAGGACGGTTGACGGTCGCGATTACCTGCTCGCGGAAATCTCATTTAGTTTCCTTGCATAGAAAACAGATACAGAAAAGTGGGCTGCGCTTGTGTAGTGTCTGTGCCGCATAGGCCAGAGTATACGTATATCGCCAACGGAGCACAATGAAAAGGGGTGGGGCAAGGGCTTTTAAATTATCGAGATAAATAGCAACGACGCTCATTTTGCTGTTACTGCGGAAATGCGTGCTCATGAATGCTTGCCTAAACATTTCGTAAGTTTTCTTTTTAGTATGTTACTCTTGCTGCAACGCTCTCCCGTATGTTTGTGAGCAGTGGTGACCTTTGGCGCATTTATACGGAAGCAGCGTGTCGGCTTGCAGTGGGACATAATTAGTGTAGTCAGTGTTTGGGCTATTGCCATGGTGTTGAGCGATATTAAGGGTCTAATTGGGGCTAGATGGTGTCATAATCATTGATCAAAAAGCTGGTTGTCTCCTTGTTATATCCCGAAGGATTTCCAATAGCTATATGGCCTTAATGAGGGGCCTTAAAATTGTTTGGATGGCATTTGTTAGGTATACTTTTTAGTCATGCATGACAATTTGCCGCTATCGCTCAAGGGTAAAGAGCAAAATAACTATATTTTAGTGGTACTCAGCTGTGGGGATAAAACCTGAGGCTAACGAAAGCTGGAAAGAAAAAATGATAGGTTTAACGTTGAGACAGGAAGAGAGTGGGCCAGGGGACAAACTAGAGTTAGACATCCCAATCGAAAGCAAGAAGAAATGTGCATGGGGGCCGGCCATGTAATGCGAAGCTAAGGTAACTGATGTTCGTTAAGGGTAACGGACTGGATTCCAAGTGAAGGCTAGCGTTAGGTGGGGGGACGAGATTAGGAAGTTAGTGGGGATAAGGTGGCCGCAATTGGCACAGGACCGAGCGGCTCTGTTGATGTTGCTTTTTGGTCCAGTACCGAGAGGTCTACTGGCAACTCGGCATTACCATTACGCCCTCCACACGATATGTCCTTGCGGTCGTTCTGTCGCAGAAATGAGACACCTGATCAGGAGATAACAGAGAATTCTTAGACAAATCTTCCCCGAGTGTGCTGCTGAAATTGTACTGAAACGAGAGTGAGTGCTTCTTGAACCCGCCGAGTTCTCTAAAAAATTCAGGGGGCACTTTGACTGTCTAAAGTGGGTAGAGGCGGAAGCGTTCTCCGCACCACCTTCGCTGTTTCTGTGGCACTGGTGGCTTCACATATATTTGAGTACTAATTACTAAGTGATGGCAAATCACTAATTAATTCTTAATTACTGATTAATGCCTGAATACTAATTAACTGCTAATTAATTTAGGAGTGGAACGCGACAGCGCGTTGTAGCGCTGCCAGGGAGTCCACGGAACGCCACCACCCGTTCGGCGCGATGCCTTGCCCTTTGAACGCAACGCTTTTTGAGGAAAGGAAATGGCGCAGTAATTCTCTGTCATCTCGGTGGACACCTGAACCGCACCGTAGAGGAAGGGAGGTGGGAGTGAAAGTAGATAAAGAGGAGCCGTAATGAAGAAAATGAAAATTGTATTTGAGGAAAGGAAATTACGCAGTAACTGTCTCACATATATTGGTGGACACCCGTCAAAATTCAGGGGGGCACTTTTTTTACCTAAAGTGTGGTCACTGATGTGTGGTTAAGATGTTAAACTTCGCCCCCAAGAGTGGAACGCGACAGCGTCTTGCAACGCTGCCAAGGAGTTCATAGAACGCCATCGCCCATTCGGTTCTACGCCTCGCTCGTCGGTAAATTGGTTTTTGAGGAAAGGAAATGTATCTGTCTCTCATTTATCGGTGGACACCTAAACCTCGCCGGAGGGGAATGGAGGAGGATGAGAGTGAGTGAAGACACCGTATTCACTAGACGCGCCTTTGTTCATTCCAAACCATCGAGCTGGCATGGCGGAGATTACATATAATCTGTCAAAACAGGCAATAAAGACAAAAAAGCTGGCATGGCGGAGTGGATAGCGCGCTCGTCTCTCACGCCAAAGACCGGGGTTCGATTCCTGAGCTCGACCAATTTCTTAATCGCTTTTATTTATTTATATGGCCTGACTAGTAAAGCTAATTAGGCTAATTGGGTAATTAAGCAATTAACTAAGCTCAGTCCCACTTACTTGGAGCATCACTGTACGATCCCTTCAATTGGTTGTATGGTTACTAGCCAAAGTGCTATTGGCCCCGTTTGAAATTCGCGCACTGTGACGTCACGACCGTTTCCACCAATTGAAAAGCGTGAAATTTTCTGTCGACAACTGCTGCTTACAACGATGAGACATTAAAGGCTTCCGCCTTAATATCCGGACACACAGCCTGCCTTTCCAAAATCGTTCAAATTTTCGCAAAATTACATCCCCGATTCCTCCCACGCCCCCATCTTACCAAAACGATTGACTGCCTTACGTTCAGCGCTAGTCCGACTCGTTTTCATGTATCATGGAGATGCCAGGTTGAGCCGTAACATTTAGAGACACCGGACACGTCATCAGAGCAGTGAGAGGCACAACTGACCAGCCCTGCAGTTTGGAGAGCCAGTAAGCGCTCATTTAACTAGCGCCAAGGCCACTGGGTCCTACTCCTACCCTCCAGCTCAGTCAAAATCTTTTGATGATGATGATGATGTCCTCATGGCCTCTAAACGTTTTTCCTCTTCCTCCTCCTCCTCCTACCCTCTGTTATTTCAGAGCAAGACCTGACGATAGAACCACTCGAACTAGCACCTACTATTCATGGCTATTTCTGCAGGGAGAAATGCAAAGGGATGGCGAAAAGCAAAGGTAAAATGATAGCGCTTTACTGAAAGATGCAGATGGCTCCCATATTCCACGCGCAACGTTCAAGAAAGGTCCATGGCCTACGTTGCTG